>NC_055696.1:19811519-20130269 GCF_017639745.1 Melanotaenia boesemani | reverse complement strand
TGACCTTGGCCTGAACGGTCATGTTGAATTTCATCCCTCTTTGAAGTCACAGAAATCAGACAAACATCACAATTCTGCTGTTTCACAATATTTACTACCGCAGCACAGCCTTAACATGGCACACATGCACCCGGTGGAAAAGAGGGGTTATCCTCTGTGCATGAGTGTCACTTCAGGGCCACATACTGTTCCCACTCTTGCATGATGAAGATCGCATTGAAATGATGATGTGAATGACCACGCAACAAAAATCAGATTTCATTTAAAAATTAAGAGCATTAAGACTGGGTTGAGGGACATATTCTGGTTTTTATCATGCAAACACTGTTTTTAGAGCTATTACAGTCGTAGAGATTAACTTTATAACATCCTTCTTGCTAGTAACGGGTTGGACCCCTTTTTCCTTCAAAACTGTCTTAATTCTTGGTGGCATCGATTCAACAAGGTGTTGGAAACAGTCCACAGAGATCTGGCTCCATATCAGCCTCAACAGCACAGATGGCCATGGCAATTTTGTGCAGATTTCCAACCACCACCCTTACTTGATTTCAAAGTGATATCGAATCTGACCTTACTAGACGCTTTTCAGACTGAAACTGGAAAATAAAGGTGGAAACGTCCTTATTTTCCTCTCAGAGTTAAACTACTACCATCTCATTAATAACCTCTAACGTTCAACTAAGGCGACGTTCACATCAGCCCATTTGATTCGAATCCTAGTTCGCTTGCTTAGAAAGTCCGCTTTGTTTGGGGAATTGTGAATAAGCAACCGAACTTTGAGTCAGATCAAAAAAGCAAACTCTGGTCCCTCTACAAACGTGGATCTCGGTCCGCTTCAAGTGAGCCAAATACAGGAAGCAGACTACAGAGCAGAGGGCATTGTGGGTAGGCACAACCAAACATACACGTGTGAAATCGTTTGTCCAGATAATCCATCCCAAGATATTACTACAGATCTGATACAAAGAAAAGGCAGTTAAAACTAAATGATGAAGAAGGGTTTGATAATGATGGCTGAACTTTTCCTCCCTGCTCGACTGAAAGCTCACTGGACTCTAATTATGTGTGGTTTGTCTTGATTTACATACTCACTAATGCACACAATGGACATCAGGCATCAATCAGCTTATCTGTAATTCTGATATTATCATGTTTCCTGGACACACAAACACAGCATCTTGTTTGCAGTCTAGGACAATAATAGATTTTATTCCCCTCTTTTTTCTACCAGAAGCAGCTGCTTTGTAGGATTTTCTCGCAAATGCTGTCAGGGATGCACGCATTCACAACAAAAGTAAATTTAATTATTAAGTCCTAAAGTTTGCTGTGGATGTAAAAAATGGAGCATGATGGGAATCTGTTCAGAAATTATGAATCATCTATTAATTCGGGAACTAAATGAATAATTTGATGTGGTCAAAAAAATTTAATCAATGATCCAATTAAATGAACAGATTAGTCACGTTGCTTCTGTTAGAGTATCTGTGGTTGGTCAACATCATCTTGTTTACGTGCAGCAGAATCCTTGTTACTTCCCAGTAACTTAATGGAAAAGGTCAGATATGGACTAAATGGCCCCTCAGAAAATGTCACAAACTTGCTACTGGAATTCATGAAAGCCCATTTCCACTGACATAGTATGTCATCATTAGGAGATAAAGTCGTTATGAGTTAAAACATTGTAATTATGAGATTAAAAAGTCACAACTATAAAATTAAATGTCATAATTAGAAGATAAAATGTAATAATTAAATAAAAAGCCATAGAGAAAAAAACATCATGACATTAAAATGATTACTTTTATTTCAGAATTATTACTTTAATCATCATGACTTTGGATTTCTATACTACCACATTAAATCTCATAATTATGGGATACTTGCCAATATTATTAATTAACAAGTAGCAGGAAGGAGCTTTCATATGATTTATATTTTTATATTTCACCAGGCAACTATGTGGTTTTCCTTTTGTGTTGTGTTGATCCTGCTTTCATCCCTCTTCGTGGATCATTGACATGCTCCATGATCCTATCATTTACATTCTGGTTGAGACTGGGAAACATTCAAATCCAGTCAAACTTCATTTATTAAGCTTTTTATGCACAAAGCAACACAAAGTGTTTTACATAAGAAGAAATTTTTATCCGTATTAATATAAAATAAAGATAACACAAGCCCTCACAGACCAAAGTATATGATATAGCAATTTAAAAACACACAAACATGAACTATGACCTTTGCTACACAAAATCATCCTCATAAGTAAATTTTATTTGAAGGAAAATGTTGAATCTTCCAAGAGAAAACAGCAAATTCAGAAGATCAAACTAATTTCAGACTCAGGGATAATAAAAAAGTTTGAATGAAAGAGCTGTTTTTCCTTCAGAAAGATCTGAATTTCTCGTGAAATGTGGTCATGGCCACACAGAGTTTTCACTAAACATCTGAGGTCATAGGACTAATTGTTTATCTCAGGATCGTGGTAGTCCTCCAGACAATGTCACAAACTTGACAGACAATGAACGCCTCTCAGAAGCAGCGAGAGCTCAAAGAGCCGGAGAACAAAGCCACAAGAGAAACCAGAGCAAGTTCCTGTCTTTTCTGTTTGAAGCTGCAGCTGCCTGCGAGCCAAAGTTTCTGCTGCAACAGTTTTCATTCACCACACAGCAAGAAGCAGAACAAGCGCCAACATGACGCCCGCTGCTTCGACTTCTGCAGCCAGTTTCAAGTCTCTGCAGGCTCTCGTAAATGTAACTTTTAGGCTTGTTTTTCTGGTTTTTTATGATCTGGTCTGATAAATCCTTTTCTTGTTAGATTTTTTGTGTGAATAAGTAGTTTCTACAGAGAGAAAACATCTGTAGGTGATGCAGATTAAATAAATCTGCAGGAAATCTGTGATTTTAATTCTGGGATAATCCGTTTCGTGGCCCTTCTGCACTATCTTTTATCTTAACCCCAGCTAATGCAATGAGTAGCTGCTCATTTCTTAAACAACAATGCAAAAACACACAAAAAACGGTCTGTTTAAAAAGGGTCAAATCATGGACATCAAGCAGAGAAAACATTATAAATATTAAAAATGTATTAAAAACTGGAAGGATAGTGGGGAACCATCGTCTTCCAGGAGGAGATGTGGTCAGAAAAACATTCTGAATGATGGTGATTAGTGATCACTTAAACGTTTGGTGAAACCAGATGGAAAAACAGCAGTAGAACACAGTGTTATGTTTATTAGTAAAAGTAAGAACATTTCCACATGAACAATGTGAGGGAACTCAAGGGATTGAACAGCTGTGTAGTCATACAAAAACCAATGTAGATGAGAATGTCCACAAAGGTGGTCATCTCATCTTCATTGGTGGTAAAGATGGTGTTATGTCTTTATGAGTGGCATACAGCTTGGTGTGATTGGTGATGTGTCCAATAAATTGTGGGTTGAAGTACTTAGTGATGTACACAATAACGAGTGCTGGTACTTTTAAAGTCGGTTTTGCTCCAGGTGGTGGGTCTGGGTGGGTCTGGGTGTAGGCTTTTGGGCTTTGGTGGGGTGCTTGGCTTGTAGTGCTGCCTGCTCATCTTTGTCAAGCACCTTCACGGCAGGTTGCATGTGCATGCTCTTGGCCAATGTGCTTCATCTTCCTCCTCTTCGTCATCATCACTGATGGCAGGATGGGCTGGTACAATAACCACCCCCCCCCCTTTCCATATAACATCTTTGTAGAAACCTGCTAAAGAAATGTGATATTAATATTACTATGATTATTATTATTGTTACTATCATTAAGAATGATAATAATCAGCTGCATACTTGAAAAGCACTAAACCTATGCAATTTAGTTATAAAATAACAAATTTTTACAAATATAAATTTATTTAGACTTTCTAATAACATAGGTAACAGATCAGTACTCGGTATCAGCAGATACCTAAACCCCAGGTGTTGGAATCGGTATACCTTAAACATAAACAACATATGTCATTATTTACCACTGCTTCTTAACCAGAAGCGCTTCATAAACTTACCATCATTAGTTTTAAAGATCAGACTGTAAACAAGGAAAAGACTGAGCTGCAGGAAACTTTACAGTTTCCAGCAGGACGCGGATGTTTAAATGTCACAGACACTAACTGATTGTTCGAACGGCCCAATGGCGTGAACTGTGATGAGCTTCATTCCCTGCTGATTGGCTGGACCAAACCATGTGATTCTACAAGCTGCGGTGACGTCATTTAGACGTCAGCTTAAGTAATCAAAAATAGTTGTCTTTATGTGACAGTTGTGAACGCAGCTCAAGCAAATTGATACTTGTTTGTATCTTTGTGTTGACTCTTCTTAAGGATCTAAATCTTCCAGAAACAGAAATCATATCCATCACGATGTGAAGTGATGGTTGGGTTTAAACCAATGTGTTTCCCTCTTTCATAGGAGGCGGTGGGAACCGGAAAGGAAAAAGCAAGAAATGGAAGCAGATGCTGCAGTTCCCACACATAAGTCTATGTGAGGAGCTGCGACAGAGCACAGGTAAGACACCTTTCCCCTGTCTGACAGCGCAGGGCTTTCATCTCAGGAGAGTCTTTGTGGTCTTTCATGTGCTGATTGTGTTGGAGGCCTTTGAGATGGATCGTAACCATGACGACCTGCTTGTCGTTCCATCTGAACACCACTTCAGTTGTAGTTTAATCATCAGCAAATATCTGAGATGCAAAATTTACCCAAACTTCAAAAAGTGATGATGAGCTCTTTAGATTTTGTTGTATTTGGTTATAATATTTTGTTTAATGAAACTTTAATGAACATAGTGTGATTCCTCATAATCAAATTTCAGATTTGCAGATTTTTAAAATACACTTTTTGTTTGTTGTTCAAAGAGATTTTTGTGTTTTGGGCCACTAAAACAAAATATTTTAGAAAACTCTTACCAGGGTTAAGTTATTTAACAGAATATTGGATTAATTTGTAAAGAAGTAAAAATAATGTTGTAACTCTTGGAGTCATTTATGGCTATTTGCAAACAGAAAGGTCAACCTGAACCCAATTATCCAGAGTTTGTGTTTGTAAATGGCTTCAGTGATCAATATAATTAAGCTTATCAGGGGAAATGTATCTTACTAATTGACAGTATTGATGAAACATCAACATAGTAATAATTTCTAAGATGAGCCTTCTCTTATTTCCCACTTCAACTCATTAACCTCTTGTCTTATTTCCTTGCCACATTTGGCTGTAATTATTAACGTGACTAAAATGTTCTGTGAATTAAGTTAATGAGCAAAATGTTAGCCATGTTAACACTCCATTAATAAGCTAAATGTTAGCCATGTTAACACTCCATTAATAAGCTAAATGTTAGCCATGTTAACACTCCATTAATAAGCTAAATGTTAGCCATGTTAACGCTCCATTAATAAGCTAAATGTTAGCCATGTTAACCTTAAGTTGATAAGCTTAATGTTAGCCATGTTAATGTTCAGCTTATGAGCTAATTGTTGGTCATGTTAACATTCAGTTTATAAGCTTAATGCTAGCCATGTTAACGTTCATCGATAAACTAAATGTTAACTATGCTAACGTTTAAATGATAACTAAATTTAGCCATGTTAATATTTAGTTGATGAGCTAAATATTACCCTTGTTTACATCTAGTTGATGAGCTAAATGTTAGCTATGTTACGTTCCAGTTGATGAGCTAACTGTTAGCCATATTAACACTCATGCTGTGTCCGAATGTCCACCCTACTCCCTAACCCCTCGTTCACTACATAGGGCTGCACTACATATCACACTACACAGTGCACTCATTCTCTTGGCAATTCGGACACGAAGCTGCCTATTTTTTCGTTGCCGCAAACCACATGACTACCGCCGTCACCACTGAAACCACAACCTGCATCAAAATGTCATTCCAAATCCAATCCAAAAATGTTGTGTGTAAATATTTTTATTTTTATTCCTTATGTTGTATTTTATTCTTTGTTTGATTGCTAATAGGTAATTTCACGCAGCTCAATTTTTTCGTCTCCTTGCGCTATGTTGAGCTTCTGCCCGCAATGCATTGTGGTCTATATTGATCCGTCTAGTGACCATCGATGCTCACTACTTTTCAAGATGCATTGTGGGTAATTTTGAGTGTTAACATTAAGTAGATAAACTAAATGTTAGCCATGTTAATGTTCAGTTGATAAACAAAATTTTAGATATATTAACGTTCATTGATAAACTAAATGTTAACCATGCTAATGTTTAGCTGATAATTAAATTTGAACTATGTTCATTGATAAGAAAGCAGATTATCTAAAGATACCCTGGATATGCTGGACCTGCTTCTTTTAGAAATGAATCATAGGATGTTCATGCTGAAAATTTCAGCTCCAAAACATTTAAAATCCTCAGAAACCAGCCAGAGTTGTTTTTTAACTAAGGTAATCATTTAAAACATCCACATATCCTTTATGCGTCTTAAAAGGCAAAGAAAGGCAAGTGTATAGCACAATTCAATGGCAGTAATTCAAAGTGCTTTACAGAAACATTGAAACATCAGAATGTCTGCAAAAGTCGAACACTTTCACCAAATAACTGGACTTTTCTGAACTACAGCAACTGAGTATATCCTCCAAATCGGTTTCTAATGTTTTCCAAGTTAACAAACAGAAAACCAAAATGGACAAAATAATCTACTGAAGAAAAAAACAAGAGACTTTAATTTAAAAATGGCCTTTTTAAGTAGCAGCAGCTGATTCATCATTTGTGAACAGAAAACCCTGACAGGACATCTGGACTGACAAATAGCTGCATCAATTCCAACATAAAAACAGCTGTTTGTCTGTGCCTCTGCTCATCAGAAACTCTCTTATTCTCTTATCTGATTGTTAACTACAAGTTGAACTAAGCTGTATAAATTAAAGTCAGCTGTTTTCACTGTTTTATGCTAGTATGGTGGCCCTGAGGTTAATAATGCTTTGATTGAGTGCAGAACACAAAGAGAAATGAAACACTATCTGATCATACTGTAATGTAGCTGTATTAATCATTGCAGGTCACTCAGGGAATATAATCCGTGTTGATTTTTCATTTCCTCTGTGTACAGTAGCAGCAGTTGCCAAATAATGCTATGCAGAAATAGAAATGATAATAAGCAGCAGACCTCGTGTTTTATATTAAAAAAAGGGCTACATGTATGGTTCACCCTCAGTGTGGACGATAGAATTACTTTCCCATGACAGATAAACTATTTAAAACCACAGACTGTACAACCTCAAATCAGGAAAATCTGGGACACTATGGAAAGCGTTTCTTTCATTGGATCACAGACTATATGAACCGAGACATTTCATGTTTGGTGTCATTACCGTTATTTGATAAGTTAATATTAGGAACTCGATTAAAAACATTAATCTAATTAATTACAGGCTTTGTAATTAATTAATCTCAATTAATCACATTTTAATCACATAAGAATATTTGCCTCAAAAAGCAACCTTTTTTAATTTAAATGGATTTTAATGTATGACGGAATCAATAAATGTCTGCAAAAATGCATTTTTTGCATTTCAATTTAAAACAGTAGAAAAGAAATAGAAAATATCCCTGGCCCAAAAAGTACAGACGTAAGTTAAAGTGTCATATTAAGTACTTTAACTAGCAGCTCCAGCTGTTCTCTGACAAAGAGTCTACAACATGTTATTGTACTTTTAACTTTTAAAATGTTTTCCTCCACACTTTTCATATCTGACAGTAAACCAGGGCGGGATCAGCCAGCAGCAGCTTTGAGCGTTTCATGTTCAGTCTAGTCATGGAGCAGAGGTGAGCGCTAATGAATGGGGGAGGGGCCTGAGGAAGCGGGGCTCATTGAGAAGAAGTAGACGTGCTTTCACATCAGTTTCCAAAAGTCTCCAATAACACCATAAAAAGTCTCTAGATTTGTTGCTAGTCCCTTTGCTTCTTTGAAATGGAGTCACTGGATGGGTCTGAAAACTCGCTAAATATAACGCCAAAGTAGCTAAACTAGCAAGACTGATTTAGCTGAGCTCTCAGGTGTGACTCAATTTAATGGGGTGTACCGGAAACTGTGCACTGACAAACGTTCCACGTTGTGTGGAACGCAAACTGCAGAAAATTTAGGGGTGCACACTGAAATTGCCTTGCATAGCAAACATTCACATTTCCTCTAATTTTCATTGTATTAGTGATAAAAACTCAAACAATAAATTTACAATTGACATTTTTTTATGCAGCAGTTGACATAACATAAAAATAATAATAAAAAAAAAACATCTTACTGGTCGCCCCACTACAAAACAAGTAGACATAGACCTTGTCAAATCAGATCAAATCAGATTTGATCTTCACTTTGTAGTCGAATCAGAAGGCAACTTTGTCAGCATCATCCCCCGTAGGGCATGGTATGACTTTTCCATGTAGTTCCTGGCAATAAACAGCTTCAGGGACTGATGCTCCCCTCCAGCCACTGTTCCCAACTCCTCAGTAAGAAAAGTAGCTATTGGCTATCCTAAAAGTCGCTAATTAGCATAATCAGCCCAGTACATATAGTTGTAGTGGATGCTGCCATAAAGAAGGATGTAGTGGGAGAGGCAAAAATTGATAAAAAGACAATCATGAAATGTTTAGAAAAGCACAATAAATAAATAAATAAATAATTCTGTCAATATTTTCTTTAATTTTAGTTCAGTTTTTTAAGTGTCTTTTGAGTCTGCAACATGTCACAACATTTTTAACTTTTTACATATTTTTGTCCACACTGTTTATTAATAGACATTACTTTCTAATAAGCCAGTGCAGGATCATACAGCAGCAGCTTTGTATGTTTCATTTTCAGGCTGGTCATGAAACAGAGGTGAACATTGCTCTGAATACAGCTAAGAGCTCCCCTGTGTACGGGGAGGGGTCTGCACAGCACCTGCTCCTCATTGGGAAGAGTAAACAACGCTCATTCATCTCAGTCTCCAAAAGTCTACAATAATATCACAAAAAGCCGCTAAATTTGTTGCTAAGTTGGCAACACTAAGGAATAATAAATTCCTCCTGAAGGAGGTATTTAACAATTCCTCTTTTCACACAAAAGCCAATAACAGTGGTCGTTTGTCCCCGCTCACACGCACTTTGGCTGTCATCTTCTTTGTTGGTGTTTGTCTCCTTTTCTTGTATTGAAGTTAGTTTGAGTTGGCAAACCAGCAGCTAATTTGTGCATTACTGTGAACTACTGGGCGGAAGAGGGGAGCAGAAGTTTGTTAGCAACAAAATAAATTCAGTTATAACTACTACAAGAAAAAGACCGGCAAATATATTGGTCGCCATTGAACAAAAATTCACTCACACTGTCTCACATTTTAGTCGCAAATGCGACCATTTGGTCACAGTCTGGAGCCCTGCCTCACTCATACCTGGTGATGGTAAGCTACATATGTAGCTACAACTTCCCTGGGGCAGGCTGACGGAAACGTGACTACCAGTCCACTTAAACATTCATCCACATTTATTCACCAGCGATGCCAACACTGGAGGCAAGGAGGGTTAAGTGTCTTGCCCAAGGACACAACGACAGATGATTGGGGCAGCGGGTTCTGTGATGGTATGGGGTCGGATCAGGGCTCTGTGATGGCACAGGGTTGGATTAGCGTTCTGTGATGGTATGGGGTCGGAACCAGGTTCTGTGACATATGGGGTCGGATCAGGGTTCTGTGATGGCAAAGGGTTGGATCAGGGTTCTGTGACGGTATGGGGTCGGAACCAGGTTCTGTAACATATGGGGTTGGATCAGGGTTCTGTGATGACACAGGGTCGGATCTAATGATTTGTCATTTATAAACGAGCCGACTCTAAAACCTCAATCTTTGTAGTGAATGAGAAGAATCGACAACTTTATTTTGATGGGCACACCATGTAGCCAATCACAAGCAAGGAAAGAATAGGATCATACCATGATGTGAAAGAAGGAAGGGGGGAAGACTTTCAGAGGACAGTGTAGTGATACAGGCCAGGCATAGAGTAACAGACAGGGAGAGGGATTTAAATAAACGGTTTTTATGAAAATACTAAATAAAAAGTTGTTCATCAACTTATAAATATTGCATTGTTGCTAAATTGGGCTAAATTAGAAGCCCTGAGCTTGCAAGAAATGAAGAATCATTTGGGAGCTGAAGGGAGCGGAGCCAAAAAAGCTGAATCTTTCAAAAGAGCCAGACATCCCATTACTAGCTGGAACAAAGTTCTTAAAAGTCCACTGAGATTTTACAGCAACATATGCATATAAAGGAATATCTGTTTCAGGACACAATCTGCACACATTTGTGTAGCATAGCTGAGGAAGAAAAAGGTACAGGTCCTGAACTGGCCTGCCTGCAGTTTAGTGTAGTTGGAGAATTTAGAAACACAACCCAGTATTGTTGAACACCTTAAGATATGTTTGCAGGAAGAACAGGGCAAATAACTCTTTATCTTTTGGAATTTTAAATTTCAGAAAATCTTTCCATTGGTTGGCAGAAGGAACCGAAACATAACATACTGGGAAAAGATTTACTATCTTGATATTTGGAATGTTTTGCAGGATGAAAATGCAAGAATAAAAAAAAATTAGTTGATGAGACAAGATATGAAATGTTTTTCATACAAATTAAACTTAGTCACATTGCAACTAGTAAGTTTTAGAGTTTTTTTTCAGTCTGTCTTTTGGAAAGTAGGGTTAATTTATTCTTCTGTTTCCATTTTAAAATCAAGACAAAGTAGTTATAGATTTGACCATCAGATTAAATATAAAATGATGAAAATCTAATATTTTTCCATTTATATGTGAATGATTAATTTAAAAGGTGTACTGGTAATAGTACAGAAAATGTTCATACCAACTATTTCTGCACGTTTATTTGGCTATTTACTCCTAGATAATCATCTCTTTGCTATTTACTCCTAGATAATCATTTCTTTGCTCCATTACTGAATATATTCTAAGAAAGTAGACACAATGGACAAATCAGTTGTGACTTGACCACCCCAAGCGGATTACCAGTCATATCTGGTTGTTTGCTGACTTTGAATGCATGTGGAAAGGAAAGACGACTAATCTCGCTAAAGTGGTAGTGTGGAGAAAACTGTGGCCGTGGCAGAAGGAGGAAGCAAACTAGTGTTTCTGTTGTTTCAACTTGCAGTATGGACACTTTCATTTTCACATTAGATGAGTTTATGACACAAGATAGAAGATATCAGGTAGTTCTGTTTTTGGTAACCTTGTCCGAATCTGTCCTGGACTGAAACACATTGCTGCTGCAGAGCATTGAAAGGTTTAATCTTAAGTTACCAACTTATGATTAGACAACCAATACTGGTCTTTGTGCGTTGCCAGTGTAGCATGTTTTAAGATTTGCTATGGGAAAAAGGAAATAATGTCTAGGGCTAGCATCAGAAGTTTCTAGATGTCAGCTCAGGGAGGTGCAGGTACAGCAATCACACAGGCAGAATTTTGTCTTTCAGTGAATTTATATCATAATAATGTGGAACCCCAAAAAAAAGTAACAGTATGTACAATATTTACAATCTGCAGAATAAAGGGGGAAAAAACATGTTCACAAGGTTCAATTTCAAGAGTTGACTTATTGCATCCAAATGATTCACAACATATAAAGAGCCAGTATGCAAACTCAACCCAGCTGAAATTGTTCCATCATCATCACCAAGTTAGGTTACAATCATTCTGTTCACCTTTCACAATGCATTATGTATGAGTTGTCCAATAATAAACAGAGTCCATGAAAATTGACTAAATGTCCATATGCGCACTATTCAACCAATGTAAATGTGAGCTGTCAGCAGGGCTAAAAGATGGGAGTGGGCTGGCTTTCAAACAGCCTCCTACCAGACTGCAGAAGGTTGGTGTGTGTTGCAGGGTTCAAACTCTTGAGTCTAGCTCGCCATCCGGAAGGATCTGTACCCAACAGGGCACACCTGGCCTGCATCAGACAAACAAGGCCAACATTCAATCATTCAAAGTTCATAACCACTAGCTAGTTTTATCTTGGTGTACACCCATTAAATAATTAAATTTCTTTGAATCATAAACCATTGACCATCAAACATTGAAAGTCATTTCCATGTGCATACAAAAATGCAAATACAATTCAAAAAGTGTTGCACCATTTGAAATCAAAGTGCATTGACAGAAATACTAATAAAACCAAAAATAAATTTAAAATACACGCTAGGCCAACATGGCTTTTTAAAAGGCTCTAGCCTAACAATGAACATAACTTATTCAAAGCAAAGCTAATGTAGTATAATGCTACACTAGCATTATGCTAGTGGGCAACGGCACAAGCATGCTAATGCTAACAGCATGTAGCAAACCAAACAGACTCACCAATCCTCTTAAAAATCCGTCCCACACGAGAGCCCTGGTGTCAGCAGTGAGTTTGCAGCGTCTGCAACGTACGGCAATAATCAACCACACAAACGGAAAGCATTTGGACAAGACTCACCCGTTGCAGCCTTCCCATTCCCATACTCCCACACATCTATTGGTGGAGTAATACAGATGGCTTGTATGGAGACTACCAGGAAGTGGGACTGGCTGAACAGATGTCATGTGACCAAATGGTGCCTTCACAGACAACCAGGAAAACTCATAGGGATATCTAACATGACCTGAGGAATTTTCATATGGGTTACACCAGCTTTTCACATATGTTATTTGTGGGCATCATTCACAACATTTAAGGACACCTTACATCTGACTTGGCTTTAAAATGGTTCAATCCATACCTTTCTGGACCTACTAACGTAAGAAACTAATAAACTAAAGTGTCGGGTACCCCAAGGTTCAGTCCTAGGACTTATCCTTTTCCTCCTTTTTTCCTCTTATACATTTTACCTGTAGGTCAGGTAATCCAGCAGTACCCTGACATTTCATATCTCCTCTATGCTGATGATATACAGCTGTATTATTCCTTTAGGGCTAATGCCTATCATAAGTTGTCAGCTTTGATGAAATGTTTGGCAAGCATACCTGTAGGTGAGGTAATTCAGCAGTACATAATAACTATTTACAGCTAAATGCAGATAAAACAAAAGTCCTAACTGTTTCCTCTGACAGCTGTATTCCAGACATAAAAAACACCTCGGTGAATTAGGCTCGTCTGTCCAGCCAAGTCTCAGCAACCTCGGGGTTATCTATGACTCGGCTTCGTTTCTGGAAAACCATTTAAAGGAATTAATGAGGAACTGCTTCTTTCTTTTAAGAACTATCTCAAAACTCCATAGTTTTTACTCTGGAGATGATTATCCATTCTTTTTAGTGCTGGGCAACGATTAAAATTTTTAATCGCAAATAATCGCATGACATGCTGAGTAATCGCATTGTTACACACAAAATGTCTCTGTCCTTTAAAAAATGACCCACTGCTATATAAAGAGAATGCAGTAAATTTTGGCTTACTAACACTAAATCAGGGGTCTCCAACCTGCAACTCTGGAGCCGCAAGTGTCTCTCTGGACCTTCCACACTGCCTCTAAATACGCGGCTAAAATATGTTTTTTTTAAATCTATCATTCTTGTCATTAGGTTGGAAACCAGGGACTTTTTTTTTCTTTTACATCATTTTCCACAAATATCTACATCCCTTAGAAGAAAGTCTGTTCATCCTCTTCTTATAAAGGTTTATGTTTTTCTTTATTTTAAAACCTAAAAATGGAAATAAAAATGTGGTTCTTCAAAAATAACAAATATCATATGGTGGCTCTTCATTTAAAAAATATATATTAAGTTGCCTTTTTGAAAAGTCTCATAACATTTGCGTCTCTAAAGGAGTTTTATTCAGCAGGCTGAGGGAAAAATGGCTCTTTGGATTGGAAAGGCTGCAGACCCCTGCTCTAAACACATAAACAGATTTGGCAGCAGTTTTCTCTTTAAACAGCAACAGTTAAAATATTTCTTCATATATATTTATAAAATCAAATATTTATGAGAACGAAGGATGAAATGTTCAGGATTTACTAACTAAAAAGGTAAAAAGTCAGCAGGATGAATTTAAAGCTGTGAAGCTGCTTCCTTCTAAACACAGAAGGAACAATATGTGATGAATATCAGCATCAGGTGAACAGACAGAAAGCAGGATTAGAATCTCACAGCTTCTAGATGGTGAGGAGAGAGAAATATTCACAATATGCACAATAACTTCCACCTCTGCACCTGCACCCTCTGCTACCTGGAGTTAAGAGGTTAACATCTTGTTTGTGGGTGTAGCGTCAGGTCTGTAAATGTAACTATAAACATGTGCGGTATCCACAGAAAGTCCAGAATCTCAGCTACCAGCTCAGCAAAACCATTTCAGTGACCACCAAACACAGTTAAGATAACAAACAATTCAAAGAACAGGTACACAGAGTCTGAAAAATATGTAAACACAGATGATGTCTCCCCATGAACACAAACAAACGGCTCCTCTACTGAAAGCTCACATCTCTCAGATTCCACAGCTGGAAGTTTCATCTCGCTATGACCAAGATTCACCGAACCAGAGAAGAAGAAGGCCCGATTTATGCTTCACATTTTGTAAATATCAGAAAAGCATGTCTTACCTTTGTGTCTTACAACCACATTTATAAAAAAAATAAAATAATATAAAAAATAAATGAAAAAAGTTTCTCGTTGTCTTTTGGAAGCAGTTTCCCATCCAAAAATTACAATGTTTTGACAGACAAAGAGAAACGTTGGTTCTTCTTCTTCTTTCTTAAGTTCCAGACAGAAAACGTCTCTTCATTTTAATAAACCTGCTCTCTCCTGATTACATCAGATGCACCGCTGCAGCAGGGAAGGGAGACATGTACGTCTCTATCATCAAAGCCACCGGCCAGCAAACAATGAAACAAGCAAACAAAAAATAACCTTAAGGTGTGATTAAAAAAATTAACAGCGGTAATTAAGCGTTGCATTAACACGCGATTAACGCGTTAACGTGCCCAGCACTAACTCTTTTATTTAATTCCATTTAGACTATTGCAACAGCATTTTAACCAGTTTAAACACATCTGAGCTTGGCCATCTTCAGTTTAACATGCTGATGCTGGGCTTTTAACTAACACAAGAAAGGGACATCATATAATTAGGAATGCATCGATACCAGTATCAGGTATTGGTCCGATACTATGTGCATGTATTCATACTCTGTATTCATAAGTGTCCTGATACTGCAGAACCTGATACCAATGTAAAATAAACTAGAGCCATCAAAATCAACGCGTTTATGCAAAGAGATCAATCTGTGGAATTAACACATTCATTTTATGTAACAACAACAACAACAAAAAACAAATTTAGCATTATCTTGGTTAGAGAAACTGATTTTGGGCTCGTTGGTGCCTTGTCACAGAACCAACTCCACCAAAAATCACTTTATCCTCCTTATTTATGACAATGACATTTTTCAAGCCCTACATTTAGAGGATGGCTGCAGGATGATCCATCTGATATCAGTTATCCACTCAGTCATTGTATCTGAAAATCTGGTCCACACTCCTTACCAGTGAACTGTAATGGAATTTATTATTATCATTTTAAGTGGAACGGTTCATTTTTCCGTGAATATTCACAGTACTCTAAACAAACCGTACTATCCTGGGAGGCAGACCGGGGTTAGTTTAAAACGTACCATGTGAATGTGCCCTTAGAGAGAGGATGCAGTCTCTGAAGGACACACTGGAGAGACTGCATCTCTCGGTTGGCCTGTGGACACCTTAGGATTCCCCATGGATGAGCTGGAGTAAAGGATTAAATGAGATCAGTTGACATTGTGCTGCATTCACTGTCCCTTAAAACTGGAAAATCCTGGTGCTCTACCAAAAGTTTGTTAAATGTTTTCTGTCCAAGCAAGGACATTTCTTGCATTCTTACATTTATTTCACAATCAGAAACTAGAAATTCTGATTTGCAATTTTTCTTTGAATGTGCATTAAACAAAACTGGGCTTTTGGCTAAAATTTGCTCAAACAAATGGCAAATCTTAACATTAGCTGCTAGAAAAGACGAAATAAAACGCATTATAAAGACTTTCCACATCAAACCTGAGTTTGACATTCTTGGTTTTTACTAAAATAAATGATGTGAGAAAGTGTCTAAACGTGACTGAGGCTGGTTGAATTGATTTAATAAACAATAAGTAAAAGGTATCAAAAGTCGTTGACACTTTTTGGATTTGGTTCTTAGTTTCAGGAGGTTTGTAGTGTGTAGACAAAGAGCTGATTGAGTTTGCTAGTGAAAGCAGTTGGTTTCAGGGCTTCAGGCTTTTTCTCGAGGTATAAACATCCTCGGGTTCATTTGTTTTTCTATTTCTGCCTCCAGTTCACATTTTTTTGAACAGCTCTGGTAATAACCTTGTGAACCACACACAGAATCTCTCTTGTTTCTCAGTGGTTATTTTGGTCACTTGTTTCCCTTCTACAATGAAACCGTATGTTGAGATTTATTGCATTTATTATGTATTATGCCAATGACAGTAATGTATCACATGAAAATGTAAGAAGCATCAGCTTTTGGTTCTCTGACGATAAATTTATTGCTTTGTTTCCTTCTAATAGGCTGTGGCTGTAGGACTCAGATTTCTTTAGAGGGAATTCTTATAAAGATGCACAGCTAAATGATTTTAATTCCTCTAGGAGGAGACCCAAATTTGAGCTAAAAGAAAGTGGATATGAGGATTATGATCCTCTCAGGGATGCAAGCATGACTCCAGGTGAATGTTAAATACAGAAATTAGAAACTATTTGCTAGTATGTTCAATAAATCGATTTAATTTTTTTTTTTTTTTTTTTTGCCTATTTTGAGACAGGAAGTTTGCAGCTAGCTCAGTCTTACAAATTAAGTACCGGACCATGTGATGTCCATATGATGTGAAACATTACAAACACCGTACAGCAGGGTTCCTGTTCATTAACGTGTTTATGTGTTGTGATGCGATCTCTGCAAACATACAGCTTGTAGTAGACATCAATAGACACTGATCAGGACACAGCAAAACAAACACACAGGCCACATTGTTAGCTAGAGGAGGATGAAGATAAGGGAGGAAGGCATGCAGATGATGACCTGTGATAAAACTTGTTTGCCTCGAGGTGCAGCGAGGTGGCACACAAACGAAGCTCCGTTAAAACTGTAAAGATTTTCTGTACAGAACACATACAAAAAAATTGTGTTTGGTTTTGAGCTTTTACACAAATGAGGCCAAACATTGTTATTCATTCTCTTATTCATCAACAGCTGTTATTCTGTTACGTGCTTTTATTCTGAGGGGATAATAGAGTTTTTTGGCTTTATGTCTCTTTGTTTTAATTTTGATATTTGAATTTCCATATTTCATGTTTTAGCTTGTTTACTTATTTAATTTCCCATATTGGCTTTTTTTTTTTTAAAACCACCCACTACAACTACCAGTTGCTAGCATGTGGTATACTAACATGTTGCTAGCATGTACTACAAGCTTGTAAGCTGTTAATTTTGTCCCATGATACAGCATTTTTAGCCAGTTTATAGGTTAAAAAAGCAGAAGTAAACAATGCGTGAGGATATTTTTGTACAGAAGACGTGTTTTTGAGCTTTTATTCAAATTAGACGCAAATTTGAAGTAATGTTTTTCTAAAGAGATGAAAGAGTTTTTTTTTTTTGTCGTTTTGTTAGTTTTGGTTTTTGCATTTTCATATTTCATGTTTTAGCTTGCTTTCCTTATTTATTTAATTTCACATAGTGGCTGTTTTCCAAACCATCCACAGCATACTTGCCACTACCATGTAGCATGCTAAAATGTTGCTAGCATATAGTATGTAAATGGTTCATTTTGTAACTTACTACAGCATTTTTTAACAAATTTATTATTTAGAAAAGTGTAATTAAACAATGGCATAGCTGTGTGAAGATTTTCTATACAGAGTACTTTAGTTTGGAGTGTTTACATAAAGACCTAAACTCACCCAAAGTCCTTGATTGAAGTTTTATTAATTTATTTTTTTAAAGTTTTGTTTGCTACATCGTCTGTTTATATAAATTTCTGATCTTTTCATTTCCATGTTTCATGTTTTAGCTTGCTTTCCTTATTTAGTTTCATATTTTGGTTGTTTTCAAACCCCCCCCAACTAAATATTAAACACAGTAGAAGCTAGCATGTATGCTAACATGTTTGCTAATGCATAGAACAATACATACAAATGTACTAGGGCTTTGCTTACTTACTAGCTTATAAACAGTTTAGCTAGGTTATGATTTAGAAAAGCAGAAGTAAACTCTAGCATAAATGTGTTGAAGTTCATTTAATGCTCTTAGGAGAAATGATAAAATGTGCATCTTTATGTTATATTTTCTGACCTGAACACAGGTGTAACGTCCTGAACTTGTAGAAATAAAGAGTACAGTCAAATAAGGAAAGAGAGATTTTACTGTAACAAATAAATAAATAGGGAGAATTTTCTAAATCAGAGTGACATTTATATACTTTTTGCATACTGTGTACTACAATTAGGCAAAATCTGTACATACTATGAATATAGTACCTTGTTTAGACAACAGTTTGTATTTCAGTTAATCAAACAAAAGTTGATGACAAAAGTGTCTTGTTGACGTGTGACATGGTTTCTTAAAGCAAAAGTTTTCGACTCTGAAAAACAAGTGTAGTGAAGGCTCCAGAGACATTTCAGGTACATACACACAATGATGATGTCATCGCTCTTTAAACAGAGTCTTCAGGTTCACACACTTCTTTAGAGTTGCTTTAAATGCTAAGAGCACAAACAGCAGGGTTAATAGATACAAATGAGACCAAATGTTCAGGTCTGAGCTGCTCCTTGAAGATGATTTTAGGACGAGGATATAAATTTCTTGTAACTTAATTAGCACTGAAACAGTATTATGTCCCCATATTTTTAATCAGTTAATGAGGACAAGAGCAAGCCTGAGGAACAGAAGTTTGCTTTGTTAGATCATTATGTTTTGTTTTTTTAAGTGAAAAGACTCAGACTTTGTGAAAACTTCGTGCAGCAGAGCTTTTTTCTTTGTACTGTCAATTCTGTGATCGCTGATTTAAATGAATTCATAGAGGCAAGTTTAGCATGTAGCGTAGCAAAAAAACAACAAAACAAAAAAAACACTTTGTGTTTTAAGATGACAGAATTACACAGAGAAAAGGGAGTTGAAAGGTTGTAGTTATATACAAGGGGAAGTAAATTGCCCACTGTCAGTTTTGAGTGGGAGGAAACCTACAGAAAGATGCTTAGCAAACAGTTGACTTCCTTATTGGTTACAAACAGGTTGTTCTTTTCTCATTTTCCCTTTCATCTCCTGAAATGTATGACATTACATATTCATTTGTATTTGGCTTCAAGCAATACGCAACCTTTTTATGTTGCACAACAGCATCCTGGTTCTGCGGTGTTACAGATTTTCTTCCATTGTGAGGACACATCGCCGCCTGTTAAAACAGGGACTCTGAGGTGAAAAGATTAAACTCATTGCAAACATTTATCACATGCAGTGACGGGAGTGAAGAAGAGTTTACTGAGGTCAATTTGTGATGTTACTGAAAAACAGATTTTACCAAGCATGGGCTTTATGGGTGAATCTCAACTGTAACTTTGTGAAAGTTTAAAATAAATTAAAAAAGTGTCACTTTTTTGTGAAACATGAAACCGATAATGGCGCACTGTCAATGCAGAGCTAGGACAAACAAATGGGGATGTCTCTGCTGTGTTTTCACATAGTGCACATCCTGTTCACCGAGCCTCAGACACGTGCAGGAAATTTGCTGCACATGTGATTGTTGTTTGCAGAAAAGATAAATGACCAAAGTCATCTCCAGTCTTAACAGGTTCTTATGTATTCTCTTTATCTTCACTGAGGAGCATTAGAGACAATTTCACTGCAAAATGTTTGAAATTTAAAAATGTTTTATGAGTTTCATGACATGGTCTCAGTAAATTGAGTTGATTCAACAATTTTTCTTCTTAGAAGAGGAAATTTCTCAATTTTCAGTCTTCCTCTTGAGCTGCTGAATAAGAGCTCACAAAGGTGCCACTTTGTCCTTAAAGTTCAAGGCAGTGGTGTCCAAAGTGGGTTCTCGAGAGACTGCTGTCCTGCAGGTTTTGGATGATTCCTGCTGCAGCACACCTGAATCAGATCAGTGGGTCAACATTCTTGAGCAGTACTTCAAAAAGCTGTTGAATAGAGACATTTAGTTTGAATCAGCAGTTGGAGCAGGAAAACATATTAATTTTAGCTCATCAGACCCTTGGAAGTTGTTTGCTTTATAGTTCAGCTAAGGACACTTTGCCTACATTCTGCATTCAAGATGTCTTACTCTACAATAAATCTGTAAACTGGCTGGCTGAATCGCCATCCAAGTTTGGCAAATGTGGCTCCTCTTATAAATGAGTCATTATCAGGTGTTTATCGTCGTCTGACTGCCTGCTGTTCAGTACTGTCAGCTACAACAATGTCAGAGGCTCATAAAAATGGCGTCTCCAGGAAAACAGCAAGATTCATATGCAGAACAAAAAGACACACTCCTTGTGTTGTTTCAGCAATGGGGATTAAGGAAGTTATATAAAATGATGTTACACCACAGTCTCATCACACTTAGTCAAACTGCACAACATCACATGATAAAATATTGAAATGATACTTAAAAGGTTTGATTCTGACATTGGTAGGGGCATAAAGGTGTTCCATAGAGGTCAATGGAAGACAAGGACTTTGTTGCACTTGCAATAGATGTTTATTTGGAGTATCCAATAAGTGAGTGAATAAAACATCTGGACAAACAGACGTTCAAAATGCAAAATATTCTATTCAGTGATTGACAAGAAGGTTTTTTGTGTTTTGTTGTTTGCTTAAACTGAATAAAGGATTTTTTTTTAAATGAATGATTTCTGTGATTTTTATGAGTTGGAGACATCTGTTGGGGTATTTGGTTTAAATCTATATTGTCCAGACAACACAGTAGTTTACACTATAGCGCAACAACAAACCCACAACTTAAATTCATCAACTTAATAAAACCTTGAAGGAAAATGTGACCAATGACAGAATTGCAAACACAGTGATAAACCATTGTTTTAAAGTTTATCCTTTAAAGTACAGTCATCATTATAATAATTGTCCACCTTTCTTTTATTTGCTCCTGAAGTTCATACTGAAGAACTCTCTGCCACTAGCTAATGCTAACCAGAAGCACTAGCTCTTTGAACACTGTGACAGCAGGGACAGCCAATCACATTTGCATAAGAGGAAAGATCAGAGCCAATCAAAATAGTTTAAATGGTTTGTAAGGCTGGACTAATACCAGCGATGCTGCTGACAGAGCTTGGTTCTCTTAGCTGTTCTGTGACGGGAATGATAGCAACGACTTGGGAGTTGCTGGATATTGGTAGGGACGTGTCCCTACTGTTCTTAACCAATTTTACCCCCATGCTAATACATTTTAAACTTAATAAATAAACAAAACAATAAATAAGCTTATTAAAATCTCAAATAATTAAGATACAGCTTCAGAATGGTGTTCCAAATTACACTATCCTGCTAATGGATACTTCAGTATACGGCAAAAACATTTTAATAAAATACATTTTGATCAAGTTTTAACACTAAATACTTGTTCAGTGACCATATACCTTGTCATATTGTTTGTATTTAGCTGGAGGCTAAACTAGTACCATATGAAGTTTTGAGCTGGAAGCTGGAACCGACTTCTTATTCTTCTGCGTAGCAGATTATTTAGTTATTTCTGGGTCATATCCTGACTTAGAAACTGGAGCATGCACAAAGCTTCCAGGCCAGTTAAGGTCTGACTGAACATATATCTCATATATTTACCTTTTAGTTCTGCTTTTGGGTCTCTATCAACATTTAAGTAAAATATATGACTTATTTTACCTCTTGCTGATCTTCATCACCATCAGGTTGGATGAAACAACAGAGCTTTTGGTTTGAGCCCCTAAACAAAATGTTGAAATGTTAAAGGTTTTAAATGTTTACTTTTAATGTAAATCACTGTTACAGAAGTAGGTATACCAATATATAACATTTACACCTAAAAATTCTGGAAGATATCTTTTGATATTTGACATTCCTGCTTAAAAAAAAAAAAACCAAATCCAGTTAATAACTCCAGAACTGTGAGATTGGACTGAAATAATATGGACTCTGGACTAAAAACCCCTGTGAGAAGCTTCAAATCCAAAAAGGTCACACTGTCTTTATAACAAGGGAACAACTTGAAATTTACAGCCCACTCTTAGCCGTGAGCAGTTTTAGGTTGTGTCTTAAATGGATGTAACATATTCTATACCAGGGGTGCCCATGTCCGGTCCTCAAGTGTTACTATCCTGCAGCTTAGATGCATCCCTTCACACACCTTCACACCTGAATCAAATAACTGAATTCCCTCATCCACATGCCATTCAGCTCTGCAAAGGCATGCTAAAGAGCCATACATTTAATTAAGGTGTGTTGGAGAAGGTATACATCTAAACGTTGCAGGATCGTAGATATCTAGGATGGACTAGGGCAGTGGAAAATCTTTTTTCCTAGGGGACCCCCCTTAATACATGTACTAAAAGACAATGGACCCCCTGCTCCACCCTGTGCTGAAATCATGCTTGGTTTTAGGCTTTCAAAAGTGAGATTCACACCATGAATAATGTATTCTGGTTGAGTCCTGTTCTCTGTCAAAGTTAAATGAAGAACATACAGACTTAATTTTTTCCTTAAAATAGGGACAATTTGTGGATATTAATGACAATGGTTCTATTGTTCAAAGCCTCAGGGACCCCCTGTACTCTGAACCTCAGGTTGGTAACCACTAGACTAGGGCACCCCTGCTCTAAACTGTCTCATAATGTCTTGCACAGGAAATGTCAGGAAGGTGGAGCGGTTCTAGCAGCTCTGCATGTATTGGCAATAACACATTAAATAAATAAATAAATAAATGTCATTGAATAAATATTAGAAAATAATACAAAATTGCTACGAGATAAATAAATACAGCAATAAATAGTTAATGAAATGTGTCATTCATTTTTTAAACTTGGAAATAACACATTAAATAAATAAATAATTAAAACAGTCAATAATTAAGTAACCAAAAAGAAACGATTAAAAATCACAGAACTTCAGTCTATACACCTAAAAACCACCAACCAGGCCAGAAAACTGGGTGTACTGATGGACTCAGACGTTAACTTTGGAAAACACATTAAGGGAATCACAAAATCAGCCTGCTATCACCTTAAGAATATATCAAGGGTAAAAGATCTGATGTCTCTGCAGGACCTGGAAAAACTAGTCCATGCTTTCATCTATAGTCGGCTTGATTATTGTAACAGTGTTTTTACAGGTTCTACCTAAAAAATCAATTAGACACCTGCAGCTTATTCAGATCTCTGCCGCTTGAGTCCTCACTAAGACCAAGAAAGTGGACCACATCAGTCCAGCTCTGAGGTCTTTACACTGGCTGCCTGTTCATCAGACGATAGACTTTAAAGTTCTGCTGCTGGTTTATAAAGCTCTGAATGGTTTAGGACCAAAATACATCAGTGACCTCTTGACTGTGTGAACCTACCAGAACCCTCAGGTCATCTGGTTCCAGTTTCTGATCAGTTCCCAGAGTCAGAACCAGACATGGAGAAGCTGCATTCAGCTTCTATGCTCCACATGTCTGGAACGAACTCCCAGAAAGCCTCAGATCAGCTGAAACACTCAGTTTTTTAAATCAAGGTTGAAGACCCACCTGTTCTCTGCTGCATATCAATTGTTTTTATTTAGAAGTCCAGATCTGAATCTGTTTCTTTTGAGCTTGAATTTTTAAACTTGATCATGTTTTAATACTGTTTGTATCCAATTTTCTTTTTCCATTTTCTTTTGTTTTTAATGTTAAATTATTCGTCTTGTATTCTGTAAATATATTCTGTCGTTGAACTTTCATACAAATAGACTTGCCATGACTAATATTGGAAATACAAAAGTGCCACAATGAAATACATAAATACGCAACAAATAAACATAAAATATGTCATTAATTTAAAAGATGCATAAAAGTATGAGGACACTGGCATTAGAAACAGACATAACTATTTACACATGTAAAGGGAGAATAAACGAGCCTTTAGATGATATTAACATCTCTTCAGGTGAAGGAGGAAAAGTTGAGTTTTCCAGCAGGGGTGATGGGAAATGAGACTGTGGGATGGATTGTCGGATCTAACTATATAACTTTGCCTGAGTAAAACATTTATCCATTGCTGCCTTTTTTATCAGCACCAAAACTTGTTGCAGTTCATCTTTGTAAACTGCGGAAGTTTCCATGATAAACCTTGATCGGGAACCTTGTGTCAGCAGAAGGAAAACCAGTTGATTTCCAAACTAAAACTGTTACGTAGGAATCAAACTGGTGGTTTGATTACACAACAGCATCATTCATAAGACTTGTGAGCAAATCCAGCTCATATCTGCTTGATCCCCGTTCAGCTGACGGAGATGGTGATGTGGAGGCCTTGATCTTGTTTTTAAACACCTGGCGTCATGTTCTCTCCCAACAAGTGGCCTGACAGGGGCCTCTTTGTCAATGTACAGCATGTCCTGTACAGTACTGGAGCTCCTTTTCATGTACATTATACCTCCAGTGATCTATTGAGAAAGACCACTGATCCACAACTAGAAAATTAAAATTCCCAGGAAGTGGAATGTCATATTTCACGCATGAGGAGCTGGTGTGGGACAGACCCATGCAGCTTTTTGAAAGGTCATGATGCTAATTTTTGGCCTTTTTGCAAAGAAAACAATGGTTTTGGGATTTAAACTGGCACTATAGTCTGTTAATTAGAAATGTTAATTAGAATCACGTTTTTGTCGACCTTCCAGATATTTTGGCTTTTCGTTTGACCCTCTCTGTTCTCCACACACTTCTTCTTTGTTCTTCACATTGACCTGCTCTGTTCACTCTGCAGTCGAACAGAGGAGGAACATCAGAGAGGAAAGAGATCATTAGCGTTAGAGGAGAGGGGGTGAAAGCAAACGTTGGAGCGCAGAGATAACTAGAGCAGAAAAACTCAAAGTGGGATACAGCATCATAGAACCTGGCCAAACTGGGCAGCCACCAGTCACTGGGTCAGATAGGAAATGACTCTGCAGAGCTATAAGATGCATTAGTGAAGCAATCAAACAGATTGTTCCACCCAAGCTTTTTATTTACTGCATCAGTTGGGGAGGGACGGCTTCCTCTCAGGAGGATGTTTTTATGAAAGAAAGTTGAGCATCGTTCTTTCTTTGGTTATTGCGATGTATTCATGTTAAATCCAGACCTGACAAAAAACATCTTACATCCTCTGTAAGGAAACAAAGCTAACAATCATCAGGAGCACCTATAAGAAGACAAACTGAGAAAAACATGAAACTGCAGGTTAAATTACCAATGCAACATTTTTTATCAAGGATTTCACATTGTGTTTGTTTGCATGTTGTTTCCATTTTCTAATTTATAAACAGTTCCAATGCTGTGTTCTGCAGGAATGAAATTTCTACCCAGTCTTTACCTTCATTTCACGGGTTCTACCTTTAAGCAGGTTTCAGCTGTTCTCCAAGTTTCATAAAAATGATAAAAATAGACAAAAAGAGAAAAAGCAGGGTTGATAAACCAATGATAAAACTATAAAACAATATTTTTGGGGGTAGAAATCAGATTGCAGCATTGAACTTTTAAAAGCCCTGAATTGTTGTACAAAACTCAAAATACTATAAAAGAGAGAATTTTGCAATCAGTATTACAAATTTACTGTATTTTCCTGTTTGAGCGACGTCGCGCTCAAAAATCTAAATATTCAAACTTATGAATTCTACAATTAAATTCAGACTTATTTGCATAGAGCCAATTCACAAGGTACTTTTAAAGATATAGTCCAATTCAATACGGTTCAATTGAATTTTAATCCAATCGAACATGGATTACACGATCAGTTACATTTATGAGAATTGTGTTAATATAAGCCAATTTATTTATTTAAAAAATACAGCTTAGGAAACCAAAGGATTGCATCGAACTTTTTTTTCTTGATTAAAAAAAAAACAACACACACATTTTGGTACAAACTGAGAAGAAAGGAAATTTTTCGCATATATTTGATAATAATAAAGGATCCAGGATGTGCAAATATAATAATTTATTAATGAATGTTAGTTTAAAAGTAAGCAGTTACAGGTTGTTTTCCTAAATGACAGGGCCATTAAAAATCAATTTAGTCAGAAAAAGCCATTTATTAAGCAGGTGGGCAGACCTCAGGTCTTCAGGAAGCTTTTCCAATGTTTTGTTTTAATCCTCCAACTCTAAACAAGCTGGATCCAGATGATCCTCAGTGTCAGGAAGGAAATAAGAGTTCTTTAAGACCATTTACAGAACATACACTGAAACTTTAACCTGTGATAAACAAAAAGCCAAAGCAGTAGGTTAATCATAATCAGCTTTATTTGCCAAATATGAACACATACCAGAAAGTTTTCCCAGCAAATGTCACTCTATTAGTAAAGTAATGAAATAAAGGAATAAAATAAGTGGAAAATAAAGGAATAAAATAAGGAAAGGAATAAATAAAACAGCCTCCTATATAGTGGTGTCGGCTACATTCAGAGCCATTAAATTACAAAGACAAATGTGAATCTACACTATATACAGCAGATGCAGCAGAGGGGCAGCATAAGGAAAACGTGAAAGAGGTGAGGTGCAAATACAGACTGTGAAACTGTTTTGCTGTTTCTATGTTCAATAAGGAGTGTAATGGGGAAGAAGCTGTTCCGGTGCTAATTAGATCCAGTCTGCAGGGCTCTGAGGCGCCCACCAAAAGGGTGCAGTTTAAAAAGATTTTGTGTCATCGTTTTGCTAAGCTTCTGCAATGTCACAAGATTAATTTCCGTCCAGTGTTGCATTAATTCTTTACCCAGATCTTGTATTAATGGTAGAGAGTCCGACCACTGCACTCCAGCACATCCCAAAGATTCTCAATGAGGTTCAGATCTGGACTCTGTGGTGGCCAATCCATGTGTGAAAATGATGTCTCCGGTTTCCTGAACCACAATCTGAGCCCCATGAATCCTCGTGTTGTCATCTTGGAATATGGACGTGCCACCATGGAAAATGGAATAACCTGCTCATTCAGTATTTTCAGGTAGTCAGCTGACCTCATTCTTTGGACACATAATGTTGCTGAATCTAGACCTGAATCTAAACCTGAACCTAGACCTGACCACCTACAGTAACCTCAGATCAAAGACTGCCCACACAGCACTTGTACAGTAGGTACTAGGCATGATGGCTGCATCATCTGCCTCTCTTCTTATCTTGATGCTCCCATCACTCTGGAACAGGGTAAACCTGGACTCATCAGACCACATGACCTTCTTCCATTGTTCCAGAGTCCAATCTTTACGCTCCCTAGAAAATTGAAGCCTTTTTCTTCGGTTAGCCTCACTGGTTAGTGGTTTTCTTATGACTACACAGCTGTTCAGTCCCTTGAGTTCCTTGACAATGTTCATGTGGAAATGTTCTTACTTTCACTATTAAACATAGGCCCAAGTTCTACTGGTGTGTTTCCTTGATTTCATTTCATCAAACGTTTAATTAATCAATGATCACTATCATTCAAGATGTTTTTCTGACCACATTTCTTCCTGGAAGATGATAGTTCCCCACTACCCTTTCAGTTTTTAATTATACCTTAGACAGTTCCTAACCCAGTTTTAATAGTTTCTGCTTCTCCTTATATGTCTCCTCAGCTTGATGCCAATGATCTGACCCTTCTTAAACAGACTAACATCTTTTCCACGACCATGGCTGCATCTTTCAACATGGTTGTTTTAGAAATGAGAAGCTGCTCATTGCATCAGTTGGGGTTAAATAATTTGTTGCAGATGAAAGATGATCACCCTGCAGGAATGGTCCAATAGGAGACTTTTCTTTTGACCAGGCAGTGTACATAGTTAAGGAAAATTAAGTTTGACTGCATGCATTTTTTAATGCAATTCAAGATTATTGATTCTAACATCTTTTCTAATGTATTAATACATTTTAATAGTTGGGTTCCCGTCGGTCTTCGGTTGTTTTCAGAGACTTGTGGATGTTTTCTGCAGACTGAGCTGCAGTTAATTCTGCCTGTTGTCAGGAACACATGCAGCGGGTTTTGGTGTCAGAAATCAGAGCGGGCCTCTTTCACCTGTTTTCTTTGCTTGGAGCTGTGGGAGATTGTCTGTGTGATATTGGACATAAAGAAAACATTTAACCTGAATCACACAGGTCTGCTTGGAAGGTTTGCAGTCACTCTGCTTCTCCATGAATCACATTTGTTTGTAAGAATCTAGTTGTTTTGCATCTTTCTTGAGTCACAAATGCAAATATATTTCCTTAATATTGTTGTGTTTTGTCTTAAGCACAACTAGACAGATGAACTCAAACAACCCCTGATAAACATCGAATACATGAAAGTATGTTTTAGATTTTTGCAGCGTACACGTGACTGTTGTTTCTGTGGTATCAAGATCCTTTAAATGTTTAGATTTAGAGATGGTGAGATGTACTAAAGCTACATAGATACATGGGGAGTAGGAGTAAAATTCTTAGTAAGCCACAGGAGGGCTTCTAGAAGCCTAAGTCTTTGGCAGCGTAGGAATGGTTCAGGTGATCTGAACTGGAACATTTATTAAAATGAAGGTCTCTGCTTAACCCCCCTCCCAACTAAAGTAAATGTGTCTAGTTTTAGATGTTTTTACCCCAGGCACATCCACCTAAATAAGCCCACATGGACCATTTGTCCTTTCTAATGTAGAGTGGGAAACTAATTATATATCATTGATGTAAAAACTATATCTCAGAAAACCAGTAGTTGACCTTTATGAGACTTTTATTAAGTCTCATAAAAGTATTAAGAGAATAAATGGACATGCCAGAAAGAAGTAAACCTAAAGTTTTTTTTTTTTTTTTTTACGTTTTCTTATATGTTCATATAATTGTTTGGGGTTTGACTTGTGTTTTGCTTAGATGGCAATGAGTGGTAGTCTTTTAGCTGAGTTTCTCCCTTTTATTGTAATATGCTACATGTTAGCATTAGTGCTGCCTAGAGTGTGCAAAAATGGTTGTGCTCGTGAGGAAGACAATAAATTAGGAAAGAGTGTCTTCACCCTCAACCAAAACTGGAAGCAGGTTTTATAAAAGAGAGGCCCGGTAACTGAAAGTTGTGCTTTTCATTTCACTCTTGGAAACTAGACAACACTTTTGTTATGATTAAATCCAAAAATAATAACTTGCGACAGTAAAACTACAGTATAACTTTTATGATTATAGGGTTTTATTGATTTGATTTCAAAGAGAAGTTTAGTTGTATATCATCTGCATAGCAACAGAATTTCTGCACTCAGCCTAATATAATTTTACCTAATAGAAGCTTGCATAAAATGAAATGTATCGGTCCAAGTACAGAGCCCTGTGGAACTCCCTGACTAAATCTGTTATGTGGCAAAGACTCATTACATAAACACACTAAAACTGATCAAATAAATATCATCTAAACTGACTGAATAGTACAATATTTTAACTAATAATCAGGGAGGTTCTAGACATAATTGTTAAATTAAATACACCTAAAAAAACTTAAATATGTTAATCCACTTAAAAGAGCAACTAAGAATCAACTTTGTTCCTTTAAAAACTGAACTACTTATGTAACAATGCTGAAAAAACACAAATAAATTGATAGTTCTCTACTGAACACTTTCATGTCTTTGTTTCATGCAGCTCTTTGCAGCTTTTCCCTTCATATCAGCATCAGAATCAGCATCTTTGCATTTCTTCCACAATCAAGCCTATTGTTCTGAGAGTGCTGTGGCGGGCTGGGTTGTAGTAGCATGGGTGGCAACAACTGAGGTCCTTGTTTTGTGTGTCTTGGATCATTTCTTGGCCAATCAGGATCAACAAGGGGTCATTTAGAGTTGAACTCTAAGTTCCTAAACTGATGAGCTCACATTTCCCTAAAAATCTAAATATTTAATTATTTTGACATACAGTATCCAGCAGAGAATCTGGAGAGGCGAGGTCATCCATGCATAGATCTTCTCAAAGATAAAGAAAGCATTGTTGATGTATGTTTTTATGAAGTCTAAAGCATGCAGGAAATGGCAAGGATGAGACAAAAAGGAAAATAATCAGCTGAATAATGGCTAACATCAACTATTAAAAATGTTTTTCTTATTCTCTGCTTAACTAAGCTTTTCTAAAATATTTGAGAGAGGAAACTAAATAAAGAAGAGACATTATTAAATTAAAACTAACAGATGCAGGATGAAAGCTTATGTAGAATAAAATAAATGAACAGCTGTTAGGATAGAAAATGAAAAAAAATTCAAATCAAATCAGGGTTAGAGATTAACTGTTTCAGAAAGTAACATACTATTTTTATCTACATTTTATTTAGACATATTTGCATAAAATGTTGTACTGTATATCTTATAAATAATCTTGAAATATCTTAAAAATAAACTAAAAACACAACCCTCTTTCTGAACGAGCTAATACCACTAATCAGAAAAATCATTGCATTCTGTCTTATTTAAACATGGAATAAGTTCCCTAAAAATCATAATTAAATAAAGGTTGCAAACGTTAAGCAAGTTGTTTGAAAACCTTTATTAAAAAATGCAATCTTTAACATTTACAACGAAACATAGGATGATGTCCTCAAGGATTTAAAAAAAACTAGACATTTATTTACAAAGCCTAAAATCCAAAATATCCAAACATATGTCTAGAAAATCTAATTCTTCTTAAGGAATTTGCAAGATTATGATCAAACTGAGACTATTATTATAAAAAAGAGGAAAGATGGACAAAATAATTATTAATTGGATTTTTCGTATGATAAAAAATTATTAAACACAACATCAATACAACAAGAGATTGATTAAATGTGTTATGATCCAGTATCATTTATCCAGATTTATTACCCATACAGTAATAATGTGTAGGACGTTCTTCAGGAAGATCGCATGGAATTGTTTCTATTTACTTTCGTTTACTTAAGTTCATAAATAATTGGTTTAAGACTCTAAATAGGAGTAAAGTTGACACTATTTCTCACTTTAAAGTCTAGAAATTTAGTTTTCTTTTCCATGATGTGAACATTTTAAAGCTCAATATGAGACTATGGCACAATATTATTACATAAAGAACAGATTTTTAAAAATGTTTTTAACATGTGAAAATTATATTTCAAATGATAATTTTATAAGAATGGAAAGGATTGAGTTAAATCAGCATGTCTTATCTTTTATTGATGCTGGATCCTGAAGTGATCTGCATCAAAATCCTATGCTGGCAAAATTTGTAATACTGGGAAAAAAATTATATTAACTTAATTAATATGGTAGTGTTTAATTATCAAAGTAGTGATTTAAACCCCTAATGTTTACCTGTAATCCAGCAATAATGAAATGAAATGAAATGAAATTAATATGATATTATCAAATTGTATCCTGGTAAAATTTTTCGTCATTGAATCGATGTATCACATTAGCACCAAACTCATGATTTACATCGCTGACATATAATAATCTATTAAAATTATTAAAATGCTCCACCTATGAAATAATGGTTTTCTGACATATCTCTAAACTTTCCTGCAAATTTAGCATAATTTATAAACCAAATAATCTGACAATGATTGGTTTAATTTAATCAGTCATTTAATTCATGTGATATTGTCAGTCTTGAGAGAATAGATAATAATAGTAAATATTAAATATTTATACACTGAATTGATGTACTCATGATTTTGACCACATAAAGTTGTATTAAAATTATTGCAACAGTTCTGCTCCAGCCATTAAATAATTGTTTTCCAACATTTCTCTAAGCTTTCTCACATATTTCATCATCATTTAAATCGATCTCCTCTGACACTGATTTAGGCAGTGAATCTAAATGAACCTAAATATTTAAGAAGCATTTTTTCTTTGTGTCTGTGTAGAGAAGGACTACAGCAGCCTGTGCGAGCGGCAGCCCATTGGACGGTTACTGTTCAGACAGTTCTGCGAGACCCGACCCGAGCTGAGACGCTGTGTGAAGTTCCTGGATGCTGTGGTAAGAAGAGGCTTTTGTCTTGTTGCTGGAAGTGTGTGTTATTTGCAGCGTGGTGATCTAAAGCAACCTCAGTAACTGTGATAGTGCAGAAAAAAACAGTGTTGAGGCTTTGTGTGGGGTTCGGGCTTGTTTTTAGGATTTAAAATAAAGTTACGGCAGATATTACGTATAAGAGGACCCTCAGGGAAGTTGAAGTGTGTGAGGAAACAAGGGAGGGAAGTGGTGAACTTTTGTTTCCGTCTTCCCTGAAAAGCTCCTCTGTTCCTGGGATGAAACGATAGTGTTTGTTTTCTCCTGGTATTCCCAACTTATCCTGTGTCCTGGTAGGAAGGAGGAAGTCAGGTGGACAAAATAGTTTAATGAAGAAGAAGAAATGCATCACATGAGACGGCGGGCCCCTGAGCATAGACATGTGAAAGGCCCCTCGTCAGCTCTCCTGAAGAGGAGAAAGACCCCCACACCGCCGCCACCCTGCGGTTGTTTACATGTTCATGGTTATTTTGTTTTTTTATGTTACTTGTTTATTTGACAGGGACAAAACTTGTAAATATGCCAGATTTAGCTGCAGGGACAGTTTTTATCTGCTGTCCCAGACCAGTTCTTAGAAAGGCTTGAAAATGGATGTTTACCTGTTCACATAGTGTTTTCATCCTTTGTTTGTATGTTTTGGTTTTTCTTTTTACAACCTTAAAAAACAGCCTTTACAACTTTTTTTTTCTTTTACTTTGTGTCACAGTTTGTGTCACACTTGATAAAATAAGTCAGCTAAAAGTCTGATAGACCTGAGAAATGTTCGACGCACCGGTGTGACAAAGTCAAAATATTAGTTGCACTAGAGCGGAAATGCACTTACTTTTTGTTTCTTAAATACCCTGTACGTTAGAAACCATTGCATATAATTTTTTTTTACTTTAATTAAAGGTCTTTATTTATTTAAGAAACAATAAAAAATACAGTTTGATTTGAAGAGATTTTCAAATCATTGGTGGTGGACGGTGAGAGGAAGAGTTTACAGGGATAGGTGCTTCCTTTAGTTTAAAGCCTTGTCACCCACCGCTCTGAAGTATGTTTTTGTTCTAGACTTGTTCGTAAGTCCATTTAGCTCCACTAGGGTTGCATCTGAAGTAATGAGGTTAATAAAAATGGTCCCACATGGCAGAACACCAGAACCATGAATTATATGGAACACACCGCTATTAATTAATGAATATTCCAACACAAAACACGCTCACCTCAAAACCTCAAACCTCAAAGGACCCGAATGGAAAAAGAAAGGAAGGAACTGAGGAAGCTCTGGGCAAAATGTCTGAGCCGTAATAAACTGGAACTGAGTGATTTTTGCTCCATGAATTAATTCCTCATTCCTTCCGGGCTGTTGCTACGGTAACAGTGTTGCTTCTGGATGATGTGTTTAATGTGTTCATAACTGTCTGCTCCTCCATGGTGAAGTAGCTGCTCTGCAGGGTTTCTCCATGTCTGCGATTGGTCGGATGCGGCAAACTCCGCCCCTTTTATGTGAACGCGCACTGATCAAGATGGAAAACCCCGGGTTGAATTGCCAAGTTGATGACCAGCTTCTTCATACCGCCGATCCAGATCCTAAATGTCTGAAAGTGACTGTTTTTTTTACCATCTACTAAACTTTTTTAAGCACTCCGCAACACTGACCAACACCTTAAAAAGTTTTTACAAGAGAATCTAATGTTATTTTATTCAACATTGAACTCTTCTGGGGGAAAAGCCGCCTCTTGAGCTACTTAAAGCTACTGAGAATTCACTAAAAAATTATTCCTGGAGTGTTTAAAAGTGATGATGCTGCATTAGTCAATGAGAATGAATGCAGCATCATCACCGGGCGGTGAAATGTTGTTATTTTTTACTTTCTTTATTTTGCAGGCCGTCAGTGAACCCTGATCACCTCACAAAAATGTTCAACAAATAAAATCCAGGACTGTGGGAAAGTTTGCTTTTTATAATTTGGGTGATGACATTTTGAACAGTTGCCTTTTAAAAAGCTTTTTAACTGGATGCAGCTGAAAGTAAAATCTGGTTCTCATGTTTGGCCTATGATGCAGGAAGTTTCATTATCCTGAAATGCCTCAATGAAACACTCGAAGTTTGGAGAAAAGAGGAGGAAACAGAGTTTATTATCTGTTCAATGAATCACAGGAACTCTTGACTTCTGAGAAGAAACTGCGCCAGTGGGTCGCCCTCTAATACCGCCCATTTTGCTTCCCTGACAAAAACTAAAACACACTGGTCTTTATGTTGTTTTGAGAGCCCTTATTTAGTCCTTACAACTTAAAGCCTAACCCTGTCTCATACCATAAAGCTGAAAGAAGTTTTAACCATCTACAACCTGCTGATGTACGTTTGGCTGCAGAGAGAAACTGAATGGTTGACTTTTGCTTGAAAAAAGTTTTATTCCCACCAGTTTATGTGCTTGATGTGATATTTTAGATGTATTTTTATTTATTAATTTTGCACAGATGATGAATGAAACTCTGAAGGGCAACCTGCTTATAAATGCACACATCCCTTAAATCAGATTTTTCTTCATACGCCTTCCTTTAAGAAATTTTAAAAATGTCACATTATATAAGCGTTTAAAGGAAAAGTTCTCCTTCCTCTTCCTCCTCATTCAGCAAACCTAAGCTCAATTTGGATTGAGGAAGAAAAAATTAAGCTGAGAATGGTTTAGAACAAAACAGTTGTCAATTCCTGATGGTTAAGGCCAGATCCACATGAAATGAGGATTTCAGAAACAGAGGATGATGACTGAAATGTAAAACTTGAGAAATTTTTATGGTTACATCTATCTTATATACATCTATCAAATCAGATCCGTCTGTTTAACTGCTTGTTAACATAAATATCTAACCAGCCAATCACATGGCAGTATCTAGTCATGTAGACAAGATGAAGACGACTTGCTGAAGTTCTAACTGAGCATCAGTATGATTTATTTAAGCGACTTTGCATGGTTGTTGGTCTGAGTATTTACTGGGATTTTCACACGCAACCATCTCTAGGGTTTACAGAGAATGGTCTGAAGAAGAGAAAATATCCAGTGAGCAGCAGTTGTGTGGACCAGAATGTCAGAGGAGAATGGGCAGACTGGTTGGAGATGATAGAATAGAATAGAATAGAATAGAAATACTTTATTAATCCCTTTGGAGAGTCCTCAGGGAAATTTGGGTACCAGCAGCAATACAACACCAACAGTGAAGCAGGACAAGCACAAGACACAATATATACAGGTACAAAGCAAAATAGAGGCAACAAGGTGCAAGAAAAGCACAAATAGAATGCAATAAATACCAATAAGATAAGTTAAATAAAACAATATAAACAAGCATTTATATTTATTTGATAGAAAGACAACAGGAAGTCAGATCAGCACTGGTTCCAACCAAGGTCTGCAGAATAGCATCTCTGAACACACAACACGTCCAACCTTGAAGCAGATGGGCTGCAGCAGCAGAAGACCAAGCCGGGTGTCTCCTGTCAGCTAAGAACAGGAAACTGAGGCTACAATTCACACACACTCACCAACAGTGGACAATAGAAGATGGAGAAACGTTGCTGGTCTGATGAGTCTCCATTTCAGCTCCACGTGGTGGCAGGCTGCAACAGCTATGTTGTTGTTGCCACATCTTCAAAATGCTGATAATTAAATTGTTTCGTGTTGAACAACTTCAAAATTTCTTTATTGAGCCAGCATTGCCGCCGCCAGAAGTGCAGCAGCGGTAGCTACTCTGCTGTCAGACATCTGCTCTGCACGTTAACACAGAGTCTGTTGTACAGACCGCTGAGAGGAAAGGTAGCTGCAGGTAGGTTGCTTCAGATTTTAGAAGTTGAATAGACATTCCAATAAGGTGTTTCCATGACTGCGTGCATGAAAACAGAATATGCGTACGAGTAAACTAGTACTGAAAACACTCATCACGAGGAGGCATCCCCCCCTTGAGGTGGGCAGGCCTTTCCACGAGTTAAAATATCTTTGGATAAAATACCAAGCAATGTGTTTATAGGTGTTGCTCTGTCTGTGGTGTGAAGTGCTTTAAATGGCCAACAAGCCTAAAGAAAGAAATGTTTTCTGAATTCGGTCTGTTCAGTGTGGCTGAAAGCATCAACTTTATAAACAAAGCTTTTCAAAAAATAAAAAAAATGAATGTTTGACCTTGAGGATCATGGCAGCTTTTCTGTCAGACGGGATCATAATCACAGAGAGAAAACATTTAAAACGATTAAGCCCCATTCAGACAGGATTTGTGTCTTGGGGGGAGGGAGGAGGGTGGTTTTAGTTCTACTTGTCCTGGCCAGTGACGTTACAGAGCCCTCTGCTTACATCAGAAATTGAGTGTCAGAGGTAGGAACAGGGCCGGTTCTAGGAATGCATACATGAGGGGGCAGGCATAAATTTGAAGGGGGCATTATGAGTACATACTTCAGCATTTTCTTGTTGTTGTTTTTTAAGTGTTTCTTTAACGGAACTGTGCTGTTAGTGGAGTCCAACTTCAAAGAAATGGATTGCACTTTGTCAGGCCTCTACTCTAAGACCTGTCCAGCTTGGGTGTCCCACCTGAAACCAAAGCTCCTGCTGGTATAGCTCTTAGAGTCACTGAGGCACGCAAACCCCCTGACCACAATAAGGTGGCAATCCCTCAGGGGGGGAACAGAAAATATCAATAACAAAAATGAAGTAAGAAAAAAGAAAAGAATGATCCATTATCAAAGCTTTAACAACCAACAAAATAACAATTGCCCTATTGGACAGCCATTAGATGTCTAAGCATTTTGAATAAATTTGAAACTAATAACAATAAACTCAACTATCTGTGTGTTTGTTTCTGTCTGTATATAGACCATAATGATTAAAGAATCATAACTATCAAGCACAACAATAACAGAGCAAAAAATTAAACCCCCTACCAAAATAAGGCAGTGAACCTTCAGGGGGAAATAATGATAATAATAAATGAAAATGAGTAAAAACTAAATGATCCTTCATCAAAATTTTAAGAACCAACAAGGCATACATGAAGCTCTGAGCTGAACTGCTGAAAGCAGCGGGAATGTAGAGTGAAACTTTCTGTTATTTTTTTCTTCAAACTAGCATGCTGAACTAAAGGCTGGGCGGAGCTTGAGGGGTCTCATATGCGCAGCTCGTTTTCCCTCAGTCTAGTACCGAGGAGGCAGTCACATCTATGGCCCGTGCGTGATTGATCACTGCTCCTACTAACAGGCGTTTAAATAGAACAGAAACAAACCCCAGTTGACAGAATAGATGCAATAAATACGTCTGTTATTATAAGTATTTATTCAGTATCGCTACAACACATTTAACAGAGCTTTACTCTATAAGTTTTACCGCTGGAGCTCAGCAGCCGCTCTCTCTACGAGGGGGAGAAATATGACACCGCAAGATCAGGCTGTATGTCAACTCATTTGCATACTAAACACTGATTGGTTGTTTTCTGTGGTGGTGGGAAGGACTTGTTGAAGACATTACAATGGATCCTGTGAAGCTCCGACACACAGAGTTCAGTACAGAGGGGAGAGAGCGTTTGGAGAGATTTGCCCATTTCGGCGCATTTGATTGAGGGGGCAGAATGTTTGTTTGAGGGGGCACTGCCCCCTCTTGCCCCTGCGTAAAGCCGGCCTTGGGTAGGAATGAGATGTTAATGGCTGTAGTACCACAGATCGGAAAAAGTTGAAGCATGTTATGCTAACGATGCATCATTCAGGATAAATAAGCTCTGTTCAGAGTTAGAATATTTAAATTAAGTTGAGTAACTATTGTCTGCACTCTAATGATTTTCTTTTACTGAAGGTCCCCAAAGCTCGCACTGAACTTGGCAAAAAGGCTTTAAAATTTTCTTCCTGGAGCCTGGAACAGCCTACAGACGAACTTTAAGCTGCAGGAGCTGACTCAGAGCTTTAAAAAGAGTCGGAAGGCTGATGCAATACGTGTCTGTAACTGCTTGTTCAGCTATCTATGCTTTCCTTATTCTTTTGCCCTCTTGAATTTATATTTTATCTGTTTTATGTTGTTTGTGTTTTTAATGATTGTTTTTAATGATCACTGGAATTTCTGTAATCAATGATTCTCATCACAACCGCTTCCTTTACATTTGACTGCAAGTAGCTTCAAACAAATAAGAAAAAGATAATGAAAGGAAAAGAAAACACTGCTATAACTTTTATTTACAACACTAAAATATTATTTACACAGAAAACACCACTAAAACATTGTTATAATAGTCAAAAAGTTTCATTCTTGCTGCTTTCAGGCTGTGCTAACGTCACACAGGTAACCCTGGATAAGACGTCGTATATGAAGGGAAAGCTACGCCTCTGCTCTCAGAGGCCATTGGAATTATGTAGATAGCGCCAATAATGGAGGAGTTGCTGTATATTGAGTTGCACTTGTCATTTTCTGTCGCTGGCAACGGGATTGGACTTGGTTATCTGTTTCTCAGCTACAATGACCAGTTCGTCCTCACCTCCAAGCTGTAACGCTGACAACGTACCAGGAAACTTCATTTCTGATTTCTGTTAAAAGCTGTGGAGGTTAGAAACTGCAGACTTCATCAGTCCCTCTCTCTGTTGGCTCCAGATAGCTTTTACAGCTTTTAGCCGTCCAGCGGATACTTCTCGCACCCAAAGCAATTATGTCCTCTTTTACCCCACAACGGTTTCCCGTCTCATCTGAGAGTACAGCGAGAGCACGAGATGGAAAAGGAAAATGAGATTTGAACTGTCTCTGCATTAGTTTACAGGTTCCTGCTGCGAGGAGGAAGAGGAAGCACTTTGGTGTTTTCCAGTTAGGCTCGGTTTACTGCGGATCATTCACATGCAATCAGATCATATGCTGCACGGTGAGGACCAGGCCTCCCAAAACTCTTCAATTAGATCTGAAATTAGGAAAAGAGGTCTACAGGACGCACACAGAGCTGCTGGGTCAGCTCAGCACTAATTTAATACAACTGCTTATTGACTTTTAGTGCAGTCATTAAATGATTTGATCAGATTTTAGCTCTACTACATGCCAAATGATAAATGAATGACTCTGAGCTCATTAAAAACTTTCTGAACTATTGCTCATTTTCCCTGTCACACACCACTCTGTTACACTGTTTGTAAACTTAAACTGAGATCACTTTCATATTTTTTCTCTCAGGTTTCACATATCAGGACAAAATTTTGTCCTTATTAGCTCTTTAAATGAGATAAATTCAACTTCACATGACAACAGCACAACAAATAAAAACTAAACTAAAATGCAGAAATAGCATGCAGAAAAACCACCACCGCAAAGGGTCAGTAGCAGACAGGTGCTGCTGATCAGTGCACCAATTAACAGATCATTATAAGCGTGAGCTCCTCTATAAGCAGCAATGCCATGGAGGAAAAACATTAGCAATGATTTAGAGATGCCCATCAGTCTAGGAAGGATTATAAGGTAATTTCCAAAAAATCTGGAGTTCATCATTCTAGAGAGGGAAAGATTATTGCTGCCAATCTTCCCAGGAGTGGACATCCCAACAAGTTCAGCCCAGGTTCAGACCGTGTAATACAAAAAAAACAAAAACATATTATGATCCTAACAGACGAGGAAAATAGCAGGGTGTTCAAATGCTTATTTTCCTCACTGTGTATATATATCACACACACACACACACACACACACACACACACACATATATATATATATATCATTCTATAAGATATATGATATATATATCATATATATATATATATATATATACATGTATATATCAGAAAAACTAAATGTTTAGTTTGAACTCTGGATAGCAAACTGGACCCCAGTTATCTTAGAAGTCTTCGTGGCTCATATGGTGTCAGCAAACCACATCTATACTTTTGACCAGGACCATTCAGAGCCTTGTACACGAGCAGAAATATTTTACAATTAATTATCTCATGGGAAATCCATTATAGTTGAACAGGGATCCTCAATCCTGGTACTTGAAGGCTGGTGTCCTGCTGATTTTAGATGTTTCCCTGCTGCAACACACCTGATTCAGACTCAAACTGTTGCCCTTTGACATCAAGCTCTGCACAAGTCTGCTAATGACCCATTGATTGATTACACATTGATTTGAGGCAAGTGTGTTGCAGCATGGAATATCTAAAACCTGCAGCACATCAGCTATCAAGGATCAGGATTTAGGATCTATGTAGTAGGATTACAAGATTTCTGTAGTGATCTGTTGGTTTTAACATTGCTGACTGAATGGACACTAGGCTTTTGAGTGAATGACAGTTTTGGATCATTTCAGATTTCTCTTTAATGGGGAGCTCCACATGTCGTCTTTGTTTGAGCAAATGTGTAATTACCAGTTCATACAAAGTAGTCCCTGTCCTTTAAGTAGGATTAAAAAACATTGTAACTGGACAATTTTCCAGTCTAACAGGATGTTATGGTTGATTGTGTCAGGAACACTGAGACCTACCAGAACCACAACTGAACTTCTGTGTAAAACACCAAGTTACTTCAACTTTTTGTTGCTAAAGGAGCTTCTACAAGCTGCTGGATTTTTCTGAGATTGTATTAACTTGATGTTTAAAATGGGTAAAAATCTGATTTTCTTTATTAAATAATCTCCTGATTCATAAAGACTTAGACCTGAAGGAGGGTTGAATACGTTTTCTGGGTTAATCTTCCTTGTTGGTAACTAAACCACTTTGTGCTCATGGCTCCTGATCTTTTCCACCATGTCCTCCAAATGTTCACTTTCAGTATTTTTATATATTTTTTGTTGTCGTTGCTGTTCTTCCTCTGTGGTTTTTACCACAGCTAAGACATCCTCCTCCTGCTTCCTGTTTACATCATCTTGTGCTTGTTTGTGAAACTTCAAATAACTTTTCATGGGTTTATTTCCAATATTTTTTATTAATAGTCTGATGCAGGCCTTAACGGATGTTTTGAAAAGAAATTGTGAAAAACTCAGATGGCAGTTTTTTTGTTTAAAAAAAAGACTCCTTCATGTGTAGATGTTTTAAGTATGTTTTTATATGTGTGGTCCAGGCATCCAGATCTGTATCGCCTGATTATCAGACTTTTTTGTTTGTTTCTGTGCAGGCGGAGTATGAGGTGACTCCAGACGAGAAGAGGAAGGAGTGTGGTCAGGAACTCGTCGACAAATACTTCAACCCAAAGGTAGCTGCTGCTGTCATGCACCGCTCTGACATCACATGGTGGGCGGAGCCACAGTGATTAGAGAGGAATTATGGTTGAGATTGTGTGTTATTCCATCAAAATATATATGCATCATTTACTACAATTAAAAGACACGAAACATGCATTGCATCTGAAAGCTGACAGTAAAAACCAAAAAGTAACTAAAAAAGAAGCTAAAATTTTTATTTGTAGGTAGGATTATTTTCAGACAGGAGCCAAAAAATCGGCCTCGTCAAGAAGAGGTTAACGTGGATTCAGCGATTGGGATGGAGGGTGGGGCTACTGCTCATTCAACATTCAACATCCTCAACACAGAGAAGAATTAGAAAAGAAATGTGAAGCATCTGCCCTGTAAATCACCAAGGGCCGTGCATGACACTTTCCTAGAGTACTGCATGAAAGTGGAGGTAAAAGTCAGAATCTTTCTACTGCAAATCTCTGCCAGAGAATGTCTGAAATACTCAAAAGACCAGACAAATCACCATGATGGAGCGTAAAGCATCCACTGCTGCAAGTCATGAAAATCTTGTGGTAAGGGGAAATCTTCACCTCCGTAATGTCGGTGGAAATGGCCAGAGATTTTTCTAAAATCCTGAGAAAATGGAAAAAATTCCTGCATTTATTTTACTATTTGCATTATATATATATATACATATATATATATGTATATATATGTATACATTTCTTGGAACGGTTCACAGACTGGACCCACAGAAATACAGAATTATATCCAAACCTACGTACTGGTTGGATATTATTTTATTGCTGTTTAAACAGGAACTTAAAGAAGCGAGAGGCTCTGGCACCTGGCTCGTCTATTATTTTTATACTATGTTTTGTTACTTTTATATCTGGTGGCTTTTTCTTAAAATATTTTTATCTACATGTTTTTATGTTGGCTTGAGGCCAATGTTCTTGAATGACAGTAATCTGAATCTGAAAAAAATAAAGATTTCATAAATAAATAAGCTGGATTACAAAAAAACTAGCTAGAACTTATGCCCATTAAAAAAGATAAAATAAAATCCAAATGGTAAAAAAAATTCAGCTTTATATATCAGAACACCATCAAATGTTTTTACAGCTCAAACTCAGAATCAATTTAGCAGAATCAACATAGAAAATAAAATTCTTTTCAGCATCTCAGAAGACACACAAAAATTAAATCTGGAGCCAGTTTAAAAGCTGGACTATAAAGGATGTTAAATATAGAAAAAAACAGCTTAATTTCTTTGTAAAACTCCAGAAACATTTTGTGATGTTTTCTGATTTTGCTTAGAATTAATTTCCTTTAACAAATGGACATCAACACATCATGAAAAGTCAATTTATTTCTACCTATGAACAAATCCTTTAAGCAAAAACAACTTAAACATAAGCAGAAATGCATTAAGAACTGAGGCTGAAAGAGCTGCATGAAGGTAAAATAAGCTCCTGGAGATGTCAGTGAGCAACATCTTCTACCAGAGAGAGGAAACAATCCCACCTCTCAGGGAAAAATTATTACTTAAAATGAAATAAATGTGCTCTAAAATGCCCGGACTGCTCCTTTAAAGTGAAAAAGCAGCTCCATGTTTCACAGTAAACACACATGATCTGGTATCATAAAAACGAGGTGAAATCTCTACGTCTGCTTCTCTGTCTGATTATCTGTTTCCATACGAGTCTGAACTTGCAGAAGTCTGCAGAGTGTGGACGAAAACGTGTCTCAGACCAACTTCATCCAGCTGAGCTCACCTCAACGTCACGGTTGTTTTTGTGTTTCTGGTGCAGTCGGAGGACCACGTGTCTGAGGTGGAGGAGGCCATGACGGCTCAGTGTGCCGACAGGCTGCAGCATGAGACCTGCAAAGAGCTCTTCAAAGACTGTACCAAGTAAGATCTCCGCTATGCCATTAAGTTTCTTTACCTAACTAGTTTCCTTACTGGGTTTATTTTTCCATGTTTCCATGATTTGTCTTGGCTCTGACACAAACAACCTGCATCATTTGGTTCATAAGGAATCAGAGAAAAAGGCCGTGGCCTTGCAGCAGCTTCCTCTTCCGGTGCTGTGAGTCACAATGTCTGTTAACAAGACTTTTGTGAGTCAAACTCTTTTGAATAATGACGACAAAGTCAGCCTGCAGTGGTCATAATACCTTAGTGATTTGGAAATGATTTGTTTATGCAAAGTCTACTGTCAAATACAGCATTGTGCTGAAGCTCAGTCAGTTCAACAGGGGAAGGATGAGAAATTCTATAACAGGAAAGACTACACGGATACAAAACACCTTCAGTTTCCTTTAGAAGTGCGACACCAGAGGTTCGAACACTCTTAAAAACTGAGGGACTCATTAGAAACAGTTATTCCAGCAGCTGTTATCACATGACTTTTGGGAAATAAAACGCTCCTGCTTTTGTTTGACATGAAACTGATGAGTTCAGCAGATGGGAAGGATGACTGAGAACGTGGCTCACTGTTGAGTGAGTTAAACATCACGCCTCCGCTTCAGGCGGCTTTTATATTTGAAGCTTTTCTTGTGTCATTTTACCTTGTTGGGGTCAAAGTTCAGGGTTGGGTGTCATCGTGTCTCTGTGTTAAATGCGATGAAAACTATTAAAAATGGATGTTAATAACAAATGACATGACTTAATTTAGTTCAATTTAATTTAAAAACCTTTATTTTAACTTAATATTATGTTTTAGCAGCAGAAGGATAAAAGCTGTTTTCAAGTCGGTTTTTTCTCGTTTGGAGGTTTCAGAATCATCTGCCTGATGGCAGCAGTTTAGAAAGATTGTGTCCAGGGTGGCATCACTGAGGGGCTGTGGACCCTTCTGAGGCAGAGGTCCACTGTGGACTTTCTCCAGTGTTGACAACCCTTTGGAGGTCCTTCTTCTGGGCCACCATGCAGCTGCTGGACCATATACACATGCAACAAGTTAAAATGCTTCCTATGGAGCAGCTGTAAAATGAGTGATCTTATTACTTCTAAGGATACTTAGAAAGACGGTCTCTGCAGGTCCTTTTCACCAGCACAGGTCAGGTTCTCCTCGATTTGGACGCTCAGGAAAGTGTGCCAATACCAACACTGACAGCTGCTCCACCTCGTCCCTGTAGGTGGACTCATCTCCCGCCGAAATGAGAGCCAACACGGTGGTATCATCAGCAAATTTGATGATGGGGTTGCTGTGGTGGGAGGCGATGCAGTCAGAGGTGTAAATGGTATAAAGGGGTGGGCTCAGCACACAGCCCTGAGGGACGCCAGTGATGAGGCTGAGGGCTGTGGATGCATTAACCACTACAGTCAGCAAGTACTTTTTATTTTATTTAATTTTTATTTTCACTTATACACTTTAATTTATACTTTTACTGTTTACTAATTTCCGCCTTATTCCACAAGTTCCATAGGAAATGATGGAAAAAGGAGTGACGTCACCTCCTGTGTGTCCAGCCCATTCTTCTGTTAAACACTTATTATGGATAAATCTCAGCTGCTTCTCTGAGGCTAAAATTTAACTTTATATTTTTAGTACTCTCATGTTCAACAACTGAAATCTTTACTGAGGTTTCTCAGATCTTTCCCTGCTCTGCTGATGGGAACAATGAGGCTTGTTGTATTTTAAGATTCACCCAAAGTTTCCATACACCTCCAGGTTGTTTTATAATGGAGCTTTTACTATTTTCATTCAGGGTGGGGGGAAACCAGTACCTTAAGGGTTTTATTTAAAAGATTTTGATGAAATAAACAAGCACATCACATGAAAATGTCTTTCTTCTTTTTTTTGTTGCTATCAGCATCCAGTATGAGAAGTTAAAATGTGATGAAAAAGATCAGATTCAGTTCTGCTCCTTTCATTTATTTAATGACATTTACTATCAAAACTAACAGATTTTTCTCTAACACCTAAAGATAAAATAACAAAATCTGAGACATATTCCCTCTATTCAAACCTTTTAAAAGGATTTTTTTTTATGAAAGACTGAAAAAAGCTGCAAGTTTCTCTAAAAAGAAACTTGTTAAAATTGTTTTTGTTCTCTTAAATCTTTACTTATTACCCACAAAGAAACAAAAAGCAAGAGATACAGCATGCTTGGCTTTCAGTGCAAGTCAGCGGTTTTAGCCTTATATTTATCTAGACACACAGCCGTCCGTTGATTGGTCGAAAGCGCCATCACTTCCAGTATGACTCAAGAACAAAGCAGTAACATCTCCATGCTTAAATACACGATGGATATATTGTTGTTTAAAGCCAGAAAACAACCTGCTGGATGTCCACCCTTCTCCTCCTTCACCTTCATCTTTGTTAGAATTCAGGGAAGGCGTCGCACCGCTATGACGTCACACTGCTATGACGTCACACTGCTATGACGTCACACTGTTACGTAGCTGACGCATCCGTTGCTATCCGGCCGATGCTTCGCCTACCAGGTGAAGGTACGATTGCTGTGGAAATGCAACAGAAATGGGGGTTTGCTGAACCAACCAAACCGACTTGGACCCGTTGGTGAAAACATCCTGTTTTTTTCTTTTTTTCCGAGCGTGCGCTCTTAGGAGAATGAATATCGAATGTGCGTCTTTATTTATTTCTGCAAACAGCTTTAATATCTAACGTGGTGTGAAAGGTAATCGTGGATTGTGCACAAATGTCTCACATTTCACATAATTTCCTTGATTTTAATCTGGACCGTTGTTGTCGCCGTTTCCCGTTTTTCTAGATTATGTTTGTACGCCAGGGTCAGAGTTGCGTGGAGGTAGAAACATTTTTCGGTCACGTTTGGTTTTCATAAATCCCACAAGTTGACAATATTTGGCGTACACTGGTTTTTGTTCCTGCACCAACTTGATAAATGAGGCCCGTGGTCTGTACCACTACACCTACTTTTGAGTGTCTGCCTTCCTTCTTTTACATAATGGTACGATCCAAGTTGTGCTAGCACGTGATTGGCTGAGTGGTGTTGACATCAAAGTTCTGCTCCCTGCTTGCTGTGAAGCAGAGGCTGAACATTTGGCTTTTCTTTCTTTTCAAAGATGTATCCCTAACTCATCACCTGCCACAGTGGCTGGAAGTTTTTATTTATACCCACCTAATTTTGTTTTAACCCACATTTGGTGTTAATCTAGAGTCCTATAGACGGATGAAGGCATGACATGATAATTTGTAAAAAAGTACCAAACGACGTGAATATTTGGATGAAAAAGATGAAACACGACATTAACGCTGGGATGCATTTCTCTTGTTTATGCTTTAGAGGAAGACCATTATTCCATCATCACTCACACATTAAGCAACATCCTCTAACGGCTCTGCTCAGGCTGATTGTGTAGTCGAGTAAAACTTCAGCGGTTTGTCTTATTTACTCTTTTCTTCTCTTCAACCAGCCCCGTGACTTTCCCGTCACATTTTTCTTTCTACCAACCAACAATCCACCATCTTGACGAAGGGCCACTTTTTTTCTACAGGACGGGGTCCACTCACATGAATCCCATTTACAATATTTACCATTTCATTTGATTTTAGTTCTCTGAATCATGGCTTGTTTGGATGATTTTAATTATATTGCAGACAACATGTAAACAAGCAAACATTTATCTGAGGCGGTCTTCTCCTGTAAAAGCTCATTAATCTTTTTAATTGGACCAACGCCTTCTGGAAACATCATGACTGACCGTGACCAAGACAGCAAATATTCATTTATTACATTTACCAGTACTTGACCCTTACAGAAAAATCACACGTGCTCCGTGTGTGTTCCACATTTAGTTCACACTTACATGCACATGTGAACTACATGTGGTCTGCATCTGCAAACGTGTGGTTTTGGAACAACATGTGAAGCACATGTGCTTCCCATGTGAAATTGGTGTGGTTTTTCGGTAACGGTGTGGAACTGGTCTCAGCTGCGTTGCCAATGTTGGCTCCTCACACCGATCTGAATTAAACAGCTAACTTTAACTTATTTCTATTTTCCATGGATGCAAGTTTTTACTGATTAATATTGATCAGTTATTTTTGTAAATGAAATGACTTCCAATCACTCTCTGTTCATGGAAAAATCACCTTTTATTTTTATTTTTAAGTTCTTAACTGAAAAGTTAGATCATGATCACTTCTCTCTTTTCTATTATTTTTCTTCTGGGTAAACGAGAACCCATCACCCCATCCTGGCTTCACTCCACCGGCTGCCTGTGTGTTTTACAGTTGAACTTAAACGTCTCACGGTTGTTTTTAAATGTTTAAATGCTCTTGCCCTGCTTAACCTCTCTGAGCTCCTTCATACTTACACTCACCTACTCACCAACTCGGTCCCTCAGGTCATGTGACCAGCTGCTCCTGCAGGTACTGAGGTCCAGGAGGAAAGTCAGAGAGGACAGGCCCTTCTCTTTTGCTGCTCCCCAACTATGCAGTAACCTGCCTGCCACATTAGAGCTGGAGGCAACTACTTTAGGCCTGGGGCAAATTCTTTCTGACCAGCTTAATGGCGGCCGTTTATATGAATGAATGAATAAATGAATATTTTTATGTTCGTGTCTGGCTGTCCATCAAAGCCCACCCTTTATGGGATTATTCAAACACATTTGCAAATATTTTTTTTTTCCTGTGCCATCACGCTGACACACTAACAAAATATATAAAAAAAATAAAAATAACAATGGGATGTCAAACTGGGTGTGTAAAAAGTTCAAGTGTTGGGGGGGGCAGAGCAGGGAGGGAGTTCAGCATCCTGACAGCCTGGTGGACGAAGCTGTCCTCAGCCTGCTGGTCCTGGTCGTGGTCCTGGCCTGCACGCTCTTTCCTGATGGCAGCAGGCTGAAGAAGTTGTGTGACGGGTGGGTGGGGTCTCTCGCCATGCAGAGGGCTTTATGGGTGAGGAGAGGTGTAGATGTCCTGCAGGGAGGGGAGAGAGGCGCTGACCATCTTCTCAGCTGCTCTCATGATGTGTGAAGGATTTTCCTGCAGGACGTGCAGCAGGTGGCTTGCCACACGGTGATGCCGCTGGTCAGGTCGCTCTTCATAGTGCCTTTGTAGAAGGTGCACATAGAGGCGCTGGTTGGCTTTCTTGGCCAGCGATGTGGTGTTGATGGTCCAGGAGAGGTCCTCCTGTGAGCTTGGTGCTACTCACTCTCCACCGTAGCACCATTGATGGTCAGACGTGCATGCTGGGTGGTTCACCTCGATCCTGTAGTCTGTCTCGTCGTTGTTAATGAGACGCACCAGTCGTGTCTTCTGCTGAAGATAGTTTTTCACAGTGACTTTCTCTGCTCTGACGTTTCCCCATGCTGGATTTCTTATGTCATATTTATACATGTCTGATGTTTTATCCATTTCATGTGTTTTTAGTGTTCGGCTTTGTTCTGCATTTTGTTTCAGATGTGGCTGTTTTAAAGTGCTTTATAAATAAAGTTGCTATGGTATTTTAGAGCAAAGAGTGAAGCTTTGGAAGACTTCCCCTCCATAAAGTAGTCAGTAATGAGCTGAGAGGGTCTGCATCGCTGTATGTTGATGTCGTTGTGGTATTTTTGCTCAGTTTTACACAAATATTCATCCTCACAGTGTGCATGATTCATAAGTGTCCCAGTCACAGTGACTTTGAGCAAGACAACTTCACATTATGTGAAAACCTGAAACTAAACTGAAAACCCTAAAAATTGTCTTTTTTTAAGGCTGAATGTGTCTGAGTTAAGCTCTTTTTTTCAGATAATTATTAAATCCAAAACGAGTCCAAATACCACTTTTGAAGTTGATCTGTTTGATTTGCTTTTTCCTCCTCAGTAGACCAGACTTCACACAGAGAAATGTTCATAGTTTTGGTTATAAAATAAGCAAACTGAAGTGAAATGTTGAAGAGTGGGATGTAAAGACTGAAGAAATGACCTGCAGATGTTGGTTGTTGTGTGTTTTCCAGATTGATCCACGACTACCTGAGTGTGGCACCCTTCGCAGACTACCTCGACAGCATGTACTACAACAGGTTCCTACAGTGGAAATGGCTGGAGAGGTAAAGCATAAAAACACCAGTTGAGCTGTGAACTCTACTACAGTGCAAGTAGCAACAGGCCCGGAGTTGCTTCACAACTTCCTGTGGAGAGTGTCCTCATCTCCTCTGGGCTACAGAGCAATCCTCTAAAAAAAATAACAACATCAGATGTTTCACAGCACCAGAAATTGCACAACTGCAAGGTTTTACTTTTCTGTTAAATTTTAGAGGAAAAATACACAGTGAGTCAGAGAGATGCAGCAGGTCGGACCCGTGTCTGAACGGGTTGAACGACTCAAATACAAAACGCTAACCAGCAAAAATGAAGGTTTTGAAATACCATAAAATAATCAGATGTCACATAACTGCAGCAGGTAGAAAATGAACAAACTGAACAGAAACGTTTAAAAAAATCATCTTCCTGAGTACCAAGATTACCCTAAACTTGTGATTTGTAATATGTGTGGTGTAAGTACAGTAAACCACTGTGATGTTTGGCACAACAAACATGATGCAACACCTTGCTGAACATGCCCAACGTCAGCGACCTGAGAAAAACAAAGAAAAAGAAAAAGCTGAATAATACGGAGGCCAGTTAAATTATAAGCCAGCAGCTTTTACAGTCTTTTATTGGTAAATAATGATTATTATTATTATTATTATTATTATTGAAAAGTGTACAATTTGACAAGTATTATGAAATATGCACAAACTGTCACACATACCATTGCAAGAAGACCCATCCTCTATAAGCAGCTGCAGTTTTTAATATGTCATCAAACAAACAGAGTTAAAGGTCAGATCTGAAATAAAATCAAATTCAATGAGTTGAAATCAGTCCATCTGATCACAGAGCGATGCTCCTGCTAGTCCTGAACATGTCAGAGGTTTAGTGTTTTCTTCTCACAACAGGATAAAAGTTTTCTTACGTCAGTGGTTTGTTTTGAGTTTGATCAGATTTGTTTGCCAGCAGAAAAATTTTTCCAGGATCTCTGATGGTTCCCAGACTCTGCTTTAAAAAAAAAATCTAAGATGCCACAAACTAAACAATTCATCTGCAGCTCATCTAGGATTAGCTTAAACAACCCAGCTGAGGAGGTAAATGATCCCCAGAGAGACAAATCCAGAGAGAACAGAACAAAGCAGGAAGGTCTGAATCCACAATGATGGATTGACAGAGAAAAAGTTGTTTACTCCTGCAGAAACGAGGCCTCACATGATGCATACCAGATAGAAATGATATGCTATGCATATTTAGCTTTCCAGAAACTGTAGAGCAGCTTTGACCCTAAAGTTCAACCCGTGGAGATTGACCACATTGTCCCAAACTGGAGGAAGTTCCCTTTGGATGAAGGATATTTCACCCTTTAACTGCTGTGAAAAACATCCATTATAAGTAGAGTTAAAATTTTTAATCTCAACTGAAACAACAGAAGAAACTGAATGATGGAAAACTCACGCCGTCTTAGAATAATGAGGCTCTTTTTGGTGGCACTTTTAATGTTTTAGCAGTAAATTTGCAACAAAGCTGTCAAATTCTCAATCACAATACTGAGATGTTCACATAAGGTTTTAGTTAACTTAGTGAATGGAGGTAAAATCAGCCCCTATAAAAATCCTGCTCTCTGAGTTTCGGAGTCTGCGAGACAGTTGGTAATATTCCTGTTACTTGAAAATTTCCAAAACAATAAATTAGCCATCAAAAAAGATATCTGAGAGTAATCAGATTACTGTAATAATCAGCTTTTGTACGTCTACATTTTTCAGTCTACTATTGGGCTTCTTTCGTAGTACGCACGTAGAGACGTAACTTCCTGTTGTTTTCAGAACATCCGGTCTTTGTTGAACATGGCGCCGCCCGCGGTCTTAGCATTAGCTGCTAATATGGAGCTAATGAGCTGTAAAACGGACTAAATGTGAATGTTTTTACAGCATTTATACTCCAACGTCCTGCTGCTGCACGCCATCATGTTTTTCTTTTATGCTCACATTGCGACGCCGTCACTTCCTACTTTTAACATAAGATGTTGAAAGGACAGAAGCAACATGGCTTTTTGCCCATGCACAGATAAAAAACTAAATAAATCAGATATACAGGCACGAGTATTAGGGAAGAATCTAGGTGTGTTAATCTGATTTGTCATAATCAGATAAATGCCATTATCTGATAAAGGATATCAGATTATGCTGTATTATAATATATAATTTATTTTTAAATTAAATTAAGGATTGAGATTATTTTACATTCAGATTTTAATTTTAATTTCTTAACTTTATTTGTGTTATATTTTTAATGAATGAGTGAATGAATTAATTTACTCATTTATGGGTAAAATAGTTGATTATCTTGGAAATGCAACGACGTACCAAGTGAAAAGTTGTTCCAGCTGTCATGTGAACAAGCTCATCATTTTTACATTAAACAGCAATTTAACAACAAACTGCAGGAAACTTTCACAGATAAACAACCAAATACCCAGAAAGTCTCTTCCTTGTTGGACCTGGGATCTCTGGTAATGAGGAACGCTGTCCTGCAGGTTTTAGATGTTTTTCTGCTCCAGCCCACCTGATTCAGATTGAATGGATCCAACAGCTTGTGAAGTTCTGAACAATGACCGTTTAGTTTGAGTTTAAGTTGCATTTTCCTCATGAAATCTAGATGCTTGTTGGATCTGGGACGTGGCTAACGGCAGCACAGGTGCAGGAAAAGTTAGTAAAGTAACTGATTTTCAGTTTATTGCATATAAACTAGATACAAAGCAAAGCCCAGTAGCTGGATTTTAAAAGACAAATAAACCCTTTAATGAGTTTCAAGTGATGCCAGAGTCATGTGCAAGAAGCCAGCACGCCAGGAAAAGCCTCTCACAGACAGGAATAATAAAACATCACTCAGCCTTAAAGATCCCACATTCACAGACGTACCGTAATGACCTGACTGAAGAAGGCTGATGCAGAGGATGGGGGCTCTGGAGGATTTAAAGCAATGCTGGTAATCCAGGAATACTGCTTTAGCTTTCTGTCGTCAGTGTCTCCAGCAGGATCAGACACGTCTCTGTTGTTAACTCTGTCATTTTGAGCTTAGTTGGCCACAGAAAGCTGAGAGTGGAGGTTTCCTTAAGTCTTGTTTATTTTTAATTCAGCGTGAGAAGCTGCAGGTGATTTCTGAAACCTTCTTGATGCTGCATGTTGAAAACATCCCGGGGAGTCAGTCACAGGGTGTATGAAGCCGTAAATTACTCATATTTAATGAGTACATGCCCAGGGTCCATCAAACCGACCAAACCATCCCAGAGGGAGGGTGGGATGGGAGTGCTGATCTCAGGGGAAGCAGATCTGTTTTTCATTACCAGCTCCACTTGAGACCCTTATGAATCCCTCAGGAATATAAAAACTTGTCTAATTATTTTATGGAATCCATGTGATGACATTCACCTTTTATCTTCATATAAATCAGTAACTTTTTTGTTTTTTTCCCTAAAAAAACCATTTGTGGCACTTGTGTATGTAAAGTTTACTCATCACCTTTCTGCATTCACTGCTCGGCTTCGTGGTTAATGGCTTACACCATAAATTGACCCGAATTAAAGTTTAACTCTTTAAAGCCTGAGCATTTTTTTTTTTTTAATCTGAAGTCTTTATTTGGCCCTTTAACAAAATGTAAAACAATTATATGTACCGTTTATCACTGTGTGACGTCAGAATTATTGTAATGCAAAACTTGTCCACCAGGGGGCAGAATGTCTCAAATATGATACACATGTAATGTTAAGTTATCCAAAGGTTCTTTGCCTCCGGGTGGCAGCAAACGATTGGTTGGACATAGTGTCAGTCAAGACAACTGCCCAATCAGAGTAGCTGCATCCTCTTCACAGACTACTGTTTTCTAATCTGGACATCGCTGGATGTAACAGCTGGTTCCCGTAGCTCCAAACATTAACACAGAAAGAAAATCTTGAATCAAAATCCACTCCTTCTAATTATTTTTAGCCCTGGAGAAAGTGCACACACCACTGAGCAATGAGATGAAAACTGTTAAAAACTGTTAAAAACCTGGGGTAATAATGCAAAAACCAGCCGTAAACACAGCACAACTGATTCTGGGTTACATTAAAACTCTTTAGTTGTTCATTTTATGGTTTATTTCTAAATGTATGAATTATAAATGATTCATACTTCTGGAAAAGTCCAGTCTGTTCTGATTGGTCAGCTACTGTGGCCTGATGAAGCACCCCCCACTGCTGAGATCATTAAAGCATTAAAAAGGTTCCTAACTCAAGGGATGAACCAGTCTTGTGTTGACTTACAACAGACAACTTAGCAAAGAATCAGTTTTAAACTAGATCTTTAGGCTCTTTATTATCAGCAGCCTTTCAAAAGACACATCGTCTGTTCTTGTTTCTTTAAAAACCAGCAAAGATCAGATAGTCTGATGAACAGAAAACAGGATTTTTGCAGCAACAAGGTGATTCCAGAACAGCTGTTGCTGGAAACTTGGCTTATCTCAGCATGGAGGCAGAAACTGGACACGTGGAGGACAGAAGAGGAAGAGTCAGAGCTAAAAGAGTCCTGAGATGCACAGACCTTCAGCTGATCCATCTTCTGTTGGCCAAAGCCTCATCAGAAATTATTTCTATGACAACGATACAAGAACTGGACTGAAAATGAGGGGCAACAGGTCTGATAGAGGGATGGATCCTCCCCAGAACCAGGTTTCAACAGGTCTGATAGAGGGATGGATCCTCTCCAGACTGTGATGAAGAAAAAAACTGCTTAGACCAAATATTCACTTGAAGCTCATTAGTACTGAAATAAACTCTGATTTAGCTTCATAAAATGTATTTACATCATTTCTAGCGTCAGTACCTCCAGTAAAATAAACTCTGCAACCTTAAAAATCTTTGTGAGCCTTCATCTAGTGAAACATTTTTCCTAAACCTGATCGTAGATCCATCATTAGCACAAGTTTGCTTTCAGGATTTTCTGCCAGGAAACTTGCCAGTTTTTTTTCCTCAACCTCATCGAGTAGCAACAGAAAACCAAAAGAAAACCATCAGTTGCTTTTCTCAGGTCGGATTCAACAACAGCAACAATCTAAATCTATTCTTTTGACAACAACTTGCTCTAAACATGGTTCTAAACATGACTTTTCTACCAATGTATAAGATAATAAATAGGCTGTAAATAAAGTTCCTCTTTCTCTCCAACAGGCAGCCGGTGACCAAGAACACATTCAGACAGTACAGAGTTTTAGGAAAAGGTGGCTTTGGAGAGGTGAGTACTTCCAGCTTTTCCTCCTGAATTTCAATTATTATCTGTTTTTCTACATTTTCCAGACTAGGTGCTGCTGACAATATTAAATTAACTTTAGATGTGTTTGAAGTTCAGGTGAAGGGTTGAAATGAACCTTTTAAAAGCTGGGGTTCCCTAATTGGGGGAACAGATGAGGCCAAACTGTCCTGAAGTTTCTGTAGGAAAACTTTAATTCAGTTCTGCTTCACTTTATCAGAAATAATGTTTATTTATTGTTCAATGATCTGATGGAGGTTTACAGCTACAGCTGGATCATTCTAAGAGATATTCATATTTATCCGGAAATTAATTTAATTTTAATTTTAAAATTAAAATTAAAATTTAATTTGAATTAATTTTAGTTTTTTCATTTGTGCTATGTGCCATCTTCCTTTACTGTCCAGCAGTGAGACATGCAGCTTTGGAAAATAATGAGAGACCACTGCAAAATGATCAGATTCTCAGGTTTTATCTTTTAAAGGTGCAAGTATCAGTGAACTGAACAGCTTTGCTTTATTTTTCATGAAGTGCTGATGAAATTTCTCTTAATTTCCAAATCAATCTGTTGTAAACTTTAAAGGAAAAGAAATATAAAAAAATAGGAGAAATGATGCAGTGTTTGTAGAACATGAACATGAATATGATGAATTTAGAGAGAAAACATATCTCCTGTTCACTGTTAGACAAATTAACATTTAGAAATGATTATTTGGTGGAATAATCCTGCTTTATAATCATCGGTTTCACTCTTTCTGCTGAAAATCTATCCACCTTCATTTTGATGTCATTCTAGAGGTTTTCAAAAGGACTAGGATCATCCTAGCTGTGTGGCGTGGATCATTGTCCTGCTGGATATACTAACCTACTGAGTGGGGGAACACAGTCTAAGCAGAAGGAAGCAAATATGCTTCTTTTATTAACCTTAAAATGGTAACTGTGATGGATAACTTAGCCTTTAAATGATCTACAGAAGTTTTCCAGGTATTTATATTCCATCCAAGAGGTTTACAATCCAGCCTCATAATGTAGTGTTTATTCAGAGAGTCTATGTGGTAAATCCACAATGATCCAGGATGAGTAAACGAGCTTTGTATTTTAGGTATTATCATCATTTTGTTGAATTTACTTTGGGTGTGCTTGTTTTTAATATTTAACCAGTTCTCATCATGTAAAGCTGCTCTTACACACAAAAAGTGCTTTATAAATAAATTTTGATTTGATTTGGTAAAAGTGATAGAGTGTAGTGTAATTTCAAGTCTGACTTGATGGTAGTGGTTATGTTTGACTTTTAATGCATTAACTCAGAGGCAGATTGCATCTGTTCTGGAAAAAATTAAATCACCAGTTTCTACGGAGGCCTAGAATGGCCATAAATGCAATTTATTTTTTGATGCCGTTATCAAGATCACAAAGCTTGTTTTCATGAGAAGTAAATTTTTTTTACTGAGAAAATCAACTTTTAATTTTCCTTAAAAAAACCCTCTGTTTTATTAAAGGTTTTTAAGATAATTAACCCTTAAATTTCTAGTAGATCTTTGGCACCCCGAGCGCTATTGCTCATATTATGATCATCAGTGTCTGAGAAACGGTGGTGTGTAACTCTGTGATGGATAGTTACACTTTAGGTGATCTACGTATGTTTTCTAGGCTTTTACATCCCTTCCAGGAGGTTTACAAATCAGCCACAAAATGTAGTGTTTATTCAGAGACTCTATCTGGTAAATCCACAATGACCCATGATGACAGCATTATTCATCACATTTCCATCATAAAAATATCACTTTCACTACTAAGTTGCTAAAAGACCTATATTTAGACCTGGACATGATGATGAAGCCACTTCCTGTCAAACTTTCCACCAATCAGAGAGCTTAGATTAACAGTGATGTCCAATCAGGAGCAGCCAAAGATCAACCAGTGAGCAGAAAGTTCTGTGTGTCTGAAAAGAAGGAAAATAAAGCTCCTCTATGGCTGAAATAAAGCCAAGAAGACGTTTCTGATGCACGGTGGCGCCACAAAGCAGCTGAGCTGGAGTTGGTTTAGTGAGGAGAGCAGGTAAATGAATGAATGAATGAATTTATTGTAATTGCACAAAAATTACATCAATAATTATTGGCAGTGAAATTCTTAGATCCCAGGCTCTCCTAACAATGCTAAAACAATGTAAACCACATTAAAAATAGAAATAGAAATAATCGAACACAAAAAGCAAGAATACTACAAACAAGTTATACAATAAAATATATAATAAGCAATAAGAAAATGCTATTATTTAAAGGTGGTGTTGCTGCTGACATTTAGAAGTCTTATGGCCTGCGGTATGAAGCTGTCCCTTAGCCTGGTGGTACAGGCTTGAATTCTGCGAAACTGTCAGCCAGACGGTAGCAGACAAAACAGTTTGTGACTGGGGTGGCTGGGGTCCTTAATGATTTTGATGGCCTTCCTCCTACACCGCTGGGTGTAGAGGTCCTCCATGGATGGCAGGACCGTCCCGGTGATGTGTTGAGCAATTTTCACCACCCTCTGTAGACACTTTGCGGTGGAGGGCGGTGCAGCTGCTGTACCAGGCGGAGATGCAGCCAGTCAGGATACTCTCTATGGTGCACCTACAAAAGTTGCAGAGTATTCTTGAGTCCATGTTGAGCCTCCATAGCCTGCAGAGGAAGAAGAGCCTCTGTCTGGCTGACTGTGTAATAAAGTCAGTGTGATGAGTCCAGGTGAGGTCCTCACTGATGTGAGTAGCAGACTAGTAGCAGAAATAATAGGAAATGAGGAAAAAGTGGAAATATGGAAATATTTACATAATTTTAGCCTCATAATCTGACATCTGAGGCTGCCCTGAAAAATAATATCTGGATGTTGACTGGGATTGAAAGGGTTGAGCTTCTACATGGCTGTGAGTGTAAACTGATCCATGTATAAACAGAGCAAGTTAACATTTTTCATTGTGATCATCAATCATATCAGATGAGTCTTTATTGCCTTTTATAGACAAAACCCTGGCCAGTCAGAATGTGGTTGTGTTTAATGCTCACATGTCCGTGCAAAGAAACATTAATAAAAATTTATAAAAGAAAGTATTCTGTAAATGGAGGCTGTTTCACATGCTTTAATGAAGACCTCTGAAACGTCACGCTAAACAGGCTGTAACTGAATAGAAAGGTTCAGCCTTTCTAACTCATTCTTCTGTCTGGACTCTGAAAAGAAGAACTTTATCAATGACGTCTTAATCCCATTAGGCGCTGCTGAATGGCATCTGTGTGTGACATATTTGTGTAATAAGCAGAGTCTTTTCATTCCACACTCGTCTCATGGTGATAACCGATTAAGCATACGGGCGTCAGGTCATGAGATAATGAGGGGCATGAACAGAAGAGCAGGCGCATAGTTTATTTGTTTATTTTATTAATTCTTTACATGTTTATTTAACAGGAACAAATGCATATAAGATCACTTTATAAAATCACATTTACTAGATGCCGTGCATACGGGTTTCTAAACAAGGCTAATCTGCAGCCCCTGTCAATGGTTAGACTTACAGAATGAAAAACAGAACATTAAAATAGTATTTAAGAGAAATACCATAACTATTAAAAAACATACAATAAGATCAGTGTTCACAATAAAATGTAAAATGCTGAAAGCAGAAAGGAGCACAAGTATGAAAATGGAGAGAAAAAGAATATAGATGGAATGAAAGTGTGTTCAGGCTTACATCTACATGCATCTGACGTGTGATCCTGGATTATTGCATCTGATGTTCACAGACTTTCAGAAAAAGAAGGAAAGTTGTGATGAAGAAAACTAAATGTTCAATGAATTTACATTTTTACAGATTTACCAGGGATATGGTCTGCTTTAACCCCTTAATGTCTGAATCATTTACAATTAAATAAAAACAAAATTAAAACAAGAAAAATATTAAATAAAGAAAAAGACTGGAATAAAGTAAAAAACAATTAAATATTAAATAAATGAATACTTAAAATATAAAGAAATGATAAATAGTTTATATTAAATAAATGCACAAGGGCGAATAAAAGCAAATAAATTGATTAAATAAATTACATAGAAAAGGAATATGGTCTGCTTGAACCCCCTAAAGTCTAAATTTATTTATAATTATATAAAAAAAAAATTAATACAGGGGAAAAAAAGAAAATGACTGGAGAAAAATTAAGACAATTACATATTAAATTAATTATTTACAATTAACAATGAAAGAAATAATAAATAGATAATATAAAGATAAATACATAAGAGTGAATAAAAGTTAATAAAACAAGTTAGATATAAAAGGGACATTATCTATGGAAACCCCTTAATGTCTGAATTATTTACAATTTTATAAAAACAAAACGAATACAGGAAAAAACAACAAAACAAAAAGACTGGAATAAAATAAAATGCTATTAAATATTAAATAAATTAATAACAATGAATAAATAAAGAAACAGACAGGCATATTGTAGAAACACGGCTCAGTAGGCATCTGTGTCTCAGATAGTAATCAGACACATTTGTTGTGTGTATTCCTGCATTTCTATTAAAAACTACCAAGATTTTACTCATACAAATACAAAAACAAGGAAGGTCCTTTTGTTTTTTTTTTTAACTTCTAATTTCAATCATAGCTTTGTTCTCTCATAAATGTCAACTCACAAAAGAGTTATGACAGTTTTTATTATACCTTCATCAGGGCTTCATTTTCATTTGCGTATTTATTTTTCAAGAATATGCAAATCCTGAACTCTTCCTTTCTTTTTCCCCCATCTCTGTGTTTACAGGTATGTGCGTGTCAGGTACGGGCCACGGGGAAAATGTACGCCTGCAAAAAGCTGGAGAAGAAGAGGATAAAGAAGAGGAAGGGAGAGTCCATGGCACTTAATGAGAAACAGATCCTGGAGAAAGTCAACAGCAGATTTGTTGTAAGCATCCACAGTTAGTCTGCTGCATAAAGAAATCTGCTGTCCAGCGAAGGTAGAACGCTGTTACACAGAAGGAGAGAAGCTGAGAAAACAAAGGTTGGAAAATTAACAGAAGAGTTGTAAACACTGTGTAAAATGTACACAAACACAGGATACAATGATTACCAAATCTGACCAACCCATATTTGATTCCCAGTAGAAGATAAATGGCATATCAGATATTGAAACTGATCTGAAATATGAGCTAATAGTGAACATGATGGCCGCAACACATTGAAAAAGTAGTTCCAGGGTGATCAGCATGGTGTAGCATCCCCTCCTCTTTTAACGTCTGTAAACGTCTGGGAAGTGAGGAGGCCAGTTGCTGGAGTTTTAGGAGAGGAATGTTGTCACATTCTGGTCTGATGCAGGATTCTAGCTGCTCTACAGTCCTGGACCTTTGCTGCTGGATTTCTATTTCTGTGATGCTCCAGATGTTTTGTATTGGTGAAAGGTCTGAACTGCAGGCAGGCCAGTTCAGCAGCTGGACGCTTCTCCTGTGGAGCCATGCTTTTGTGATGGATGCAGGATGTGGTTCAGCATTGTCTTGCTGAAATCTGCAAGGCCTTCCCTGAAAGAAATGTTGTCTGGATGGGAGCAGATCTTGCTCTAAAACCTTCAGTTTTACGTTAAGAAACATTTTTCTGAAATTCTTCAATAATTTTTAAATCCAGATTGTCTCAGATTGATGAACCTCTGTTCATCTTTACATCTGAGAGACTCTGCCTCCCTGAAATGCTCCTTTTATACCCAGGCATGTTTCTGACCTGTTGCAAATTAACCTAATTGGGTAAATATTTTACCTAAATATTAAATATTTATACATTTTTTAAAGTGATTGGTTGTAAGTAAACTTATACAATTTGGCTTCTTTGATGTCTTTCAGGTACATGAACCTCTTTCAGGTTGATGCTTTACTGTACTGTAGAAAATAATTTCACCAGAATTTTAAAACTAAATATTTTTTCCTCAAATTTCCACTAACTCTTTATTTACTTTTAGCTTATACAATTTATGACAGTCTTAGCTCATATACGTTAATCTTGGGCTTTATCTGTTAGTAGGCCTGTCGCGATAAGCAATAAGTCAATTAATTGAACGATAAGAAAATAAGAGCACGATAAGTTTGCCGGCCGCGATAATTTTTATTAGTCCCCCCTTTACCATAGACTGTGTATGACAATAGGTTTCACTATGGAGTATTTCGACTAAACGCTCTGGTTTCTTGCGGAGTGATCTCTCTGGTGTCATACTTGACAGCAGCATGTTGCAGCACGAGCCGGTAAGCCGCATTTGTTTTGCAGGGCTGCCAACACGCAATGGCCGTGAGACTTGCGTATTTAAGTGGCTTCTCACGCTCTTGCGCTAAACCTCCGATTCTCTTGCTGAAATATGTAAATAAGTCGAATGGAGAAATAATAGATGCAAGCACCTCCTCTTTTATCATTTCGCTGCTCCCCACATGTAAGCAGAACACACACATTCTAGCTTACGACGTCAGTAGCCCCCACTTCCTGGTCTACCGTAATAACCCCTGTAATCCGCAGGCACATTACGCAAATAGAGTCAGCCTATATACTAGCGTATTTGACAAAATACACATTAAGAGCAATGCCGGCTAATCGAGAGGTTTGGGAGGATTCCCAGTGGGCCGCATTACTTTTGGGCCGGCGTCCCGGCGTATGTGAAAAGGCGCTTTTATTTATTTAGTTTATTGATCTTTGAAAATGTGTACTTGCATTATTATGGCATATGTCATTATATTAGTTGAGAATGGTCTCAAAATGACACATTAGCGCTTTGCGCAATATTATCGTTTATCCCGATAATTTCTGAGAAAATTTATCGTACAGCTAAATTTGTTATCGTGACAGGCCTATCTGTTAGTCAAATTGTGGTAATAGCTGGTTTCAGTTTGAATTAAAAAGTTTAAGATGAAGTTTGTTAATTTTTTCTGGAGGACATTAGCTGTGTTAGCATTTTTGTGATTAAGAGTTTGCTTATTTGCCTAAAAAAACCTAGTCTCAGAGCAAGCAACAATACAGTATTATGTCTAAACAAACCATTGTGACATTAACCTCATGTTGCAGCTAGCTTTTATAACATTACCGTTGTAGTCAGCTGTATTAGCTGTGTAGTTAGCCGTGTCACTAGCAGTTTGTCAACTAAATGAGCTGTGTAGTAAATTGTTTACTTTTTAAAATTGACTTTAGCAGTGTTGCTAGCCGTCGTTGGGCATTAAGTTGGGCCATTAGCTTGTCTTTAGCCGAATTGTTAGCATCTTTCTGTTGTTTGAGTTATTTCATTAACGTTTAGCTTTGTTATGCATTTATGTTGCATTAATGGTCTCCTAACCTTGTGGCTTTAGCTATCAAACTAGCTCTTTTTCTTTTAGAGCTCAGTAAACATTTAACATAAATTTAAAGGCTAAATAATTAGGGTTTTTTTCTGTGAAAATAATTTTAAATGTTTTCATTTGTTGCGAGAGATAAAAGGAAGCTTCCCTATTAACAATCTGTCTCTCTACATCAACAATGTCTTTGGCAAGCTTTTCTCCTATAAAAATAGGAGTTGCATGATGGAATGACTTCGGTGCACTGTGTAGCTCTTTCCTACTTCCTGGTTTCTTAACCAATCATGTGTGACTCCCCACAGTTGCCAAACAACAGCGCAACATTTGGTATTTTTGTTGGCAAAAGAGCAGCAGCCTGCAGGAATGGAAGCTAGTAAAAGAAGCGGACCAGAAATAGTTTCAGAAAAACCGATGAAGCCTCGGCATCCTGCTAAAAAATGCAAACGACCAAAAATGGAATAAAACTAGGATCAATATTGGAGAATCTTTTGAAAGGTGGAGAAGTCTGAGAGACCAAATTAATTTCAAGATGGATGTAGAGCTAGCAAAGTTTCTCCTCATCAAGTAGGCACCAGAATTTTGCTTATATCAACCAAAGCGTTTATCTTGATTTACAAAATAGAAGACGGAAGAACGCTCTCCGTGTTTTTCTCTTTCGACTGCAGTTCTGATTTGAAACACTAGGGCTGTGTCCGAATGTGCACCCTACGCCCTAACCCCTCGTTCACTACATAGGGCTGCACTACATAGCACACTACATAGTGCACTCATTCTCTTGGCGATTCGGACACGAAGCTGCCTATTTTTCTCCTCGCCGCAAACCATGTGACTACTGCTGTCACCACGGCAACCACAACCCGCATCAAGATTCCAAATCCAATCCAAAGTTTTTATTTTTATTTCTTATGTTGTAGTTTATTCTTTGTTTGTTTGCTTATAGGTAATTTCACGCAACTCGATTTTTTCGTCTCCTTGCGCCATGTTGAGCTTCTGCCCACAGTGCATTGTGGTCTATAGTAGTGACCATCGATGCTCACTACTTTTCATGATACATTGTGGGTGATTTTGAGTGCCCTACTTTTTTCTCTCTGGACATTCAGACACTCTGACAAAATGGCATGACCCCTATATAGGGCACTATGTAGGGAGTAGGGTGCACATTCGGACACAGCCTAGGTGTCAATGCTACTTATTTCACATTTAAATTTGAAATTTAACATTAATATTAAGTATTATTTATTGTAAACGTATCTGAAAGTCAGAAAATGTTTGGTATTAGACTGGATATACAGAGGAGCAATTCTAAATTGCTGTGTAGCTTATAATGCTTTCCATGAGAAAAATTCAACTGTTAGCAGCTATGTTGATTGCTATGTGAGTAGAGAAGCATCCTGAAGAGTTTTATCTTCCCTAGCAGAAGCAGGAACAAATTAAATGTTAAGACAGCAGCTCAGAGAAATTTGTAAAATAAATATTTTTAACATGACCTTGTTTGGTCTGACTTAGCTTCTAGATCTGGTCTGACTTTGAGGAGAACTTTGCAAGATCTGCTGCTGACTCCAGCTTAAAAAAATACCAGTGTCAGCACGATTATGCAACATGGGTTTCATTTGTTTATTATCAAAATGGGTTTGGTTTAGCAGGTGAGCCTGTCATGATTTATTGTACAATTTCATTTTTAAAGGGCTCAAAGACAATTTGTGGTGCACATGTGGTTTTAGTTATGGTCTGTTTATGGATTATATGCAGTCTAACACTGAGTTCATCCTTTAATCTTGACATTTTGAAGATTTATTAACATCTTTCTTCTAAAAACAAACATTTTTATGGTGAAACACCTCAGATTCACCCCTGAATTTGCAGTCTAAGTCAGTCAGATGTGATGTATGCAACACTAACAGTTCCAGCTGTTCAGTGTTTTCATTCAGCTTATTTGATTTAAATGGCAGTCAGTCAGCTGCAGCATCACTCAGAGATTAACCTGGCTTCAGACTTACAAATTCCTGAGTTTTGGTTTTAGTTTTGCAGATGAAATTTATCACTTTCAGCTGATCCTAATCATTAAAACACTCCGCTGCTGTGTCCAGGTGAGTTTAGCGTACGCCTATGAGACGAAGGACGCTCTGTGTCTCGTACTGACCCTCATGAACGGTGGAGACCTGAAGTTTCACATCTATCACATGGGTGAGGCGGGTTTTGATGAGACGAGAGCCATCTTCTACGCTGCAGAGATCTGCTGTGGTCTGGAGGACCTGCACCGGGAGCGGATTGTCTACAGGTAAGCTGTCATAATGCCCAGATGTGTTTGTCTGGTTGGTGTTTGATTTGGCTCTTATTCTTCATTCTTTCTTCCCTTCACACAGGGACCTAAAGCCTGAAAACATCCTGCTGGACGACCACGGTGAGTCTCTGTAGTGGTAGGAATTTTTAATGTATTTTTCTCTGCTGAATGTCAAAACGCAGACATAATACATTTGACTCAGGTTCCCTTTGAATAATACAGCACTCCAGCGTACAGTGAAAAAAAAAATTAGATCATAATTCTGATAATATATGTTATTGTTCTTCATTATAATGTATAATTGCTATAATATTTTCAGTGTCTCAACTGGCCACTGTATTTAGGAAATATAAACATCTCTGATAGTTGTGATTGAGGCAAAAAAGAGAAATCAGCAGTTTAGCTGGTTAGGGTGCCAAGATTGGGTATAGAAGTAGATCCACCAAAGGATGGGTCATGGCTCCCTACTTTGTATCAAACTCCATCAGAGAATCATTAACAAATATTTGGCAATGACAGATTGTAAAGAAGTTTGGTCTTTTAACATCTGTAGAGCAGAATATTAGTAAAGATGCAGGGAATTTGCGGAAATGTGACAGTGGAAAGAACAAGGGCAGAAACCACTGTTGGATGGTTGGGACCTCAGGAAGCACTGCAGGAGAAATTGTCATAACACCATAATCAGTAGACAGATGAAACAATTTTTTAACAATACAGTTCACCTCTGGATCCAGAACCAGAACCTGGATTACACAAAGAAGAAGACATATACGAACTCTGTAGAAACAGTGCCAAGAGTTCTTTGGATACCAGTTCATCTTAGATGGACAGAAAAACCGTGGACACGTGTCCTCTGGACAGATGTATCCACATTTCAGCTGATACGAGTAAAAACTGCGCCTGAATCTACATTCCAAAGATGAGAAAGATCATTCAGGCTGTTGTCAAAGAAGAAAGCTGTGATATTATAGAGGACATTAGTGTCCATGGAGGACGCCATCTGTGTGATGCAGAGGTGGATGTTGGAGTTTTGGAGAGACATATGCTGCCATCAAAGAGACATCTTTAGAAAGTGTTGGGGTATCATGAAGAGGAGAATCAGACTAAAACAACAAACATAGACTGTAAGGAAAGGACACAGATTCCTCAAGTTTCCAAGGAAAAAATCTGATGGAATACAGTAAAAACATGATTCTATTACAACTTTTACTGAGTTTCCACATCAGATTTTAGATACATTTACCCTACTGGTTAAAAGTCTCATTTTTTTCTGAAAAAAAAAAAAAAAAAAAAAAAGCATTTTGGTGGTAAAGGAGACTAACATCAAGACTGTGCAGGAAACACCTTCACTTTTAAGTGTTATGATGGTCTTTGTTATTTTTATATCACCACACAACTTTCTGCACATTGATATTTCAATTTTAGGGAACCTTTCCTTTAACCTTTTGCAGTTCATCACCTACCTTTGTACCTTTGTACAATTTAAGCTGTTTATTGGACTTGAACTGCAGTGAGATGTTCTAAAATAGGGGTGTCAAGCTCTGGTCCTGCCATGTTTTCCTGCTCCAACAATAATAATAATAATTCATCAGATTTATGTAATGCTTTTTCTGACACTCAAAGACACTTTACATATGAAAACCAGACAACAGAATAAAGAATCATGGAAAGGCCAATTTGTTCTCCAGTAAGTCCGAGTTTCTGATGGGTTGTGGTGTGAGGTCCAGAGGGGTCTTTAATGAAAAATGTTGGAATTTTAATGAATTTTAAATTATTGAGTCACTGTGCAGAGCTTCATAGCCTGTTGGATCCATTTCATTTGAGTCGGGTATGTTGAAACAGGAGACATGGAAAACCTGTTGGACAGCAGCCCTCGCCTGTTCTAAAACCCTTGACTGGTAGTGTATATTTTGTAAATACAATGAAGTTAAAACAATATTAAAAGGAAAATAACACAATTTCATTGATGAATTAATCTTTCACTGAAGCACATTTTTCTGAGCTGGAGACTGAAAAGTGAATTGAACAACAGTTATTCTGCTGTCAGACAGCAGGGGGCGCTCTGACGCCATCTTTGATCTCATCTGCAACCACGAGCCGGTTTAAAGGAAACTCTGTCCTGGAGTTTAACCAGTTCAATAAAAGGAAATAAAATGTTTAGTTAACCTGGGTTTGCATGTTTTTGTGTGTTCAGGCCACATCAGGATATCAGACCTGGGACTGGCGGTCCATGTCCCGGAGGGACAGACCATCAAGGGTCGGGTGGGAACTGTTGGATACATGGGTAAGAAACCTGACTGCATGTTAGAACAATTCTGAGGTTCTTTTACTTAATTCTGAATTTTGTCCTCGTAGTTTTACAACTAAATCAATGATATAATTAAGGTGAAACGTGACGAGCAAAAACCCAGTTTTATTCGTCACCTCAATGGTCAGTTTTGTGATTTTTTTTATTTTATTTTTTTTATTCCTCATAACGGCTTCTTTCAGACTAGTGGAAAGAAAATGTCAAAAATAGACACTATAAGTATTTATTTTACAATCTTCTATCTGGATGCACTAGTAAGTTTCTTTAAAATAAACCTAAAGTTTGCCTTTTTACACAGTGTGCAGCGCTACGGTGGCCATCTGCACCCTGTCATGTTTGGTATCGTTTGAAAGATTTTTCCCTGCTGTACCGTGTGGTTTAATGCAAACTTCACTGATTGGATCTGATGTCTGTAAATAGTGTTTTATAACAAAAACATAATATATATATTGATTTATAGAACATTTCATTCCAAAAGCATGGTGAAAATGGAGGTTATGGTTAGGAAAATGGAGATACAGATATCAAAAACCTCCTCTGTAAAACCTTTTGACCCTAATGTATCAATAAAATGCAAAAACAATGTAAACCTAGATTAATCCAGTGCTCAGATCTTTTTCTAAAAATGTATGATGCAGATTTTGGCTATAGAATACCTTATTTGCATATTTAAACAAGATTTGCTATACAAAAAAAAAAAAAAAAAAAAAAAAAATACTGGTCTCAGTGTGAGGAATAAATCAGGGAAGCTTCATGGTGATACCAGTTATACTAGAAAGGTGAATGGTGAAAATCGTCTTACATAACCCAGGTATTAGTTGGATGCAGTTAAATCCAGTTAGATAAAAAAAAGTGCTGCTCATACATCAAAGATGGAGTAATAACATTTTCATTCTTTGCTCTCTGGTCTTTCCCCTCCCTCTGTCACCTCCCTCCTCAGCTCCAGAGGTGGTGAAAAACGAACGCTACACCTTCAGCCCTGACTGGTGGGCGCTGGGCTGCCTCCTGTACGAGATGATCGAGGGCCAGTCGCCTTTCCAGCAGAGGAAGAAGAAGATCAAGAGGGAGGAAGTGGAGCGGCTGGTGATGGAGGTGGAGGAGCAATATTCCAGCAAGTTCTCTGAAGACGCCAAGTCAGTCTGTAAAATGGTGGGTGGACATCAGACGAGCTGCCGGAGTCTCCTTTTCATTTCTGTAAATCACTCCCATCTGCTTATGTTCTACCTAATGATGGAGTTTATAATCCTCTCTCGTTTGCCTCCATTGTCTTACTTAAATCTCACAATATTCATAGTTTAAATGATTGATTAGGGCTTAAACTGAAGGTTCCAAAAATGTGGAAATAAGAGAGACGGAAACATTAAAAGGTTACTTGCGATAGTTTCCAGCTAACTTGAAACTTTACTGCTTATTATTAAAACTTTAACACTTATTTATGTGCAGAATCCACATGAGAAATCTACTTGCTTTCTACTGTATAATGTCCCAAAAATAACTATTTTCTGAATAAAAATTAACCATTTTAACAGTAAAACAGCAAGAAAACAAATCATGTTTTGGCCAATAGGAAACTATTTTATTCTATTCTGTTCTATTCTACAGTCATTTAGCAGACGCTTTTATCCAAAGCGACTCACATTTGAGAGTAAGAACAACACAAGCATGAATTCAAACAAGATGTATTGTGTATTGTGTATGTATTGTGCTGCTTTTTTTTTTTACTATTTTTAACAATTAGGAATGGCTTAATATTTATTAATAACCACTGAGTGGTTAAATGTTTCATCCATGAAAATGAATGGAAATTATAGTTTATTTGATGAATATCAATTGCTCTTTATATTCTAAACATAAAGTAAAACATAAGCAGCCAAAACAGTGAAGCAGCAACATCCTGATACAGTTTCTGGTTACAGCAAAACTCTTCATCTGTACGTGTAATTAATCTGTTAAAGCTCCACCTTTCACAACATAATGTCAAACATTATTTATAAAAAATATTTATTAAACAAAATGATGTATGATGATTTTATAGCAGTTTTTGTGCATGGCCACTTTTGGCCACGAAGGTCACTAAAGGGTACTAAATTAATCAATAAAGTATAAAAGACATAGAAAAAGACCCTGGAATTCTCAAATTTGTCTGAAAGGAAGCGTAATTGTAAAGAGTCATGCCACTAGACGCAATACGACCGAAACAATCACCTAGTTTAAAAAGAAAAGAAGAAAAAGGTTAAAAAGAAAATGGACAAAAAACGTCAGAGGACATAATGGTTGACATGGACACAGTGTATAATGTGGGGGAAAAAATAAATAACAAAAATTACATGGCTCCCCTGCACCCTCTATGAACCCCCCTGGGGTTTATAGATCCCCCGTTGGAGACTGCTGCTACAGAAGATGAAAAAATAAATTAAAAACCAGATGACCCAGCTTTCAACCAGCACTTAAACGCACCATGTATTTGGTAAACTGTGAGAATTCTGGATAAAAGTGTATTAACTCCTTAATGCCTGAAATTATTTAGTATTATATTATAAACAAAATAAATGATGAGGAAAAAAATGATCTACACCAAAATACAATAAAATATTAAATACATTAATAATAAATAAAAATAAATAACAAATAATATGAAAATAATGCAGAAATAAAAGTGAGTAAAAGCAAATGGATATATAAAATAAATAAGTTTGATTAAAAAAATAAACAAACAAACAAACAAGGGCCAGAACGGATTTGTTGCAACTTTGAGACAAGTGTCACAATGTTAAAAATCCCACGTTCATGTCATCAGATGCACACACGTGTTACACGCGTTACACGTGTGTTACACATTATCTGCACAGGAAATTTTTTAAACACAAATAAATCACATCTTTGAGGTTGACGATAAAAAAATGGCTAAATATTAATATTAATGTGTTTGTGTAAATGTGTAAATTATGTGTTTATGTGTACATTTATTTTACTTTTAAATTCCTTGACATTTGCGTGAGAACTTGAACATGTTTGCAAATATTGACAGTTACACAATAGATGGTTTCCACATTGGCAAATAATGTACGACACATTTGTTACCACCAAAGGGTCCATTTTCCCTCCATACCCACTGTGTGCAGACCACAATGAGCCTGTTTACACAAGCATCAAAATTAGATATCTGGGAGTAATCAGATTACCTCAGTAATCCTATCTGACACCTTTACATGCACTTGTGAAATACGGAATGCAGGAAAACCAAGTCTACATTTACCAGTCCATTATAAGGATTTATTTCAGTGCATGCGTGGTGATGTCACTTCCTGTTATTTTTAAAACATTTGGTCTTTGTTGAAATTGGCGGTGCCCACGGCCTTCCCCATCACTTACATTGACACGTAGAAAGAAAAGCACCGTGAAACAGGCTTTACTTCTTTACTCATGCCATATTAAAAATCTGATTTTTGCATTTTCTTGGGGAGAGAAGCCGATTTTGGACAGAAGCTCTTTGCACGTGTGCAGATGTAAAATATGAACTAAATCAGATATTTGTGCAGATCTACATTAGGGCTGGGCGATATGGCCTAAAAGTAAAATCTCCGATTTTTTATAACCAAATCCGATTTCCGATTTTAATCGATTTTTTTTCCTTTTCTTTTACAAAACATAAATAAACTTATTAAAACATTCATTTGTTTATATAGATGAATGCTAGCAAAAATAAAGCATATAATGTCATAGCTCTTCCACCATATAAACGACTTCATATCTTACATTGAAATATGCGACACAATGCATCCGTGATCTCTTTCCATCTGGATCCTTATCATACAGGATCCACTGCAGGAATAATTCCCCTGATGAAGGTTGTCTATTAACAAGGGTTTGCAGCATTTCTCACTGTAGTTATACGTACAGCTAAATCCCAGGCGTGAGTGAAGGGTCACTTTCCTGAAAATCTGTCAGACAAACACCGTTCTGGTGTGGAGGGAGGGCTAAGTCTGCTGCTAACTAACTATGGAAAAAAATCCCGATTTTCAAAAAAATTAATCTCCAGAAATGAAAAATTCGATTTATCGATTTTATCGATTAATCGCCCAGCCCTAATCTACATTTACAGGGAGGAGCCTGCGCAGCACCCACTCCTCATTGAGAAGAATAAACTACGTTCATATACGTCAGTCTCCAAACGTCTCCAATACTACCAGAAAAAGTTGATAGATTTGTCGCTAGTCGCTTAAAAAAAAAAAGGTCGCTAAGTTGGCAACACTGCACACACCATGTTGGTGTGTGAGTGCGCCCCCTTGAAGTGAGGCAGAGTACTGTTTGCTTCACCTGCTGACTTTTCTCTGCACTTTATTGTTCGATAAACGGGAATATTTCTCTTACAAATACATTAAATACATTACACAGACTGTAGAAAGTCATGGCATATAGTAAATATTTCTGTAAAGTTGATATTGGCGACATGCTGAGGAACAGAAACGGACACATGTCATGCAACCCAGTTTATATAGGATGGCACAGTCAGAGCTGAGGCACAGCTCGCCCGTGGATTTGATTGGGAAATACTCAAATGTGATTTTTACTTAATAAACTGTCAAAAACGTGTCATACTGAAAATGCCTTTTAACACAGATCAGTGGAAAATATTAATATTCATTTTATGTTTTCTTTTTCTTTATCATGTGCCTCACCTGCCTCCCTTGACCGCACGTCACTGTGATATTCTGATAAAGGATATCAGATTTAGCTGTCTACATGACCACTTGAATTATCTAATAACTCCAGAAATCAGATTTTTGGTGTGCATGTAAACGGGTTCAGTGGGGAGAACTAAAGTTCTTTGGTTGGTGTTGATCCAGTAGCTGCTTTTAATAGTGAGCTCTGCTGAAAGGCTGATGGTGCATCACCCAAACTCTGTAAACACTGACTGTTAACGTTGATCTAAAAACGATTGATAATCTTTTTACACATGAAATCCTGTGTCATTGATTACTGATGTTTGATAAAGTTTTAAAGTTTTCCGTAACACAGATCTTCATGTTTTCTTTTGTTTTAACCCTTCAGCTGCTGGCCAAAGATCCTGCAGAGAGGCTCGGCTGCCAGGGGGGCGGAGCTTCTGAGGTCAAAGGTCATGCCATCTTTCGCTCAATCAACTTCAAACGGCTGGAAGCCGGCATGCTACAGGCGCCCTTCATTCCTGATGTAAGTCTGCTGTTTTATGCTGCTGAAACTGGAAAGAAATGACAGATATCAGCTCATTTCTCCTTTATGAGTTTTAATAAAACCTCTGGATATTTTTTTATATTGTGTATTTATCATGTGTTGCTGGTCATTCAGTTTAAATGTATTCATATACCTTCATTCCTGCAGCAATCCTAAAAGTTAAAAAATAAAAAAATATATCTTTTCCTACTTTGTGATGTTCCCATTACTTCTTCCAACCCTTAAAAGATGTTCTAACCATGAAGATAACAAGTGAAGAAGAGTTCCAGGTGTTATTTTTCCCATTCTTCCTGCAAACACACCTTCAGTACGGGGTGTTGTTGCATTTTTGGTTGTGGATACTTCCCGACATCCCTGGAAAAGATGTGTGAATGCACTGCTGCTAATTTCCCATGAAAAAATAAACTTAACAGCACCAGGAAAATAGATTTTTCAGGCTTTGTCAGGAATTTTTGAGGAATCTGCAACATTTTGGCCTCCATATTTTTACAATAAATATGTTGTCTTTAAATGAAGTGATCAGATTTTCTGGTTTGTGGTTGTGGGAATAGATTAAAAATATTAAACGCGATGACTAAAAGGCGTCTCAGACCTCTTTAAATAGCTCCGCAGCCCTGTACTCTGCAGCTCAGGAAGTGAGTTTATTAATCTGATTAATCAGAATGTCACCGAGGCTCAGACCTGATTAATATGCTAAACTAACCTGCAGAGAGTCTGACAGGAAGGACCCCCCCCACCCGTCCTGGTTGGTGGGGATTTTCCTTGTTTCTGACTCACACATATTTTCCTCTTATAGGATAAAATGCATCCCGAAGCTGTTTGCCCTCTGATTTCTTCTTCTGTGGTGGTTTTTCATAAAGTCTTGTGAGTCCAGCTCCTGTAGTGTAACGTAAACTATCCCCCCTCCCCCCGCAGCCTCAGGCCATCTACTGTAAAGACGTTCTGGACATCGAGCAGTTCTCCACAGTGAAAGGAGTGGAGTTGGAACCGAAAGATGAGTCTTTCTACAGCAAAGTTTCCACGGGCAGCGTCCCCATTCCCTGGCAGAACGAGGTGAGAGCAGAGAAATGCAGCTGTTGGTTTTTATGTGACGATAAAAGGAAATATTTAGCCTGACATCCCAGTCAGAATCACATGTGGAGGCTAAAAGTCTCTCTTATGGTCCTGTACCAGTCACCTCCCAGTAAGAACCCAGGTAGCAAGAACTGTTTGGCCCAGAAATGACCACGTCTGAGTTTTGTTTGGCCTTGACTTCATGTGTCGCTGCCGCCCCTCGGCCACATGTCCACCATGATGTGTAATCTGTCCAGGTCAGCTCCTTGTATCCGGACCACTTCTGCCCCACACAGCACTCCCCAGAGAGATTTCTGAATGAGATTGTTTGGATTTTAGTGGATAACCAGAAAGTTTTTATTGGTCTTCATTTTGTGATTTTTACTTGTTGCTGTTGATTTTATCCAAAGTGGTCACCATCATTAAATGACTTGGATAAAATCAGAGTACAGGGATGTTAGTTTTCCAACTGGATGTCAGAGTTATGTTACATGTCTCAGGTATGTTGTGTCCAACAGATGATTGAGACGGAGTGTTTCGCAGAGCTGAATGTTTTCCACCAGGACGGTGCCGTTTCTCCTGACCTGGACTGGAGAGGGCAGCCATCTCCTCCACCCAAACAGGGGCTGCTGCAGCGGCTCTTCGGCAGACAGGTCAGCTTCAACATTCACCGTGTTTTAAAAGTAAAGCATAGTTGTATGTAAACCCAGCCGTTGCCAGGTCTGCTGGCTTCTAGTGTCTTACATGTTTGTCTTGTTTTAGTTTTTGTTCCTTTTGTTTATAACTTAATCTTTAAAGCACCACTGGGTCTCAGTAATAACTATTTCCAGGGAAAATGAGCATTGTATTTTAGCTATTCATCATTGTGTTGTTCGACTTTAATGCATGACCTCAGACACAGAAAAGATTAAATCACCAGTTTCTACAGAAGCCTAGAATGGCCATAAATGCAGTTATTTTTGATGCCGTTATCAAGATCCCAAAGCTTGTTGTCATGAGAAGTAAAATTTTCTCATTACCGGGAAAATCAGGTTTTAATAAAAATGAATGACCTATGTTTTATTGGAGGGTTTTAGGATAATTAACCCTTTAATTTCCACTAGATCTTTTGCGTCTCCGATCACTATCGCTTATTACATCATCATCAGTGTCTGAGGAATGGTAGTAACTATGTGATGGATAGTTTACCCTTTAGGTGATCTATGGAAGTTTTCTAGACATTTGTATCTCGTCCAGGAGGTTTACAATCCAGCCACTAAGGCTATTTCCACATGTCACTGAAGCCAGTTCAGGTGTGAAAACACTGGCGAAAATTAGGAGAAAGGCTTCAGCATCCCCACGACATCGCTGTAGTACATACTACAAGGTGGTGGGGGGTACTAAAGAGTAACAATCCAAAGCTAGAGCAAAACAACGCATGAGCAGATAAAGGCTCACTGCGTGTTGCAGGAAGTTCACATCGGAAGCAGAGAAGAGAAGATAGCTGAGGATTCACTGCGAAGCAAAAGAGAAACATTTCTTTGGACTAATGAAGAAGCTGAGCTTCTTCAAAAAATGCTTGACTACAAAGCATAAAAAACTTGAGGAAGGGTGGATTGGGAATCGGCGCATGTTCGTCACATTGACGTCATATCCTCTAGTGGTAAGGCTTCGCTGTCCGCACGGTGCCGCAGACGGTAGAGGACTCAAACCTATCCACTTTGGTACCTGGCTTCAGACATGGTCGGTTTCATGGAGGCTAATCCCTGGCTTCATGGGGATGAAAAGGTGGTTTGCTAAAATACTTGTGCGGTTTTGTTGCAATCCTGCGTCGTGGGGATGGCCACTAAATGTAGTGTTTATTCAGAGACTCTATCTGGTAAATCCACAATGATCCATGATAACAGCATTATTCATCACATTTCCATCATAAAAAGATCACTATCACTAGTATGTTGCTAAGAGACCTCTATTTAGACCTGGACATGATGATGAAGCCACTTCCTGTCAAACTTTCCACCAATCAGAGAGCTTAGATTGACGGTAATGTCCAATCAGGAGCAGCAAAAGATCAACCAGTGAGCAGAAAGTTCTGTGTGTGTCTGAAAAGATGAAAAATAAAGCTCCTCTATGGCTGAAATAAAGCCAAGAAGACATTTCTGATGCACGGTGGCGCCACAAAGCAGCTGAGCTGGAGTTGGTTTAGTGAGGATAGCAGGTAAATAGTAGCAGAAATCACTGGAAAAGAGGAAAAAGTAGAAATATGGAAATAGTTTCTGTTGTGTGTTTGTTTCAATGCCAATATTTTTTCTTTTGAAAGCCAAGATTTGAGAGAATGATGTGCAGATGAGAAAAGGCTTGGTCACTGTTGATCTGTGTGTTATTTCTACAAAGTTCTGTTAGTAATAAATTCTGCTTCCTTCTTCTGGTCGGCCTTTATGCTGCTATATCTATTCATACCTTAATTTTACATCATTTTAGCCTCATAATCTGACAGCTGGTTTGGAGTTCTATGGATTAATTGTATAACTGATTATGAAATTTATGATTTATGAAAAAACAAAAAAGGCTTTTGTTTTGTTGTCATTTAGACCACATCATGCTAGGTCCTGTTTAAGATTATTCTGTACAGACTGGGTGCTTTAGCCACCTACTGTTTTTTCTTGGTATTACACCAAGAAAGGTTTTTATTTGCTTCAGCCCCTGATAATTTTAGTTAATAATCCAGTTATGTTTCTAAAGTTCATGGTAATCACAGGTTTGGATTAATGTGATCTGAGCTGTCGGTGACTCTGCTCTGTCTCGCCCTGCAGGACTGCTGTGGTAACTGCAGCGACAGCGACGAGGAGCCCACCAGGCTGTGACACACTCCTGCTCACACACACACGATCTCTTGTTTACAACTTTTGCACATTTGTATTTTTAAGGTAGTACTATCTCTAAATGTCAGAATGTATATTTTCAGCATAGCCATAAAGTTTATTGTTATTTAAAACATGTGCAAATGCCTTTGATGCGTTTAAAACTTGGGACAGAAACAGACTTTGTTCTTTTGCTTTTTGTCCACTCACACACTGAACTGGGAGCCCGTGCTGAGCGGCTCCACTGGAACAAACGCCTGCTGTAAAAGTGGCTTGCTCGAGGGCACTGCGGCAGTGTTTACTAAGGGAGGCCTGAACATTCCTCATCCTCATCCAGGAAAAGCAGGGACTGAACTGTGACCACTCCCCTTCACCCGCCCTTTGCGCAGCTTCCAACAACCTCTTCTCTTTTCATTCTGTTTGACATCATGAGTTTGAATTTTTCACATCAAAAAACAGAAAATTTGCCTCTGCTATATTTTTTTTTATTATTTTTTTTGTTAATTCTATCCGCATTTTTATGGTGGATTTCATGAGACAATCAACTTCTGGTGTCGGTGCAGCTTCAGTTGCTTTGGTTGGTACAACAGCAGTTTTCAGGCTGAAAAGATGTAACATTTTACAGAAACTCAGAGAATAAAATAACTAATTTATAAATTCTGATCACAGAGTTGCATTTACAAATATGAAGTGTGCCTTCCCCACATCTGAAGTGTGTTATGCTGGTTCCACAATGAGGTTTTGTTCTTGAACTGAGCGAAAACACAAGGAAATAAAAATAACTTAAGATTCCACAACTTCTGTTTCTTTTTAACAGAATGAAAACAGAATCCATTATTTCATAAGAAAAACAAAAGGAAAGAGGTTGCTGAATTTAGTAACGCACACATGCTTGATGGGAAGGTTCTTCATACATAGACCAGCCTTTACCAACCTGGGGGTCCCAAGATTATTTCAGGTGGTCTAGATCTAAGAAAAAATATATATAGCTACAGATTTTTATTAAGGCTGTCAAAATGAACTCGTTAATGCTGAGAGATTAATATGTGGAATTAACGTGTTAATTCTTTAATACATAAATGCATGTAGGTGCCTCGTCACAGCAGTGAACCGAACCCACCAAAAATACACGTTATCTTCCATATTTATAAAGTTTCTTACATTTAGAATTTTTATCGTCAGATGTCCAGAAACAAAGTTATTACTGGTTTTATTTTAAAAATCCAAATTTGGCCTTATCTCTGGCTGATTTCCGGCACATGGATGCTTTGATCCCAGCTGTGAACGTAATTCACCAAAAACCACGTCATCCTTCTTAATATGAAGATTCTGACCGTTATCAGACTAACTTATGGCTGGCTTGTGTATTTTACATTAGTTTGAAGCATCATTTGTGCTTCAGAAATCAACGCGACATGTGTGCGAGGTGCAGTATGACAGTAACCAGTAGGGGCAGTGTGGGGAAAAATACTGCAGATTTAACTAGAATGGAACCACAAATCAGTTTCCAAATCAAACCCTTTATGCCTGACCCCAAAAATAGGTCAGCAATTTAAAAAAGTTTAATCTGAAGTCTTTTTGTCCTCTTAAAAAGAAAAGTGCAATGTCAGAATTATTGTTCGTGTCCACCTGGGGGGAGAAACACACATCCGGTCGAAAACAACAGGGTTTCCAGCAGTGTGCACATCTCAGAAAGTGGATGTATCACATGTGATGGATGAGGTGTGAAATGAGGGGTTAAATTTAAAGCTCTTAATGAGATTATTTTCATTACTAGCAACAAATCAGCAATAATTAATAAATAAGTTTATATAAAAACTATAAATGCAAACATTTTCTACTGACGCATTGCGACTGAAATTGGATGAATTCTTGCTGGATGGTTAAAGGGTTAAATCTGGTTGGGATTATCTCTGACTTTCTGGAGAGGAAACAAAGTCAGCGTTGTGTACGATGGGATCTGATGGATGTTATTTGTGATGTGCCTTCCTACAGATGTAAATACAATCAGCTGACTCCTGCTCAGGAAGTTAAGGTCCACTAAATCCTCTCTGGGTCTCTGTAAAATTTCAGTTTCACAGGTTTTTCTTTGCTTTGGGGCCACTTCTTGCCTCCATCTATCCGCCTCTGCTCAGCTAGTGATAAGACGTCATACTGAAACTGGAACCAGAAAAACAGTAACTGAAGTTTCTTCCCAGAACATGGCCTCTGATTCTGAGCTATTAAAATTAAATACCTCTTAATGTACAACAGGCCGATGTGCCGCTTCTTCTTCCCCAGTCAAACCATCCAACAGATCCAGGAGAATAGTCTCCATCATCTTCTAAGTTACTTTAATTTTCTTCTTTTTACTGCAGGTATGGAACCTTTAATGTAAACTAAGTGCATTTCCCAAAGAATCATGTTAGAACAGATAAAACAAAAACATTTACTCAAACCAGTTTAGTCAGTGGTCACCTCAGTCTGGTTTCAATAACTGAAAAGTTTGACGCTTGTGTTCACCATCATGCACTGTTTTATACCTCAACAAGTCTTTTCATCATCTGTGGTCAAAACATTTAAAAAACTGGTTCTTTTAAACCAAACACGTGGATCCAAGGTCTTCTCCAAGGTGCCTTCAGGTTTTTTGAAGCTATACTTTTCCAGCATGTATTTATCTGATGTCATGCAGACCATGTGGGTACAATCCAATAGTTCAAATAAAATAAATAAATAAACTTTTGTCTGAATGTCCAGTTCAATCACTCCCTTGATCTCACTGGGAACTCTATGATAACAAAGATGGAAGAAATTCAGAAGGATTTTTTTCTAAAGAAAGGGAAAAATAAACACTGCAATAAAAGAAAACTTTCGCTCAACTTTCATTCAGATTGAAGAAATGATAAAGATGTTAAAATATATCATTCCACAAAAGTCTGTAAAGAACTTATGCTGGTGTTTTGCTTCACAGAAGATGCATCACAGGTGTAATTTCTGGAAAAAAAACGAACTACATTAGCTTGGCTATAGGTGCTCTCAATGATTGTTTTCTTACAGAGGCTGTAGGATATTTTCTGTCATTTTTCTTCACACTGTAAAACGTAACACTAGTTTTAATAGCATATTTCTAGTGGATAGAACTTCATCTGGCTAGTAATACTAATTTTAATTAAGTTATATGATCTTTGGAGGCAAAATGTTGAAAAAATTAATGCACTCAGGTTGAATTATTACCGATTAAAATAGGAACATGAGGAACGATGATGATGGAGGAGCGGGATTTCCCACAATGCTGTTCACTTCTTTTAACAATACATTTGAGAGTAATAGTGGAAATAACACAATATTTCTGTAAGTACTTTCTTGTTTTTCATTTTTACTTATTTGGTCCATCGATAATTCAAATGAAACAAAAAGGTTTCCATTGATTTCAGAAAGATGTTAAAGGGGCAATAAGCAGAAATTCATCATTTTTTAGATTGAAGTAATAAAAAATGGCTATCTGAGGAACTAGAGGTTTAATTTCATCTGGAGGAAAGCATGATGTCCAACACCATCTTTCAGCCTTGTGCTTACTAGCCAGTCCGGCTGCGTGTTCTTGTACATCCATATAAGTTCATGTACGTTCATGCGAATCTCCGTCTCCTTTCAGAGCTCTTGGCCCTCCATTCTATAAAAAGCTTCAGCCAGCTAGCAACGGCAGCGTGTAGTTTCAAAGCAAAATGACTGAGAGAGGCACGAAAAGTTACCAGCTAAAGAAAGGGATTGAACCTGGATTGACCTGGTGTTTCCAAATAGGAAAGCATTGCACGAACTAAAGAGGCTACACGTTGACTCGGAGCTAGCTCTTCTTCACGATATAAGTTACATCAACATGTTCCACAGAATGGAGATGGAGATAGATATCGATTTTCCAGTCATCCAAGTTAAAAAGCCTCAAAATTTTCTTCTTTAGATTTCTTTAACTTTTTGTTCTGTATTTAGGATCTCCTGGTGTGATGGAAACCAGTTCTCAGCTAAACAGACAAAAAGTTATTTAGGATAATAAAATGTAAAAAGAATAAAATAAAGTCATCCTTGATGATCTCTACTTCAAAGCTCCATGTTCTGGTTTCCATTCTGACCTCAGATCATTATAGTTTCAGTGTATAGACGACATGTTGTAGACATGTAAAAATACAGTTTACCTCTTAGAATGATGATGAAAATGAGGGATTTATAATTAATGTTGGTGTCATGTGACTGCTCTCCAGTTACTGCTCACCCTTGTGTTTAAAACCAGCTATCCAGGCAGCTGCAGCAGCGTCAGAGACGTCTGTGCTCTGACTTTTAGCAGAAACCCGCCCACACCGAGGTCCTGCTGCAAGGCAAGAGCAAGAAGGTGGACCTTAGATCATCATGTGTTGAGAATAAAAGCATCTCTTCTCATCTTCCACAACCTCATGAACTTACAGCAACTTCATCAAGTTCGCAAAAGCTTGACAAACTAAAACCATGTCAATTAACATTACTTAGAGAACAGGGACTGAACCTCGTTCCTCCAGACCCAAGTCCTCGTCTGTGACCCCCTCCCTATTTTAATGGGGCTTGGTTTTCTCTCCGTGTACTACAACTTCCTCCCAAAGACATGCTTGTTAAGCCTGGTGCACACATCAGGATGTTTTTAATCTTATGAGATTTTTTATGTTAGAGACCTCAAATGTGAAGATAAAGAATCAGGCATTTAACAGTTTTAATACTGTGTGTGGTGGCTCTGATAATCTAATCACAGAACAACACACACACAACGATGCTGTCCTCCGAGCCGGACATTTCACGTGACCAAACGTGGTCTAACAAAAACATAGAAGAGGAACCATAGCACCAACCGGCAAAAAACGAAGAAGAAGAAACATAGGAAGAACCGGAAAACACAACACACAGCATGGAAGGGGATATATAGAACAAGGGATGGTGGTCTTGGGACTATTGTTAACAGAAAAATCCAGAACTAAAAAAAAATAACAGACTGGAGAAAGCATGAACACGGACTTTATATCCTTCCTTGTTCCCCAGCCAGATTACTCTCTGATTGGCTACATTCCAATATACCTCACCATCCACACAGTCACAATTCGGGAGTCATCCCCGTTCCTCACACACATGAAGATACACATGTTCAATATTTCCGATTGTCGGCTACAACCCGTTTTGGAGCCGATTATCAGGACAAATCTGCTCCTAACACACCTCAGACTAAATGATAACTGTACAGAAAAATCTCATAAGACTCACGATAATCAGGTGTTTGCTGTCCTTGGTCAGGAAGAGGCTAAATCTGGCCAAAAATAGCCCGATAATCTTTATGTGTGTACCAGACTTTAGGTTGATTGGTGTTTCTAAATTTTCCCAAAGAGTGGGTGATCGTCTTTGCTGGACTGACGACCGGTCCAGGGTACCCTGCGTCTTACCCAGGAACCCCTGATAGGCTCCAACACCATTAATCCTACATTGAAGGGGTATATATACACACTACCGTTCAAAAGTTCGGGGTCGCTTTCCAATGGGATTCAATAGGGAAGTGACCCCAAACTGTTGAATGGTCGTGTATATATATATATATATATATATATATATATATATATATATATATATGATTTTCTATTAAACATTTTTTATAAAAATGATTTTGTTTAAATTATAAAATTACTTACTTATCCATTTTAATATATTTAGTTATTGATTTAAATTATTACCAAGTATGATTGTATAATTTTCTTAATATATTTTTCATTCATTAGATATTACCTGAAATATTGCTTCATTATCAAGGTCTGAAATAGCTTTATTTAAAGAAAAACAGAAAAGTTATTAATGAATATAATAAATAAATAAATGATTAGTATGGCTTTGAATGTAGAAGCTGTGAGGAATTGTGGGATGCTGTCTTTTCCATCATACAGGACCTTCCAGTGTTTCCGATGCTACGAGAAATAAAAGGAAGCCTTGAAACTCCTGAACGTTTCAAGAATTCAACCAGCTGGTAGATAATTTCAGGACGTAAAACACCTAAATAAACCCATTCAAGCAGAAGTTTGGTGTCTGTCCTCGAGGTGCTGGACCAGCTTTAATTCTCCTCCTGTCAGCAGGATGCGTTGGTGGACATTTAAAGTGTGCAGAGCTAAATAAAAACACACTGACTGGCTCACTGTCCACCTCAGGTCTGTCAGCTGTGGTTTAATAAAGATGGACAGGTAGGACAGAGTCAGCAGGACACGCTCTGCACCAGGCACTACTTTAGGGTTTGTTTTGTGATGGACTGAATTTTTCTCTGTCAGCATCTCTGTGTGTGTGTGTATTTATATATATGTATATATATAAATACACACACACGTTACAGGACAGCAGCACCATCTTATAAGGATTTCTCTCCTGCTTCCTCTGTTACCAATTGTCTGGCAAAATCTGGACAAATTCACCAGATTTAACCAGCCAATCACATGACAGCTACTCAACACATGTAATCATGTAGACATGGTGAAAACAACTCAGTGAAGTTCAAACTGAGCATCAGAATGAGGAAGAAAGGTGATTTAAGTGGCTTTGAACGTGGCATGGTTGTTGGTTTGAGTATTTACTGGGATTTTCACACACAACCATTTCTAGGGACAAACAGAAAATAAAATAATGAAAACATTTTTAAACAACTACAGATGAAATTTAATCAATTAAAATGCTGCAAAACTGGAGTCTAATGACTGACAAGACTCTGGTGGGGCGCAACAGAAACTGAGGAGAATTTATACAGAGGGAACTAACGAATGAATTAGAAGCAGGTGGGGTCATTAGGAAACAGAAAGCAGGTGTAACACAGGTGGAAGTTAGCTTAGCTTAGCTTAGCCGAAAACTAACAGGAACCTAACCAGAACTCAAACCCACAGATCAGGACAACTTCTTTTCTGTCCTTTACTCTGTTACCAAGGCAACTCTAAATCAGGAAGGAATCCAATGAAATTTGTATACTGCATGCACACACACACACACACAAACACACACTCGTTTATTCACCCACGCAGACACACCGAGGACAGCGTGTCTCCATTGAGCTGCTGGCCGTCGTGTTTGGAGGAGAAATGATCAAAGAAGGAGTGACAATGGAGCTGATTGCAGGTTACAGACCAGATCCCTCATCATGTAGGTAGAGATGAAGAGGGGTCCTCAGCTGCGTGGAGAGCTCTGAAACGCAGCCAGCAGGGAGGGGAGTGTGATATTTCAACCTCATTAAAACACGCTGAATAAACCGGTTAATTACAGCTTGCAGAGACTTCAAATGGAAGATTCATGATGTTAAAGTTCGCTTTTTACAGCTTTTAAGCATAACACAAAATACATGGACGGAGGATTTAATACAGACTTTAACTTTGCATGAGTTTAATAAAGATGAAGAGCAGTTTATTTAACAGCAGCGTGACTGGGTTCGTTTTTGAAAGCACAACAGTGTTACAGAAGTTTGTAAGAATGTAGAGAAATAATATGAAATTCAGCACAAAAAAAGTCTGAAGAAATGTCCTTAGATTAGCTTTAAAAAGCTGTTCATGCAGATTTCTTTTCTCTAAGTTAACGAGGTGACAGAGCACCATGTGCTGCCATCCGCTGCTTTTTAAAATGACTTTGATCCTCTGGTTCTGTTCCTTCATTACACTGACAGGTTAGAGTGAAGAAAACCACACTAAACCAGATCTACCAGCTCATCATCCACAGTAACGAACCAGTAAACCTCCCACTAACGGAGTCGTGTAAGAAGGCACGAAAAAAGAAGTAGTAAAGTTCATGTAACATTCAGTTTAACTTTATTTGTACAGTTCCATTCACAACAAAGATACTTTTACAGACACAATCCCAACAAATCTGTGATCCACATTAGTCAAAGTCAGTTTATTGTCACTTCTGCAGCATGTACAGGACAAACAGAGAATTTACAGTTATGGTTCTCTCAACCCTCGGTGCATGAAATAAGTCTAGTCACAACAGAACCAGAAACAGGAAGGAAAACCTTCATCAGAACCAGGACCAGGAAGGATGGCCATCTTCCTGGTCCAGCTGGGGTGGAGACGACAGGAGAGAGGGGTCAACTAGCAGCAGAACTCTGATCCAGTGATTCCTGAGAAAGAAGGAGAAAAACACAGATGAACAACAATGTCAGATGTTTCTACATGGAGAGTAAAGATAGCAGAGAGGAGCCCAGTGCATCATGGGATGTCCCCCAGCAGCCTCGGCCTATAGCAGCAGGACTAGAGGATGGATCAGGGTCACTAAGCCAGACCAGGAGAACGCAGCATGTCATCTATAGTTTGTATTCTGATAAATAAGTAGGGACCTATAAAGATTCCTGGAAAAGTTGATGGCTGGTGATTTATTGAAATATAAAGTCTGTAATCTCTAGTCCAAAGTAAAATTATTTCCAACTGGGAGAATTTTTTCATTATTTTTGTTTTGTACAAAGTTCTATTAAAGATATTCATAAAAAGAGATTATAAAAAGATATACAAGCGATAACCCATCAAGATCCGCAATGACCTGAGCTTGTTGGAAAATAAATAAATAAATAAATAAAAGATGGAAAAAAGGCAGCCTAAGGTAAGAAAGACAATAAAATTACTTCATGTTTTTTTTTTTTTTTATTGAGTTAAAGAATCTTTCAGCAGGAAAAACATCTCATTTCAGACTATATTACTTACAGGAATCAGAATCACTCCATTTTTACTGGAAAAAAGTGCAGCGAGAGAAATAAGTTTGGACCAAACTGGGTGACAGAGGACATTCAGGACGTCCTAGGTGGACGTCCAGCACAAAGACGTCCACTGTTAGAACAGCATGGTGTCATGGCCGTCGCCCACTCACACGTTTGTCAGCGCTGTGTCAGGCAGTTTTTCAGCGGCGACTCAGATCAGCTACGTGGCCTCGAACCCAGTCGGGCTTTGTTGTCCTCTTCCTCTCACACGGTCAGGCCACCGGGTCACATCATGTGTTCATTACTGGCGTGTTGTCAGCCATCATCTGGTCTGAGTCATTCACACTAGACTGGATGAGTCAGCCTATTCAGATCCTAAATTTAATTTATTCTTACAAAAATGTCTCATTTATAAAAAAGTGTGTTGAATTTTCTTTGTCATTTTTAACTCTTAAAACTACAAATTTTTAGTTATTTCATTAAAAATCCCTGTAGAAGCCAAAGTTTTTAATCCCAGTATAAACCAGTCTGTAGTAGCTGGAGCTTTTAATCCCAGTGTGCATCAGACATGATGTTTCTCAGCTGTCAGATTATGAGGCTAAAATGATGTAAAATGAATGTATCAATAGATGTAGCAGCATAAAGGCCGACCAGAAGAAGGAAGCAGAATTTATTACTAACAGAACTTTGTAGAAATAACACACAGATCAGCAGTGACCAAGCCTTTTCTCATCTGCACATCATTCTCTCAAGTCTTGGCTTTCAGGAGAAAAAATATTGGCATTGAAACAAACACACAACAGAAACTTTTTCCATATTTCCACTTTTTCCTCTTTTCCAGTTATTTCTGCTACTATTTACCTGCTGTCCTCACTAAACCAACTCCAGCTCAGCTGCTTTGTGGCGCCACCGTGCATAAGAAATGTCTTCTTGGCTTTATTCCAGCCATAGAGGAGCTTTTTTTTTCATCTTTTCAGACACACATAGAACTTCCTGCTCACTGGTTGATCTTTGGCTGCTCCTGATTGGACATTACCGTCAATCTAAGCTCTCTGATTGGTGGAAAGTTTGACAGGAAGTGGCTTCATCATCATGTCCAGGTCTAAATAGAGGTCTCTTAGCAACACAGTAGTGAAAGTTTTTTTTTATGATGAAAATGTGATGAATAATGCTGTTATCATGGATCATTGTGGATTTACCAGACACTGATCATTAGAGTTGTGATGGTGCTCTGGGGAGCCAGAAATCTGGTGGAGTTTTAGGGTTCAATGTTACATATTTTCATCCACTGTATTTTTATTAGCACTCAGTTCTCCCGGTTATTCTGGTTTCTACCTATGATCTGAAAAGCCAGCATGCATGTCTATAGTTTATCTTATTTCTTGGTTTCCCTGGCATGCTCCTGTTTACATAAACACTCACCAACCCCTTTTTCAGCTCCACCTGTTCAACTGCTTGTTAATACAAATATCTAATCAGCCAATCACATGACAGCATCTAGTCATACAGACATGGTGAAGACGACTGCTGAACTTCAAACTGAGCATCAGGATGAGGAAGAAAGGAGATTTAAGTGACTTTGAACATGACATGGTTGTTGGTGTGAGTATTTACTGGCATTATTTACTGGGTGTGGGGGATATTTTCTTGGCCCACTTTGGGACCCTTAGAACCAATGTGGCCTGATTTAACCACCACAGCCTACCTGAGTATTGTTGCTGACCATGTCCATCCCTTTATGACCACAGTGTAGCATTTTCTGATGGCTACTTCCAGCAGGATAAAGCACCATGTCACAAAGCTCAGATCATCTCCACCTGCTTTCTAGAACATGACAATGAGTTCACTGGACTCCAACGGCCTCCACAGTCACCAGGTCTCAGTCCAGTAGAGCAGCTTTGGGATGTGGTGGAACTGGAGATTCTCATCATGGATGCAGCTGACAAACCTGCAGCAACTGTGTGATGCTGTTATGTCAGTATGGAGCAAAACGTCTGAGGAAAGTTTTCCACCACCTTGTTCCATCTATCACACAAGAATTAAGGCAGTTCCGGGGGGAAAAGCAAAAAGGGAAGAAAAATGTTGCATAAGTAATGAAAATACATGTATTTTGAGGATGTTCAGAGAGCAGTAACACCAGGATGGAGGCTCTGAAAGTGGTTATAAAGATCAATCCATCCATATTCCATGAAACTACTGAGGGTCCCATCAGCCTCAGCGGTTCTGTTTAATTAGTTCTAATCAGGGTTTGAATGATCACACAGAGGACTAATTTATCTTCTGAGTTCTGTCTCTTCATGTCTAATCCCTTCATTATTACACTGTGAAACATTCAGCTCTTCATCATCTGGGATTACCATCATTATTATTTGTTGTGTAATATGTTATATGAGCCCGGAAACCAAATTAATCCCTTCGTCTCTGGTGTCTGGGATGAATTTTATAGGTTCTGGAAGTTTAAAAGCCAGAATCAAGCCTTTTTCCCTGGCTTTTAATTCAATGTGTTCCTTATAAAATTAATTATTATTATTTATTTAAAACTATTACCTTTATGTCTATTTTTAACTTGATTAATTATGTACCTATTATTCTCTATTCTGTTTATATCGTTTTATTTAGCTATATGCCAAAATAATTAAGTTTCAAATTCAAAATTTATTTATAAAGCATAAAAAACAAAAATAAAAACCATCTCTCTCTCTCTCTCTCTCTCTCTCTCTCTCTCTCTCTCTCTCTCTCTCACACACACACACACACACACACACACACACACACACCTTTATCTTAACTTAATTTTAATGGAAATAAACATCTGGCCTGATGCTGCTGTGTGGAAATGATATCTTGGGGATCTGTGAGCACCAGGAACCAGCTCATGACCACCCAGTTGGGGGCAGGGTGGGGTCCATAGGCTGCAGTGCAGGACCCCCAACCACCCAGACGAGGGTGATCTCCATGGTAACGACCCTTCAGCCCGAGTAGGCATAGCCCCGGCATGGAGGGTCTCCATGAGGAAACACTAGAGTTAAAAAAAGATATTAAAAAAAGAAGGAAAAAAAGTAAGTAGTAAAAGCAAAAATCAAATTAACCAAAATATTATGACAAATAACTGCAACATGTATGAAATAAACACAGAAAAGGGAACGCTACTTAAATAGGTAGTTTTTACAATAAATATGTATATAAATAATTAATTGAAATAAGTAAATTAATAAAAGTTATAATAAAATAAGTTAAATAAAATAGACTAATAGAAAGACAGCTAAGCTAAAAAGGTTTTAAGCTTCTTTTTAAACACATAAACAGTCTCTGCAGCCCTGCGGTTCTCTGGCAGGCTGTTCCACAGATGAAGGTCGTAGTGGTGGAACAAGGCCTTGCCTTACGTTATGGTTCTAACCTTAGGAACTGTTAAAAGGCCAGTACCCCGAGGACCCAGGGTCTGCGACGGCTCATAAATTAAAAGCAAGTCAGAAAAAAAGGAGGCCCAAGACCATTAAGTCATTTATAAATGATTACAAGAAGCTTACAATCAGTCCTGAACTGCATGGGGAGCCGATGCAGCGATTCTAAAACTGGTCTAGTGTTCCTGCCCTCTGGTCCTCGTCTGAACTCCAGCCTCTGAGTTCTGTGGTAATTGTAGGTTGAAAACAGTATTTTTGGGACGACCAGAGAGCAGGGCATTAATATAATCTAACCTGCTAGATATAAAAGCATCAGCGCGTTAGGGACATCGCCGGACTGATGTTTTTAAAATGAAAAAAATCCTGGTTTTAAGACATTTCTATGTGGAATAAAATCCAGCTCAGAGTCTAAACATCTTGTTGTGGATATTTGTAGTTCATTTTTAAGTTGCTCTTGTCATGAATCATTTGAAATCACTGAACATCTCGGAGCTTTGCTCTTTGGAAGGAAAATACTTAGTTCGCAGTTTGATTCCTGCTCCATGCAACCCACTCCTCATCCTCACACATCAGCAGCTCAGCGTGGGCGGGCTCCATCCGTGGAAACCACGTCAGCTGTGTAACCACTTCAAATGAGTTTTCACCTGCTGGGAACCTCAAACAGGACCAGCTATTTTTATATCCATCAGACCAAATTCAAACTGTTTCAACATCATTTCTCATCTCAGCTGGAGGAAAAACTCAATGCCAGCAGCAAAACCCACCAACAGATAACAGCAGTGTGCAGACCAGACTGGAACGACATCTGTGCACGGTGCTGGTTTTAGTGTTTAGACTGAAGTTAAACCTAAGTACAGTACCACACGACTGATTGCAACATAACACCTGAAGCCATTTAAAACTTTAAGTGATTCCAAATAAAAGGCATCGTATGGTTTCAAGTTAACCCTCTAGTTTTACTCTGTTAGCGTTTCAGATGGGATGTTCATGGGATAAAGAGTTTATAAAATGGCTGAAACTCTGGAATCTGCTTCTGAAAACGCTCCATGTAGAAGAAAGCATCACATCACCATTCATGTAGCAGCATTTTAAACAGAAGGAAAACCAAAAGATGGAAATTGGATTTATTTCAAAATCATCCTTTTAAATTTTCTAGTAAGCAAAGTGGAAAATGTCTTTATATTAGGATGGTAATTAAACAATAAATAATGTTTTCTGCACCAATTATGCTAAAATCTCCTCATTGGTCATAAACCTAATGCTGGGATATTGTTCATTGATCAAATTAACTGACTGACCAGTACTGACAGTAGATTTTCTGTAATATCTCTGACCCTTTTCTTAGATTCTTCTTTAGAAAATGATGAATTTATTTGTTTGAATTTCTCTATAAAATGTTTTAATATAATAGATTTAGTAAAAAAAAACTTAATTAAGATTACTGTTAATAATTAGATTTAAATTAAGTTATATGGACGTTGGAGTGCAAAAGGTTGAATAAATCAATGTATTTAAGGTGAAGTTTGTAAAAAAAATAAAGATGAGTACAAGAGAAATGGTGATGGAGGAGCTGGGGTGGGGGTAGGTGTGGGGTTGCACAATGCTGTTGACTTCTATTAGTAAATATTTAGGGGTAATTCATTGTATGAAACTTTGTACTTTAACTTTTATTTTAGGAGCTTAATGGTCTATTAAAAAACTTTTTAAAATGACTTTTTATAATTTTATTAATTTGGATAATCAATTATTCAAATCAAACAAAAATGACTTCTAGTGATTTTAGTTACAAAAAATAAAAAATAAACTGTCAATGTTCCAATCCTACAATCTAAAATGTCTCAGAGTTTCTATTGCTTACTTCTTCTTCTCTGTTATGATGAATAACAAAAAAGTATTTAGGAATAATAAAATGTAAAAAATAAAAAACAAAACATAATCTCAAGTCACCCAAGATGATCTCTACTTCAAAGCTCCATGTTCGGGCCTCCAAATTGACCTCAGATCAGCAATAATCCAGCTTTCACCATAGTTTCAGTGTATAGACAACATGTTCTAGACATAAAAATACAGATACCTGTATAATTTTATTAGTGTAAGTTTCATGTGTCTTCTCTCTAGTTACTGACCATTCCTGTGTTTAAAACCACTGATCCAGGCACCTGCTGCACCTCTGTGGTCGTCTGACACTATTTTAGTTAAAACCATGTCCACACCACGTTCCTGGTGTTTACCAAGTTTAAAACTATCGTTGATCAAGATTTAGTCTAATACTCATTTGGGTGCCATCCTTCATAGCACACAGTCATTCCGTTCTCATGTCACCCGGTCTGTCTATTTCCACCTTCGCAACATCAACCTCCTCTGGTCCTCCATCATTGTCCACTCTGCCTCCATCCTTGTTCAGTCGTGACACTTCACACAATGATTACTCTAACTTCCTCCTCTTTGGTTTCCCCCAGAAGTCCCTCTGCAAGCTCCAGCTGGTCCATAAATCATTACAAGAGCTCCCATCACATCTCCCCCTTCCAACGGCACCACTGGCTCCCAGTTACCCAAATAATTAAACTCCTCCTGTTCACTTTTAAGAGCATCCACAACCTCGCCCCTCTATATCTCTCTGACCTCGTCCAGATCACTCCTGCCTGTTCCTTAGATCGTCGTCCTCCATCCACCTCCGCCCACCTCTGCACCATGGGGAGTAGAGCTTTCAGCTGCTCTGCTCCCAAATTTTGGAACTCTTTACCACCTGACATCCGAAGTATTGACTCTCTTCCCATCTTCAAATCCAGACTCAAGATTCATCTGTTTAAGTTTGCCTTAAGTCCATCCACACTGTCCTCCATGTCTTCTTTTATGCTGATTTCATTCATTGGTATTTTATTTTCTAGTTGTAAAGTGTCCTTGAGTTTTTTTTTAAAGATGCTTCAAATAAAATGTATTCTTCTTCTTCTTCTTTTTATTTTCTTTTGCTTTTTTTTTCTTCTTATTATTTTCTTTTTATAGTCCCTTTTTAAAAAAAAACTACTCTTAATAACTATTAAATTCCAATAAATAATAGTTTTTATTAATTTAACTTTTGTAGCTTTTTTTTTTTTTTATTCACGTGCTGATCGGGTTAATTTCAATTTCCCTTAACAACACTATTGAGAAAAGAAACAAACAAAACAGCTTGTAATATTTTCATATACAAAAAGTATTTGTGTGTGTAGCATAGTTTAGCTCATACACTCATTATTTCTTTTTAGTTAATATCTTGTAAACAAAACAGCTTCACCTCAGAGATCCTGACAGATTTGCAAAGATTAGGTGGCTCCATTGCATTTCTAACAGAATAATGTTCTGACTTTGACTTGTTTATTCTGGAATATTCTTCTTTATGCCAGGCAGAACTTCAGTGTTTACGGTTGTTTTCTTGCTATTTTCTGTTGACTGTTTACACACAGTGTCTTGTGCTGTTATTCCCTGCTTTGATGAAAAATAATTAGCAATCAAATTCAAAATGAGGTAAAAAATTTTTTAATGAAATTATGAAATGCTGCACTTTCAACATCTGATGTGTTTATGTTCTGTTAGGAATAAATGTGGTTTAAGAGATTTGAGGATCATTGCATTTAGTTTATATTTACATTTTACACAATGTCTTATTTGTTTGGAAAGTTAGGGTTGTTTTTTTTATTTTGGTTTGGTTGCCAGATTTTAAAATTAGACTCAACATATACGATTGTGTCCCTGAACATGTGGAGAATTCCACATATATTTCTATATTTATGGCGACATGTAGACACACACAGGGTGAATTAAACTCGACACTTATTCTCATGTTTAGTTTTTCTTTAACAGTATTGTAACTCCTGTCAGAAGAGTTTAACCTGAAAATGAGAGCAGCACATTCTTCTTAGGACTGTAAGAATCTACTGTCATTTCTAAAGCTTTGATATACCCACAAGCCAAAAGCTTTGAGCTAAGAAGAATCAGTCTTTTGTTTGAGAGTTCAAAGAAGAACTTGAAGGAAACCCAGACCCTGAAGATCTTCTGTTCTTTGGCATTCAGACCACATAATTCCTCAATCCTGAGCAGTCAGGTGTCCCTGTAAGAGAAGCTGAAAGGCTTGAGTATACTTGAGAGAAAAAGCTGCTATCTGTGGCTAACCAAACCTAATCTCTGAATTATTAGGGTGCAAATAAAAGGAGTTTAACAGCCATTTGAAGAAGATTGGCAATGAAAACAATATTTCAGGACATTAAATCTACTGACTCTTTATTGTCTGTATCTGATACCTTATAGCTCCTAACATGAAGACAGAGCTGTCTACAGCAAAACTTCAGCTGAAGTTCCACAACAGCAGACAACAATTCAGCTAAGTCTACAGCCAGACTCTCAGAGAATGTTTTTTCCAGAACCCTCAAGGATTTAAGTAAAATTTCTGGAGGGATGGATTTTGGATACACAGCCATCATACAGACCAGAAACCTGAAAATGTTTTATTTACTGATCACAAATCGAGGAGATCTACAGAGGAAAAAAAAACCAAACATATCTGTCACTTTTTTTTATTAACAAACATTGTTTTTTTATGTAAATGTTACAGTCACAGTCAGAAAGGACAGTAAAAATCTTTGCAGCAGGTCATGCATCTGTCCAGTCTGGACAGGTTTGTCCTTGCTGGATTGTTGTGCACCTTGAAAAGAAAGTGCTTAATTACTGAAAGTTAATATTTTTCAAAAATGAAATCTCTAAATATAAGCCATAGAGTTATATAAATATAAACATACATGATATATAATATTAATAATAAAGGACACTTTTCATTTTTAATATTTTACATGATATAATAGCATAAAGTATAAACTGGTTATATGTGTTTCTGTAATGTTTGCCTTTTGGAAAATGTAAACAGTTTCATAATTTTATTAAAACTTTGACCTGTACATGTTTTTTCTTAAATCATCCACTTCATTACTTCAGTCATTTATTTATGTTTAATTTGTTATGGTGCCTTGTTTTATTAAACTAAATGTGGGAGTCAAACCTTTCATTTCCAAAAAACGAAATTAGCTAGTAGGTTAATATATGATGTAACTTTTTAACTAGGGTGGTAAATATTGTCAAATCATTTTAAACTCATCACAGTAAAACTGCAGGTCTCTGTATCCGTAGAAACATGCTTCTCCTTTGTTCAGGTCTCTGGTGATCCAGGGTTTTAACGTGGAAACATTCCACTGTTCTTGTTGGAACGATGCTGTCCACACAGATGTTGATATAACCTGTCACACACTCAGTCATGACACTGATGTCATTGCCATGTGGTTCACAGAGGACATTCCAGTCCATGGTCTCAAAACACCCCCTCAGATTTAGAGCATCATTTGTTCCCGTTAGGACAACGTCTCTTTCAGGGAAGGACTTGCATAGACACTTGCAAGACCATGCTAAATCACATACTGCAGTGGTTCCCAACCGTTTTTCATCCATATACTAAAAAGCCATGGACCCCCTGCCCCATCCCATGCTGAAACCATGTTTGGTTATATGCTTTCAAAAGTGAGATTCACACCATTAATAATATATTCCGGTTTAATCCTGTCTATTGATAAAGCCAAAGTTGAATGAATAACATACAGCCTTACTCTTTTCGTTAAAGTAGGGAAAATTTGTGCTCGTTAATCACAATCACTCTAATGTTTAAAGCCTCAGGGGCCCCCCCTGCTCTTTGATCAGTGGTTGGGAACCAGGTTGGGAACCACTGATCTGGGACCCCTTGGGGGTCCTGGACCCCAGGTTGGAAACCACTGACATACTGTCGCCATCACAACAGCATGGCTTTGCAGAACAAGAGTCTGGGTGCAGAACTAGCCTGACTGAAGTCCAGACTTTTCTCCAAGAAAAAACATTTAGAGCATCATGACACAAAAAATTGGCAACAAAGGTCCAGAACCTGTTGAGCCACTAGGATCCTGCCCCCAACCAGAATGGGACAACATTCCTCTCCTGAAACTTCAGCAACTGGTTTCCTCACTACCCAGACGTGTAGAAACAGTTGAAAAATGAAGAGCGGACATCACCCTGTTCCAGTTTATTTGAGACGTGTTACTACCATCTAATTCAAAATAAACTCATAGTTTGCATGGAATGGTAAAATGCCAAAGTTTCATCAGACATGTTTTTATGTTTAATTGGAAATAAAATATGAGTTTATGAGATTTGCAAATAATTATTTTCTGTGTTTATTGGCATTTTACTCAATATCCCAACCTTTTTGGAATTGGGTTATGCTATTGATTATTGTTTTACTCATGTTCACAAATGGATTCTTTTTTGCATGATAGAGCCTTAACCTGAATTTGTAGACTGCATGGCGAACTGTGTTCACAGACAATAATTTCTGGAAATGTTCCGGAGTCCATGCAATGACTTTCAGTTGAGAATTGTGTTTGTAACACTGCCTCCTAAGAGCCTGCGGGGTACAGTTATCCAGTTTGACCTTTAGCCTTGTCCTTAGGACACAGAAATTCTGCCTGTTTATCTGAATATTGGTGATTTTGATGATATTATACACTGTAGATAGTGGAATCTTTAAAGTCTTTGCAATGTTACATTGAAGGACATTTGTTAATTTTTTTGCCCAATTTGTACACACAGTTTGTCATAGATTAGCAAGCCTCTGCTTACCTTTGCAAATGAGAGGCTTTACCTCTCTGAAATGCTCCTTTCATACCCTTTCATGTTACTGACCTGTTGCTAATTGACCTAATTATTAATAATTTCTCCTTCAACTGTTTTTTTCTGTGCCTTTTATTTTTCCAGCCTTTTCTTGCCCATTTCTGAGATATGTTGCTCCCTTCAAATTCAAAATGAGCTCATATTCAAGGTTCTAGGAATTTTTATTATCCTGTGAATAATTTGTTGTACAGCCAGCAGTAAAAACAATCAGTCAGAACCACACAAACACCAATAAATATCTAAAAGGACTACGATATCTAAAAAAAAAAGGTAGAGCCTCCTGTTTAACAGGGCAATGGCTGCAGGGACAAGAATATTTATGTACGGAGTCCCCCAGGGGACACAGATAATTTTTTTTTGTTTTGTTTTGCATTAGCACGCAATACTTTTATAATAATAATAATAATAATAATAATAACATTAAACTTTTATTAGTCCCTCAGTAGGAAAATTGCTTTGTTGCAACATGTGCAGTAGCAGAAGCAGACACACACACACACACACACAAATAATAAGTAATATTAAGTAGAGTATATGGTCTGACAGGTATTCAAAATAAATACATTTAACAAATAAAATGTCTTTACACTGGAACAAATATATAAATAAGGCAGCTTCGCCTCCTCAACTGCCCTGCTGGTGTTGTGCTGTGGGTGGTGATCTAAGAATCCCTGTAACATGGCGGCTCAGGGCGCGCAAAGTAGTCTATGCCCCGGCTTTCTCTCTCCTGTTCTTCCATCTCCTATCTCACACTCCTCCACTGGGGATAGTGGGTCAACCTGGTGTAACATATTAAGATTGACAGAACTTCTTGATTTCTTTGAAGAGCTCACAGATAACAAGGTGACCAAAAAAGTGTAGTTCTATTATATTCCTGCAGTTTAAAAGGTTTCCCTATATAAAATAGTAAAGCCTTATTAGCCTGGCTGTAGTTACATGCATCCATAAGTAGATCCATTTTATCATGATGCAGTTAAATAAAAATGGCACAGAATGTAGATTTTACTGTATTTTGAAAGATCATACTCTAAAAACTAAAAACCACTAATTAAAAGTTTTTAAAGAATGCACTAGTGAAAACCATCAACAACAAATATTATAGTAAACCCTATAATACTTAAAAGGTTCCAGGATCTTTCAGATGCAGTCAGATTATGTCTGAAGTGGAAATGAAGGATCTCACATGAAGCCAAATCAATGATATAAGCTATGATAACAACATCATAGGCTCCTAAAACAGTTGTTCATTTTCAGTGTTAAAGGTGGGGCAACATGGCTCAGTGGGTAGAGTGGTCGTCCTGTAGTCCAAGGGTTGCCGGTTCGATCCCTGCCCTTCAAGTTCATGTCGAGGTGTCCCTGAGCAAGACACTGAACCCCTAGTTGCTCCTGATGGGCCATGGTTGAGCGCCTTACCTGGCAGCTTCCGCCATCAGTGTGTAAGTGATGAACTACACTTACCAGAAGTTCAGTTTCCCACCACTGGCACCATGGCTGCCACAAGTCTCTCCTCCTTCCTCCCCTTCCCCTCCTACACCTGCCGGCCACCTCCATCACCTGCGGCTGATTCTGATGCTGCTGAGGAAACTCCACCACTAGCAGCAATATGTTGTGTTATTTTAACACATTTAGCCTGAAAGGCTTGCCTCTTTCTGTCTCGAATTTTTTCTGCACCTCTTTTACGTTTTTCGTTGTCCATCTTGTTCTCTGTCTCTCCCTGTATGATTGACTGACCGTGGCCCAAGAGGGAGGGGCATCAGCCCTCGGCTGTAATTGGTCCAGCCCAAAATCAATCATGACTAGTAATTCGATCAGATTTGTGTACCAATAGGTATCATACCTTTTATAATTAGTACCATTAGTAGTCTAAAATAAAAAAAAAAATAAAAAAAGAAAAGGCCCAGCCTAAAATCCCTGTCGGCCCACCGGGCAAGTGCCTGGAATGCCTGATGGCCAGTCCAGCACTGCGTCGGACACTCCATAGACTACGTAGTCTGCACACTTTGAAGTGTGTAGACTCTGAATTGGGACAAAGCAGTCATTGTAGAAAGGCCAGAAAGCTAAGAGCTAGCTGTCTGAAGCGAAATTTATGTTAACATGCATGTTAGGCGTAAAAGATTCTGGGTGCACAGCCATCATACAGACTAAAAAGCTAACTGCTAGCTTTGTGAAGCGGGATTTTTGCTAACATTTACATTGAAGTGAAGGAATTAAGGTACACAGCCATTGTAAGGACACCAGAAAGCTAACAGCTAGTTATTTGAAGTGGAATAGCACGCACCTTCAGAGTGAAGGATTAGGGTAAATATACGCTAATGGCTAGCTATCTGAATTCAAATTTATGCTAACATACCTTGTTTGCTTGTGTCATCTGCTTAAATTAGTTCACAGGCATTGCCTTATTATTATTATTTAGTTTTTATATGTTTTATACTTTTCATTTCTACATTTTATATTCAGTACTTTGGTTGTTGTTGTTAATTTTAAAGTTATTTATAAATAAAGTTGGCTTGGTTAAACACACCTGGAGCCCAGAACAGGTTGGTTGCTCTTGGAATAACACAGTATTGTCAAACACGACAGAAAAAAGTAATTTACTGTAACTCTAAACACGTCTGCAGAGTACTTCCACGAATCTGCTGAGCAGCTTCAAATATTCATGAGCAACAACAGTGTTGATAACACTGCAGACTTTTAGTTTCCAGGTATTAGACCACTCCCTACAGACGTTACATAGCTCTCTTTACGCAGTCTGCCGTCACAGCAAAGTGATCATAACCTCAGCTCATTGTGTTGGAGGGAGACTCCCAGTGGAACGATGGGTCATCAGCCTCCTGAAATATCTCTGTTCTCTGGAAATCCCCTGCTCCAGGAAAAGACCAATACTGTGAGGTTAAAAATGTGTGTGTGTGTGTGTGTGTGTGTTTGCATGTTCATCCTGCCATGAACAGACTGATCTCTATGAGGCAGGAAATGTTTCAGTGTTCATCTCAACAGGCTTGTGTTCATTTAATATATGTTGTTCTATATATTTTTTGTTTCCTTTATATCTACATGTTGTAATTTAGTTTTGGTGTACTGTTGTGTTTATCACTGCTGAACAGTGGCCAAGAAACTCTTAAGATTTAGATTTCATGATTTTTTTCCTGTTTTAATTAAATAACTTGCTGTCTTATAAATAAAGTTTAATCAAATAAATAAATAACCCACCTAGTGTTGTAGTGTCTACTTATTAGCATTTGTAATATAACCATATTTAGATATAAGAACAAATTTAGGCATAAGGGTATCACATGGATCCAGGAAACACATCGAAATTCAGAGTAAACATTATGACATGAACTAGGCAAAGACAGTTAACAATTAACCAGAGGAAATGCTCCATAAGTTTAGGTAAGCCTCAGGGGAGGTGTCAGAGGTGAACATGTAAAGGCCACTGGTTCAGTGGGATTCTCAAAATTGGCCAGAGACTTCACATAGTTCTATTTATGATGTCACTTTTTGGAATAAACCGTGTTTTATTTTTCATCATCTGCTTCAAGTAGTTCACTACAGTGTTAAAAAATAAAGCTGCTCAAACAAATATTGACAATTTAACACAATATTATTTTATTAAAAAATATTCTGTTTTTTTCCTTTCTGTAGCCTTCCTCTTCTACACCAACTGGAATTTAAGCTGCAATGTTTCTCAGGTGTTTGAAACACCATTTATTTATGTTTTTTTTTGTTTGTTTTTGTTTGTTTTGTTTTGTTTGTTTGTTTTATTATCAACAATAAATTCTTGTGAGTTGTTTTTTCTTCACTTTAGTAAAATATTTAGAACAAGTTTTAATAAGATATTGTAGGCTAACACAACATGGGTTATTATAGCACTGCTGACAACGCAGATAACACAGGCTAATATAACAATGGCTAATATCACTTGGGCTAACATTAGTGATGTTATAGGGGCTGGGGGCTGTCTTGGCCTGATCCTTGTCCTTCCTCTATAATGAAAAGTCATTTCTCCCTTTCTCTTTATTCTTACATCTTCCTCTACAAAATCAGACTGGTTCCAGGATATATTTCTCAACAGCTGCTTTAAAATCAACTAGCAACCTTGCTAGCCTTCTGATTAAACTAGATCATGTAGCGCTAGCTTTGTCAGCAGTAAGCAACATGAATACTGAGGTACTCTTTGAACATCTTTGTATTTTATTTTCAGCTCCACTGTGAAAATCTTGATTGAGTTGATGTGTAGTCCCTAAATACACTCACTGAAAACTAAATATGACATGGTTTCCCCACATTAGCTTAAAACTAATGTAGTTCTAGCATAAAACTAGATTAGCATTGCTATACAGCTTCATGCTAACATCAGGTTAATAGCCCTACATAACATTAGTACTTGCACAAGGACAAAATCTCTTCCAGAAATGTGCAGCCACATGTCAATATTTTTAAAAGATGACCAGTTAGGAAAAACTACTGTAAATGTACTTAAAACTGGTGTAGTGATAATCGTGATCCATGCAGGTCACCTACTCCAGTGACCTGTCAATCACCTGAGGTGGCATCTGGGGTGTACAGTCAGATTTCAGAGGTGGCCAGCGCCACCCATCCAGCTCCGCCCCTGCTTGTCAGATGACAGTTGGATTCAGGATCTGCACTGGTTATGATGTACTTGACTGAAGAATTCCTAATAGACTACAATGCTAAAGAAAAGTTTGAGAAAACACTGATGAAGAGTGTGAAAATCTTCATCAGTGTTTTCCTAGCTGCTCTCAAACACAGCCTCTTATAGCAGTTCCATACTGATAAATGGTACATAATAAAGTGAAACTAACATCTGTATGTACCATTGTCTCAATGAAACTGCTGTTAATTCTGAATAAATATATGAATAGGTCAAAGAGAACAAAGTAAAACAGCTGCAAAGGGAAAATAAATGTGTACATAATTTGAATGCAAAACGACTACAGAGAAGCTAATTTATGTGAAAAAATGACTACAGTTGAATGCAAAGTAACAACAAGATGGACAACAGATTCAACAATGTGAACAATCAACAAAACAACTGAAAAGAAAATCAGCATGAGTCAGATTATGACAAAATGACTGCAGACAGATGCAAAGCAGAAAAAAAACAAACAAACAAAAAAAATAACTCCAAGAACATATCCAGTCTTTTTTTTCTCTAAATGTTCCCTTACAGCAGAGTCTCACAGATACCAATTATATTTAAATTTCTTGTTTTCAAGAACTCTTTATTGTTAATTTTATTCAATGTGACTGTTTTAATGAATCATAAATGTTTAAATGTTGCTTATTTCATTATATTTTGGTTTTGTTAAATGCATCTTTAATATGATTATTTATGACATGTTTATGTCATAATTAATAATAGCGATTAAAGCTGATAATGAAAAGAACAAACAGAAACAGAAATACATTCTCTGCACACAGAAACGCCTTCAACACGATTTGAATGAAGTAGTTTGGAAGTCAAATCAGCTGCAGGTGGACTGAGTCATGTGCCCTTCAGCCACAGCTGGAACAGTGAGGGTTTCACTCCGGGTGGATTTTATCTTTAACGTCTGGACTCATTGAGGACTCACATGTATGTAGAGTTTCTGTTATTTAACAGGCCATACTTCTGAACAGATAGTTACGTGTGGAGTTTTCTCATCCTCTAATGGGGACGTTAATATTTAATAATGAGGAGGTGCAGGTGTAATGAGCTGCCATTTGATAACCAGTTTGTAACCTGATGTTTCTCATTCAGAGCTGCTCCTGAATGAAGATCTGACCAAAGCCATTTACAGGATTGTAGAATATACACTCATCTAACATTTTATCAGGTCCACTTTCTAGTACCGGGTTGGACCCTTTTCCCTCCAGAATGGCCTTATGTGATAGATTGAACCAGGTGGTGGAAACCTTCCTCAGAGGTTTTGCTCCATATTGACATGACAGCATCACACAGTTGCTGCAGGTTTGTCGGCTGCATCCATGATGAGAATCTCCCGGATTGAGATCTGGGGACTGTGGAGGCCGTTGGAGTCCAGTGAACTCATCGTCATGTTCTAGAAGCAGGTGGAGATGATCTGAGCTTTGTGACATGGTGCTTTATCCTGCTGGAAGTAGCATCAGAAGATGCTACACTGTGGTCATAAAGGGACGGACATGGTCAGCAACAATACTCAGGTAGGCTGTGGTGGTTAAACCAGGCCACGTTGGTTCTAAGGGGCTCAAAGTGGGCCAAGAAAATATCCCCCCCACCATTACACCAGCAGCAGCCTGAAGCGTTGATCCAAGGCAGGATGGATCCATGTTTTCATGATGTTTCAACTAAATTCTGAGCTTAGTATATGAATGTGGAGCTGAAATGGTTTCTCCATCTTCTATTGTCCAGTGTTGGTGAGTCTGTGTGAATTGTAGCCTCAGTTTCCTGTTCTTAGCTGACAGGAGGCTCCTGGTGTGGTCTTCTGCTGCTGTAGCCGGGTCTGCTGCTGCTTCAAGGTTGGACGTGTTGTGTTCAGAGATGCTATTCTGCAGACCTTGGTTAGAACCAGTGCTGATCTGACTTCCTGTTGTCTTTCTACCATCTCCAACCAGTCTGCCCATTCTCCCCTGACATCAACAAGACATTCTGGTCCAGACAGCTGCTGCGCGCTGGATATTTTCTCTTCTTCAGACCATTCTCTGTAAACCCTAGAGATGGTTGTATGTGAAAATCCCAGTAAATACTCAGTCCAACAACCATGCCACGTTCAAGATCACTTAAACCCTCTTTCTTCTTCATTCTGATGCTCAGTTTGAACTTCAGCAAGTCATCTTCACTATGTTTACACGACTACATGTTGTCATGTGATTGGCTGGTTAGATATTTGTTATCAGGTGGACCTGATAAAGTGGATGGTGAGAGTAAAACATTTATTTCATATTATTAACAAGAATTTCAACAATTTTCACACTATGTTTGCTATGATAGCAAAACTTATAACTTATAATATATATACATTTTAATAATATTGAATCATATTTATTTGTACAAAAGAAGCTTATCAGCACTTAGATTAACTTAGATTAGATTAACTGATGGTGAACGGGTGGGACTTAACAAGTTTTTACTTCTACCCACTCCTTGTGGAATATGTCTGTTTTTGATATTTTACTTTTGTTGTGTTTTTTTTTCTACACATTTAAAATATTTTTTTCAAATTAAATCAAATTGCAAAACGTACAATACCCCCTGAACAGTTCAGCCCAGAGCTCCTTTCCTCTGAGAAATGCAACCAATTTGCCAACTTTTTTAGTGAAAATATTAAAACAATTTGATAAAATATTAATGCCACACAGTCAAACAAGTTTTAGAAGGCCGAAGTTATTTTGTTACCATCGGCAGCTATAAATCTGAGCGAGTGGCCATGACTTGTGGAGTCCCCCAGGAGTCAGTCCTTGGACCGCTTCTGTTCAACTTGTATATGCTCCCCTTTAGTCAGATTTTACAGAACTTTAACATTAATTAATAACAGTTATGCAGATGATACACAACTTTATGTGTTTCTGTCAACAGACGACTGCCGCCCAATAGATTCACTGTGTCAGTGTCTGGAGCAAATAAACACCTGGATGAGGGATAATTTTCTACAATTAAATGAAGACAAAACTGAGATTTTTCTGTTTAGTAGCAAAGAGAAGAGGGTCAGTATTGATAAATACCTGGAGACTCTGGCTCTTAAAATTACCGACCAAGTTCGTAACCTTGGAGTGTTGATAGACTCAGACCTGACTTTCAGCAGCCAAATCAAAGCTGTCACTAAGAAGCTTTTAACAACTCAGAAACATCAACAGAATTAAAAGTTTAGTCTCCCAGAAAGACCAGGAGAAACTCTTCCATGCATTAATCTCCAGTAGGCTGGATTACTGTAATGGTCTTTTAACAGGACTTCCTAAAAAGAGCATTAAACATCTGAAGCTCATCCAAAACGCTGCTGCTAGAGTTTTAACCAGGACTAAGAGATCTGAACACATCACACCAGTTTTAACATCTTTACACTGGCTTCCAGTCACAGAATAGATTTTAAAACCCTTCTGATCATTTACATCCCAGACCAGTTTAGGCCCAGAATGCATTAAATCTGCACGGTAACTTTTAACTGGTCTTTTTAATAATTTTTATGTCATTTATTATTTTATTGTGACATTTGCTATTTGTTGCTGCCTTTTACTACTTTTTAATGTTTTCTTAGCACCATCTGTGATGCTTTTAATGTTTTATGTAAAGCACTTTGAACTGTTTTGTACATGTAATGTGCTATACAAATAAACTTATGCAAATTGTACAAATTATATATGCATTAAGATAAAAGAAGAGTACGTCCCAGCCTGAGATCATGCTCAGTCAGACACTGCATCATTTCTCAGATTTAAAGTTCACACTGAATTAACTGAGTTCACTAGAATTTATTTTTACTTTATGTCCAATCACTGTGATAATTTGGCCTTAAATATCTCCATCTACATTTAGCCCAAAAGGTTCAGTACTTATTGTATGGACAAAATATTATTACTGACCCCTCAGTGAGGAAATTTAAATTGATTTGACCCCAATGTGATTTAAACAAGCAGCCTTTCAATCAGAAATCAGACATGCTACGTTGCGCCACGAGGTCGTGAGGTACAAAATATGAGTCTGTTTTCGCTGATAAAATCCTAGGAAACACTGATGTTAATTTATTATTTTTCTTTCTTTCTTTCTTTTAAATAGATGATTTAGGTTCAAGATGTCAAAAGGGTTTAGATGTCTTTGTTTTTGATTGGATGATGAAGCTTCAATGTATCATAAATGCCTTTTTCCCCTCCAGAACAGTGTCCATTTTAACATTTTAAGCATTAAAATTGCTAAATATTCGTTTCTGGATTCAAACACACATCTGCAAGAACCCAAAGTTTAAACACAAACTATTTCAGCATCATTTGTAATGGTTATGAGACTAAAATCATTCCATACTAAAAGTATCAGGACATCTTCCTATGAACTTAACCCACAGGCTTAAGTACAAAGGCAGCTATAAAAACTTCAACTTATCTGGGAAAGATTTCCAAAAGGTTTAGGTGTGTATTTATGGGAATTTTTGTGAGGTCAGGTAGATGTCGGACTAGAAGATCTGGCTCACTGTCTCTGCTCTAATTTAACATCTGAGCTTAATGATTTGGAGCCGTGTCCCAATAGTTTTGGTAACACACTGTTTCTCCACATGATTTAATACTGTCTCTGTTTTAAAATAATAATCTGGGAATGAAAATTCCAGTATTTCACATTATGTTCAGTGAATTCCCCCCAGATCTAGAAGTGATTTTAAATGAACATGTTTGTACATTTCCTAGTAGAGATATTCATGTTTAAATGACAGGACACAACAGTGAATTTAACCGAGTCCTAACTGGGAGGTCTGTTGCTTGGCTGTAGGTTGGGTGTAGGTTGGCTGGAGGGTCTTCAGTAGCTTGCCTTTTGAGATTTGTTCCTCCAGATGTCACTACATCTTACACACTGAATCTTAAGTCACTGCACTGTCCCGCCTCCCCTGTAAAGTCCAACTTTCCTCCCTGACTTTGTTCCTCCTCTCTGACTGAGCTGTCTGATCATCTTCAGCCTTAAAAAAAACATCTTTAGGACCCAAATAAAAGGACCTGACAGCCTGTCCAGGTAAATTACAGCCAACACGAATAGTGAAATAACTCCCTAATGTTACACCTCTCTCTGTGTCCTCAGATCAAGCCGTGCGTCTTTGGGAAACCCTCTGGTGGCGGGTTGATTTGTATTCTCATCATCCAGCAAACAGACAGACAGACGGGCGGATCGATGTGTCACGAAGCGCTTCTTCTGCTTCTCCGCTGATGAGAGAGAGAGAAGGAACTGGATGAAGAAGGAAGAGGCAGAGGGAGGACTGTCAAGGTGAACCGACTAATCTTGTTTACTTGCATCGGAACACGACACGCAGCTTCGGGCGGCGGAGCGCAGCGAGGAGAGACTCTCAGCGGCGGAGGCTCGTCTGTCAGCGGGGAGTAATCTGCCCGGAGCCGGAGGAGTATCCACACATTTCCCAAAGATGTCACCTTTAAGTGCTTTTACAGTTTTCACTCACATTTTGATGGCACGGAATTTGGGCTGACAGTTAAATGCGTCACTTCATCGGGAACAGCGGAGGAATTAAAGGTGAGTTCTCTCACTAAAACATGACGCTCCCGCACCGACCTGTTGGGAGTTAATGATCTGATCACCTGCACTGATATCTGAAGGTGTTGATCTTAAAATCTTCCCTCCCTGTGTCAGGATGAAAAGCGGAATTAAAGAGGAGACATTCTTAAAGGCAGCGCGCCGGAGCCGTTGCGTAATGTGGAAATCGATCAGTGTGTTTTTGGATGATCCGACCGACACGACTCCGCTCTGTCCAGTCTACACACACTCACGAACACACGTTCAGTCTGAGCATGAGGTTTTAAGGCACAAGGTTTTGTGGCACGTTTTGGAAACAGCTGCTGTGCACCGCCACGAGTAACTTATTCTGGGGCCCCAGAGGCCCCTGAACAAGTTAATCCACAGACTTACAGCTGTATGGATTTATTAGTGGATGAGAAACACATTTAGGGTTTTTAAGTTATCCATTTAGTGCATTCTTTAATTTTTTTTGCTTTCATTTATTCATATTGTTTTTTTTATATATATTTTACTTTTAAACTTTCTTTTGGGGGGGGGGGGGGGGTGTTTGCTAGTGTGTAAAATAGACAAGGATCGCGTATGTTTAAATGTTGTATACCAATGTAATTAATTAAAATAAAGTAAAAATGAAATAATAAAATAAAAAAATAAAAAATAGTTAAAAGCTAAGCTAAAAAGGTCTTAGGCCTCTTTTTAAAAGCATCACCAGTCAGCACAGACAAGAACTGCTGTGAGGGAACAAGGTCTTGCTGTAGATTTTAGTCCTGACTTTAGAAACACCTAATCAGCTGGTATCACAGGACCTCGGGGTCTGCGAGGGCTCATGATTTAAAACCAGGTCAAACCATTAAGACATTTATAAACTACTTAAAGAACCTCAAAATCAGTCCTGAAACCTGGGGCACCAAAAAGGGGGGTAAAAGGGAAGGGTTCTAGGGTCTCGTGATTGACTTAAAAAAAACTTAAAAAGAAAAGAAAAAAACAGACTGGAGAGAGAACAGAGGGGTCATGAAAAGACACTGAAGCCCCCCCCCCCAAAAAAATTATTTGATACTGTAAGACATAAAATTTGCAATTTTATTGATATTTTGACCATCATATCTATATTTGTGAAATGAAAAACATAACAGTTAGGATACCTTGGTAGGATAGAAACAAATCTCAGCTAAAATACCATCAAAAACAAAATGGCCACTCATTTTTTATGATTTATTGTATTGTGAGCATTATCATCACTAAATCAGAAGCAAATGATCAAATTAATTAGGTAGGCTTAGAAACAAAAAATAGAAACCCTGGATTTTATTCATTTCACGGTTGTTTTAGTCAAATAATCAACACAGGCAAACGATTAGCAAGCTACTCCGCTAAAAAAAAAATCCCACTCATGTTCCGAACCGACACGAGAGCAGCCGAAGCAGATGCTGCCATACCCCCCCTCCCCACCTGAACATATCCAGGTGGCCCCTGAGGAAGGAGGTGAGCAGCTGAGTGTTGAATTAATTGATTATTGTGGAGAAAAAACATTATATACTAGAAAAAATCGTTCTGAATTAATAATAGTAAATAAAAAATAGTTTGTATCTATTTTAGAACGATTTGAATGGTTCAGAAAATGCTCAGCTATCTCTGTAATGTTAGGTTAAGTCAGTAGTTTGAGACTCATTCTCTTGCTTTGCAGTAGGAACAGAGCACATTTCTAGTGCAGCAGACTGGGTGACTGCTTTCAATCCAATCAGAGAAATATTAAGATTTTCTAGAAATCAGAAGATTAACTAGCAAGAAACCATATAGCATTATATATGTTTTCCCCACTAATCTAATGCCTTAACTTGTGAGTCTACAGATGTGGAGATAAATTAAACTTGTATGTGTTGCTGCATGAGGGAGACAATGACACGGATTATTGGTAGTCAAATTAATTTCGCTTGACATTGTTGGTGAAATCACTAAAGGCACCTTTAAGTAAAACAAAATAGTGCGAGGCCACCAGATATAATGATTGTGATGCTTTTACACATGACATTACATCGTTGGAGATCTTATATAATAGAACAGCTGGATAGAATAGAAAGCTGGACTTCAGGACTTGATAAGTGATTTTGCAGGGAGAAAGCTCCACGTTGGGCTCTGGGTGAAAAAGGCTGAGCAAGGACAGTGACTGTGAATGGGATTGCAAGAGCTTTACTCAGCAATAGTGTACCTTTACCACTCCTTGACATCTTATTACACAAAGTTCTACCTTTTAAAATGTGATTATTTAACTTTAAAGATGGCTCCCAGCCATCGTTTGGCTGTAAATCTCCACAGTGGTTTGCGTGTGACCATATTACATTCAGTTCATATAATACAATAAACCATGTGAGGTCCTGCTATTTTTTTGTTTCTGAGCCTACCTAATTTTTTTTACCATTTGCTTCTGATTTAGTAATGATAATGCTCACAATACAATAAATCATAAAAAATGAGTGGCCATTTTGTTTTTGATGGTGTTTTAGCTGAGATTTGATTTGTTTCTCCACAGACTATAAATGCATTTCATTTTCATGGATGAGGTTAGTTTGTATTTAACTTTTGTATTTTAAGTAATTGATCAGGAGATAATTAATTGTTTAAGTATTAAAAAAAAAAAAGAGAGAGATGGGTTTTTAAATATAAAGTATCCATCTTGCAGCAAATAATTAAATCTAAATGAACTTCATTATATTTTTAGTGCTTCCCCTACCAAGGTATCAGTCTCTTTTCATGGGGCCCAAAGTGGGAGGCCCCTGCCTGAAACACACAGGAAATTAGATGTGTTGCAGCGGAGAAACATCTAAAACCCGCAGGACCCTGGCCCAAGAGGTCCGGAGTTGGTGACCCCTGATCTAAATGCTTCCACATGTTCAGCTAATGAAAACAAATAGAATATCTGATCATAATTAGATATTTTGATGACTTTATTGTAAATGAGCTGTTTATAGTAATTAATAGTAATTCTAAACAATTAAAAGTAAATTGTTCCATTTTCTAAGCTACATTGAATGCAGCATGAGATGAAATTGTGGGTGTAGATAAAGATAAAAGGGCTGGATAATTCTCTGAGCTCAGATTTTGACATAATGACACCCTGCAATACTCACTGAACAACATGATTAACTTGATGACAAAAACTAACCTGGACAGTACGGAGCAAAGGAAACCAGGGAGTATTTATGGAGTTAAAGACAATATAAACTGGCCCAAATAATATAAAACACAGAGGAGCAAACCAACATAAAACCATTCCTGGACAGGCTACCAGTCGGTTTTATTCCAGCTACTCCAAACTCAGCGAGCTGCGTGACCTTTTAGACACACAAACAAGAAAAAAGCTTGTTTCCAGAAAAAGACAAATAGAGGCCTTCAGGTTTTTATCCGACACCACCAACACGTGGCTCCAGTGATTATGTGGATTTATCTGAAAGTGAAATGTGACGACAGGTCTTCTGCTTTTCGAAGAGACGCTGCGACCTGCTGTGGCCTCGAAGCAAAACACTGAGTCCTCACATGTTCAGCTGCAGCATACGTGGATCAGCCTTCATCCGTTCTTCTAGGGCTTTTATTAGTGATCATTTTAAAACCTGTCAATGCATTCAAGATCTATGACTCTAAGAAACACCAAGCCCTAATTAAGACTGGTAAAACAGCCGTAAAGCAGATTTTCCATGAACATTTTGCCAAGATATTGATACCAGTCTTCTAGAATGTTAAATATTTGCTTTCTACCTAAAGCATTTCAGGGTTAATTGAATCCAATCACAAAAAAAGAAAGAAAGTGGCATAACCAACAAGCTGTTTACCTTCTTACTGTTGACTCTCCCTTTGAAGCATTTTGAGCTGCTTTGGTTGGAGACTGCACTCCTCAATGCTGCAATACCCATTTAAACATGTAGGTATGTCACATCCTGCACTGCTTTTATGTTTTCCTCTTCAGGTCGAAGAGTTCAAATGCACAGATCAGTTTTATGTCAGGCGGTAGTTCATGGGAGGGCTTTTAAAACACCACAAAGACAAGAGAAAAACAATATGAATCGTATGAGTATGTGATGTAGCTGTGTTGTCGTATATGTAGGTGTGAAGGTTACGGTCTGAGTGTGGCTTGCTGCACGCGTGGGGAGTAAACAAAAAGCCCTGCTCCATACGGTACTGGCAGATTGAAATACCAGTGGCTGTGCGCCCTCATGAAGGCGATCTGCTGATGAGTCACTGCCTCTGAACAATTTTAAATCACAACAAACTCGGTGTGAGTGACTCCCAGAGGTGTTGCAGGAGCGGAGGAAAACATCTTCATCTCCTGCTATAAATTCTCAGCTCAGAGAAGAAAAACACTTCACCTGGATGGATATCTTATTTCAAATGCATGAAAATATAATCTTTGCAGTGTGACTGCACCCATTACGTGGGATAATCATGCCTGCTGAAAGCTTTTCAGGCAAACTGATCATCTGTGCAGCATTTTCCTACAACAGAATTTCTTTTGAATTAATTCATCATCTAGATTAACCTCCAAAAAGTGACATTGGGTTTGTGGAAATATCTAAATTTTAAAAGGAGACATATCCACTGGAGTCCTATGTTCCTTATTTAGAGAACCCCCTCTCTGTGATACGTCTCTTGCTAAATGTGGTCTTATTTTCTTCCACTTTGGATTAAACTAAGCCAGTATCCATCAGAGACCAATATTTGCCTCGGGGTTTACAGGTCCCATTACATGAGGTGGAGCAACCTCCTTCATAATTTCCCTTTTAATAAAGCTCACCTGGCAACTAAAGATCAAACCTGTCTTAGGTTGTTATCAGTGATCTAAACAAACAACACAAGCAGAAAACTAAAACCCAAATGTCTCATTAACTTAAATCCTCTGGAACCTCTGGATCATCTGTGTTAAAACAGAGGTTCATTGTCATGTAAGGCTTTTATAGCCTTTTCAGTCACACATAAACTTAAACAACTTTTCCTTTTTGCATTTACACCATCTGTTGATAAGCTTTGTACCATCAGACAGAAATCAGATCCGACAGCTGGAAGTCTGTGGTCTAATGAACATGTGTCAGTTTGGGCTGGATGACAGGAAACCCTGCAGGAACAAAACATCCAGACAAGGCTCTACATCACGGTTGGGTTTGCAGTGGATCAAGCAGCACCATCACGTTAGGTTTGTTAGCTAAAACATTTTCCAGAAACCCATTCAGGCTTAACAGACAAATAAATAAAAACCAGCTGCTGTTTCTGAGGAATGAGTCTGTTTTCTGATGTTTACAGCCGTTGCTTAATCTTCAAAACATTCGACTGAATCTCAGACTATGTCAACACTGCAGGTCTTCATGCTCTAATCCGATTTTTTTTTTTTTCATTTAAATTCCCCTCCATCAGACTTCAGTGTGAACTATACACGGCCCTAAAGCGACCCTCACCGTTACACGCAGCGTGCTGTGTTTATGGATGTAAATATGGATGCTACATGTGCTTGTGTGTTAATTTGGGAATTCTTGCGCAGTTAGAACCGTCAAAACCCCTCATCAGAACAGATTTCTGACATCTGTCTCACTCCCATGGCATAAAAGTCAGATGAATAGTGGCCTGATTGTTCAGACTGAGGTCACTTTGAAAAGATCGCATATGAATCTGATTTAGTACCATATATGAAAGTGGCCTGGGTTGGATTTGAAAAAAGTTGGATTAATGCTGTTCAGACTTAAATAAAAAAGAATCCATATGGCAAGGCAAATTTAAAATAAAATAGATAAAATACAAGAAATAAAGTTCGAGCATGGGGAATGACAATATTAAAACATGATTCCAGCTTAAAAGAATCAGATGTAGATTTTGACTTCTAAATAAAAACTACTGAAATGCAGCAGAGAACAGGTGGGTCTTTAACCTGGATTTAAATAAACTGAGGGTTTCAGCTGATCTGAGGCTTTCTGGGAGTTTGTTCCAGACATGTGGAGCATAAAAGCTGAATGCAGCTTCTCCATGTCTGGTTCTGACTGGGAACTGATAAGAAACTGGATCCAGATGACCTGAGGATTCTGGTGGGTTCATACTGGGTCAAGAAGTTACTGATATATTTTGGTCCCAAACCATTCAGAGCTTTATAGACCAGCAGCAGAACTTTAAAATCTATTCTCTGACAAACAGGCAGCCAGTGTAAAGACCTCAGAACTGAACTGATGTGGTCCAATTTCTTGGTCTTAAAGAGGACTCAAGCAGCAGAGTTCTGAATAAGCTGCAGGTGTCTAATAGATTTTTTGGTAGAACCTGTAAAAACACTGTTAAAATATTCAAGCCGAATAAAGATGAAAGCATGAACTAGTTTTTCCTTTTTCTATGGGCACAAAAGTTGAATTTGAGTCACGTAGCTGATTCTGGTGGATTTTATGCAAATGTCAAGAAAAAGTCTCTATTTAGACGTTTAGATCAGTTAAGTGATTTTTAAAGAAAATGTACACATACAATGACCTAAATTAATAACTTAAAATGTACATGAAAAAATAAAAAGATGAGCCACTTTAAAACTGTATTGTTTTAAACCTTTGTCGAGATTGACGAACCCTTTTCTGCTTATGTTGATGTTAAAAGAAGGAAGCCAGACCGAGATAATGTTTTATTTTGGAGATATACTTTATTTCAGGAGTAAAATGGAAAACTACAGGACCAAACAGCATCATCTTGCTGCTGGTTCAGCTCAAGCAGTTGCAGTAAATGCTGATATCTAGTTTGGTCTAACCTTACAACCATGTGTGCAAACCCACTCTGAACATATTTATTCGTGGTTTGGCTCTGCAGAAACAAAGCAGCTCTCAGCAGCAACATTGTGCATTACAACTAAAATATTCACATTAAATTTAGACTTTTCCACACAGAGACCTTTACAGGCTGCTGCTTAGAAGATAAACTAGTTTCTGAGCCCTTGTGTGCTTTCTGGTAGTGCACCGGTGTGGTTGAATCACAAGTATAACATTGAACACACTAATGCAGGGGTGTCCAAGCCTGTGCAGAGCTAAATGACACGTGAATGAGGGAATTCAGCCGTTTGATTCAGGTGTGTTGGAGAAGGGATGCATCTAAAAGTTGCAGTATAGTAGCTCTCCAGGACCGGACTTGGGGACCCCTGCACTAATGAGCACTGGATATAGTGCCTCTCTGTAATAAGTTGTCCTTGTTGACGTATGTCACACCTAAAATTCTGCCTGAGCTGCAGATATTAATCCAGATTAGTTTGTTTTGGCCTCTTTGAGACAAATTGATCCTCTGATGATTATGATCTGTGAACTTCGTGACTTCAGAGCTGAGGCAGCTTAATATTTGCAAGATAAAGAGAAGTACATATCAAAGCAGACAGTGTTATACAGCACCGCTCTGATCATAAGAAAGCTCTAACTAAGATTACACAGCTTGATCTCTGGCTCAGGGTAAATAAGCCAAACAACAACCACATAATAAAGGGAGTCACCTTTGCATCTTCATGCTGCAGTCTCAGTAAAACAGTCAAGAGCCCAGATTTTCCCAGTGTTTGTGTCTCTATTATCACAAATACAATATGGACAGTGTAAAATATGTACATTTACAGAAAATAATGGACAACCTGCATTATAGCTGAGATACTATAATACACAATAAGGCCATAATACTAATTAAATTATGGCTCCTTTTCAACAAGAGCTGGGTTTTGTTTAGGTTATAAGCAGCCACTGTGGCTGGTAAATTCCCAGAGTTACCAGTCAAAGTTTTAATATAAGCAGGATTATAGTTGCAGCTGAATCCATTTAATAAATGTTTGTTTAACCTGTCCAGTCACATCAGTGTACCCCAGGTGAAATGGCATTGGCATCCGGTTTCGCGAGGTTAACGTCAACATTATGTGAATATAGACATATAGACTACCTACTGAAAGTCCAGGTTTCCAGGTTCCAAACCAAGGGATTAATTCATTTCATTAATCACACGTGGCTCCAAATGATTCCTGCGATCGAATGCGCTCTCGTTTCCATGTTAGTTTGATAAATGAGGGCTAATGTGAGAATAAAAGTGTCAGTTTTTACTGTATCTTTTACTCCATCAGAGAATAATAAAATGTGTTTTCAGCCATCTCTTTAAACTGGATTTACTGGTAGCTTCACTACAAGAGCTGGTAAAATATTCCACATTGTGATAGATCTATACATTACAGATCTATGCATCTGTTCTGGGAGTTTTTCTCAACAAGCTGACCACATAACCCTTGTTGAGTGCCATAATCATGCTGATCTCTAACATAATAATTTTTCAGACAGTGTGTTTGTTTGTTGTGGAATACACTCCAGAAGAAATTTAAGAGGTTACATGACAACCTTTAGTCTACACTGAGCTATGAAAGTCTTCTATGCATGTACTCTGTACTCAACCTCACCTCTTGCTGCTTTATTTTAAGCTATCTGGAGTTTGAAAATATTGTTTTTGGCTGCACCAAACAGGTGAGCAGTAATCAAGATTAAATAAAACAGTGCTTGTGTAAGTTCAAGGTTCATGGTTGGATTGCTGTAACTGTATTTAGGTATCAGCCACGTTCTTTTTTCCCACCTGCAGCTGGTTCAGAACTCAGCTTCCAGACATTTATTTTAGTACCAGAAACACAATATTGCTCTGTTCCTGCATTTCTCCACTGGCTCCCAATTAGATATTGAACCAACTTTAAAATATGTTTGTATGTTGATGGAATGTTGTTGCATTGCTAGTACTAGCTAATGCTAACTTCTTGGGGCTACTGAGAAGATCTATGATCCACCATTGCAGTGAAATGAATAAATACAAACATATATAAAGAAGTCTATAGGAGTCCGAGCCACTGGGTCCACTTTTTGAATTGAGATCCAGCGGTGGGACACCTCTTAGACTTATCCTACTGGTTATGGTTTTGGGGAAATATATAATCGTCAACTCAGAACAGTAAGGCACGTTTTATGTACAAGACAAGTCAAAGTGCTTTACATAAAACATTAAAGCATTAAAGCAGGTTGCAGAAGAAGCATTACAAAGAAATACAAATTTAAATAAAGAGAAAAAGCTTGAATAAAATAAGATGAAATGCAAGAAATAATTAACAGTTGTGTTAATAAAATGCAGCAAACAGACTGGACTAACTGCAGCTGTCTGATGGACTTTTTAGGGAGACTTAGGACAGCATAACAATTGTCCAGTTTTCTGAAGATAAATGCAGAAATCCCACTGAGTCATCAGTCCTTTAATCCTCCAGATGTTTTTCAGGCGATTACTGGCTGACTTCAGGTCTGAGTTCAGGACTAATACAAGATTTCTGTCTCAGTTGTTGGTTTTTTGGTTATAACCTATGGTCTGTCCACTGGTGTGCCCTCTGTTGTTGACCTGGCTGTGTCAGACCACTACTGTGTGTTTTTTAACATCACCATTTTTAGCCCACAGGAGGCCTCAGTGAGAACTGTGAGGAAACGGTATATTACTTCTGAAGTGGCTGAAAATTTTATTGAAATTTTAAACCAAACTCCTGCTCAGATTTTACCTGCATTATGTGATTTTATTGTGGATCATTTTAACAGCAAACTTAAGTCAGCTATCGATGCTGTAGCTCCTCTCAAAACTAAAATAATAAAATCCAAACCGACACCACCGTGGAGGAATGAGCAAATCAAAGAACTCAAAAGACATTGCAGGAGAGCAGAGAGGAAATGGAGGAAAACAAAATTAATCATTCATTTAGAAATTTTTAAGGAACAACTTAAAACCTACAATAAGTTAAACAGTTAAACAAGCCAGAACCCTTCATTTTTCCAATCTTATTACAGAAAACAAGAATAACCCCAAATTTCTTTTTAAAACAATAGATCTTTTAATAAACACAAGTTTTAATAAGTCTTCTATGACTGCATCAGATGCTGCATGTGAGGACTTTGCATGCCACTTCAGAAGTAAAATCAGTGTTATTAGATCCAGGCTTTTATCTGAACAACATCTTGATTTTAGCAGACCTGAAGCTCTGCTTTTACCTGAGGAAACACTGGAGAGTTTTGTCCTGGTTGATGCAAAGATGCTTGGTCGAGTTTTCTCCCAACTTAACACAACAACCTGCCTTTTAGACCCAATTCCCACATCACCCTGCTGCCTTTAAAACGGCTGTGGTGAGGACCCTGCTGAAGAAGAGTAATTTAGAGCTAGACAATCTTGATAACTACCGACCTGTATCCAACTTACCTTTTTTAAGTAAAATTATTGAAAAGCTTGGGTTTATGCAATTACATGAGTTTTTGCATAAACATAATATTTTAGAAAAATATCAATCTGGTTTTAGGACAAACCACAGTACCGAGACGGCCCTTTTAAAGATTGTTAATGATCTAACTTAGACTTACAGAAGCTTTCTGTCCTGGTTTTACTGGATCTTAGTGCCGCCTTTGATCACCAGATTTTACTAGACAGACTCAGAAGTCTGGTGGGCCTCTCAGGTACAGTTCTTAAATGGTTTTACTCCTATCTCACAGATCGAAAATTCTTTGTAAGTATGGATACATGCTCCTCAAAAATCCATGAAGTCAAGTGTGGGGTTCCCCAGGGATCAATTTTAGGCCCAATACTTTTTTATTTGTACACGTTACCACTTGGGGATGTCATCAGGAGACATGGCATTGATTTTCACAGCTATGCTGATGACACACAGCTTTACATCGCCATGTCTCCTGATGACCTGGAGCCAGTTAATGTCCTTTTAAACTGTATTTTAGATATTAAGTCATGGATGGCAGAGAACTTCTTACAGCTCAATCAGGACAAAACCGAAGTTTTAATTATCGGTCCTGAAGACAAGAGATCATTTCACCAAAACTACATAATTTTAATAACTCTCAGAGTGTGAGAAATCTGGGTGTTCTTTTCGACTCTGAGCTTGATTTTACTCAACACATCAGAAATGTCACAAAGACTGGATTTTATCATCTTAAAAACATTGCCAGAGTCCGCCCATTTCTCTCTCTTGCCAGCACAGAGGTGCTGATGCATGCTTTTATTTTCAGTAGATTAGATTACTGTAATGCCCTGCTCTCTGGTCTTCCCAAAAAGTCAATTTCGAACCTACAGCTACTTCAGAACTCGGTGGCATGAGTTCTGACGAGGACCAGGGGGCAGGAACACATTACACCAGTTTTAAAATCGCTGCATTGGCTCCCCATGCGTTTCAGGATTGATTTTAAGGTTCTTTTAGTAGTTTATAAATGTCTTAATGGTCTTGGGCCCTCTTACTTATCTGACTTGCTTTTAAATTATGAACGCTCACGGACCCTGAGGTCCTCTGGTAGCGGTCTATTAGTTGTTCCAAGGGTGAGGACCAAGACATACGATGAGGCCTCTTTCCATTGTTACGGCCCTCGTCTGTGGAACAGTCTGCCGGAGAGCCTCAGGGCTGCAGAGACTGTTGATGTTTTTAAAAAGAGGCTTAAGACCTACCTTTTTAGCTTAGCTTTTAACTAATTTTTATTTGATCTTAACCTTTTAAATTTGTTTATCTTATTTTATTTTCATGGGGTGTATATGCTATGTGTGTATAAATGCATGTTCCTGCGTGCAACTGTAATTTTTTTTTCCTCCCCTGCAGTTTATTTTTGTTTTAATATGGAAGAATTGATTTTTTTATGTAAAGCACTTTGTGTTGCCCAAGCATGAAAAGTGCTTTATAAATAAAGTTTGTTTGATTGATTGAGTTCAGGACTAATACAAGATTTCTGTCTCAGTTGTTGGTTTTCAATGTCATTGTTTGAAGCTGAGAGTTGACTTTTAATCCAAAACTATTATTTTAGTTTGCTTAGATTTATGGTTACCTATATACACAAAGTAGCCCCTGTCTTTTAAATGGGACTCAACCCAGTTAATTGTGGTGCTACAAAGTTCACTTTTCAGCCAGTATAGGATGATATTCACTAAGGCAAACACAGAGGAGCCTAAGCCAAGTGGCATTTTGGGTTTTAATGATGAAACACAAGAAACTATAGATGACACAAAAACTGAAACTGGGAGTAACATGAAAAATGATCTGACGAGGCAACTGAAAACAAGAGTTTTAAATACACATGGAACTGATGACAAAAGGAGCAGCAGGTGAGGCAATCAGCAAAAGAGACCAGGTGTGATAATCAGGGAGCAGAAAGAAAAACAAGGGAATGAACTCAACAAAATAAAACAGGAAACAAGACAGAACTCAAAACAACAATAAAGGACTATAAACTAAGACTGCAATAGAACAAAAATCTGCAGACCAGGACCGTTTCTGCCCTCTGTGTTCAAATATATTTTATCAAAGACCTTAGCTAGAGCAGTCTGTGGACGAAAACCTGGCTGGTAGACATGAAAATGATTAGTTAGGGTCAGGAAGTTGTTCAATTATTAAAAAACAGCTTTTACTATAATTTTACTAAGTAGAGGTTTGATATCAGTCCATAGCTGTTCATGAGTGACAAGTCTAAGTTGTTGATTTTCAGGAGCAGATTGTTCCAGAGCTTTCAGAGTACAAGGAACAAAAATAAGTGAAAATGTGGAATGAGTCCTGCCATTAAGTTTATTCCCAGTAAGATCATCCCCTTCAGTACATCATCCATGTAAACATTTTCTCTGAAAGCTGCTGTGGGAAGTGTGAAACTGATACTCGCCCCTCCCCTCGAGGTCGGCATCATGATCCTTCCTGCACAGCTGAGATTCATAACTCCCTCTACTCTGTTTTTACTTCCTATTGTGTCAAAAATGTCTGAATTTGTCCTGACAAAGGTCTCTTCTCCACCTCCTGTGTTTCTGTAGAGCAGCTTGAGACTGAGGACTCCCACCGGGAGCTGAGGGGGAGGAATTTCTGACGGCCTAGACTGACCTCCGACGCTGAAGCTCTGTGGCCCTGAAGAGACCAGCTGCTCGACTTCACGTGGCAGGGTCGTCACTTTTTGGTGCTTCAGATTGGACATCGCCAGAGTTCATCCATCCCATCCAGCCTCTTTGGGCATATTTTTTCTCTGATTTCTTGAATATAAGACAGTGATGATGTAGTTCAGCTTATGTTTTCATATGGTGGAGCCCTTTACCCACTTTAAATGGATGTTTGGAGGAACACCAAGGAAGATCCCGTGGAATAATTGTTTCTAAACAACTTTCATTAATTGGAAATTAACTGAATTTGATGCTGCTGATGCTGAAATACTGTTTATTTTAACCCTCAGTATAAATAAATGGAACCAGGATGCTGTTACTGAATTTCCTTTTTTTACTTTCAGTTTGTTAGAGTTGCCATTTTTACTGTTATGAACTGCTGAGTGGAAGAAAGAAAAGAAACTCCCATTTTTCTGAAGGACTTAATGGTTTTACCCAACAGAAATTCACCAGTATTAAAATCAAGCTGATGATGTGATTCCTCCCACCTCCCACAGCAGTGCTATTTTTAATCTCTGAATACAAAGAATGTGCCACAAACTTTGAGAAGAATTCAAACTTCCAGCTTGCCACCCATCCTGTCATCGCCATGGTGATGTCACAGGGCACCTACACCTTCCTGGCCTGTTTCGCCGGCTTCTGGTTGATCTGGGCCGCCATCGTCATGCTCTGCTGTTTCTGTAATTTCCTGCAGCGCAGGTTAAAGCGGCGTCGCGAGGAGCGGCTCAGAGAGCAATGTCTGCGGACAGTGGAGATGGAACCCCTCAGCTGCCACCCTGCCGGATACCCAGCGGTACCGCCGCCTCCACCGCCACAGCTGCCAAGAGAGACGATGCAGTTTTGCCCTCCTCAGACGCTGTCGCCACCTGTCCCTCTGCCAGTACCTCATCCCATGCCACAAGCAACATGGGTCACCATGCCAGGTAACGCCACCTCATGATAAAGAAAAATACATACAATAAATATTAATATTTTACACTGATGTGTTAAAAATGCATTTTCCATATGACTCTAACATGTTTTTGACAGTTTATTAAGTAAAAATTGCCAAATTTGAATATTTCCTGATCAAATCCAGTGCAGAAACCCCGGTGGAGGCACGGGCGAGCTGTGCCTCAGCTCTTGACTATGCCACCCAATACAAACTGGGTTGCATGACACGTGCCGTTTTCTGTTCCTCAGCATATCGCCAAAATGAACTTTACAGAAATATTTGTTATATACCTTGACTCTCGACAGTCTGTGTAATGTATTTAATGTATTTGTGAGAGAAATATTCCCGTTTATCGTACAATAAAGTGCAGAGAAAAGTCAGCAGGTGAAGCAAACAGTACTCTGCCTCACCTCAAGGGGGTGCTCTCACACTCCAACACGGTGTGTGAGTGTTTTCAACTTAGCCACCTATTTTTTTGTTTGTTTTTATTTATTTATTTATTTTTTAAGCGATTAGCTACAAATCTAGCAACTTTTTCAGTATTGGAGACTTTTGTAGACTGCTGTATATGAAAGTAGTTTATTCTTTTCAATGAGGAGTGGGTGCTGCTGCGCAGGCCCCTCCCTTGTCCAATCAGAAGAGGATTCTGGCAGCAGCAGTAGCTGCATTCAGAGCAGGAGACGATCACCTGTTTCATGATCAGGCTGAAAATGAAACGTTCAAAGCTGGTGCAGGATGATCTCGCGCTGCCTTACCGTCAGATATTAATGTCTATTAATGAAGATTGTGGAAGAAAACAAGTGATGTGAAATGCTGCAGCCTCCTAATTAGAAAACAACCTACACTTAATAAAATTAAACAAGAATAAAAGAAAATATTAACTAAAGAATTTGTTTTATTTTTATAGTTTTGCCTTTTTAAACATTTTTAGCTTGTATTTTCATCCATTTTTGCCTTTCCCATGACATTCCTTTCCACAGCAACCTCCTTTACTATGTACCAGGCTATAATGCACATCAGATTATGTCATTTAGCGATTTCTAGCGACCTTTAGGACAGCCAGTAGCTACTTTTCTCACTGAAGAGTTAGTAACAGTGGGTGTGTGAGTGTAATTGAAAGAGGAATGCTGATAGGATATGAAGCATTACCAGCAGTTGCATGTTGTTGAATGAATATTGAAGTAAGATGCTCTTTTCAGTCCTTACAATTGTAAATCAGTGCCTCACCAACCATAAACTTCACCGCACGTCACTGCTGTGTTTTTATGTGCAAAGAACAAGTGACCCAGTTAATTCTTTTTAACCAGAAACTTTGTCCATGGCGGGGCGGGGCCGTGTACATGGAGGTGTCCGTGTTTTTAATTACCACGTGTCATTTTAATTTTTACCTTCTCACCACCCCGATCAGCTGTTAATTTAAACTATCTGTCCAGCTTCATATCAGGGGAAATGCAGAAGCCATGTTTCTGCTTCTTTCTTCTCTGCATTAATCACGCCCACCTCAAATCACACAATGCTTCCTTGAGCCTAATGAGAAGAAAGTTCTGCTCGGCTGATGTGTGTGTGATGTGAAGAACAAGCCGCAAGATGTCCCCAACCACATCCATGAGAGCAGGAAAAAAGTTCTTGCTTCTCGCAAAGTATGTAACAGCCTTCAATCTGCATGCTTGAATAAATCTACATGCAACCCATTCCCACTGCAAACAGCCAGTAAAACATGCTCATACAAAATATAGGGGGTACTGGGTGGGTTGTTGGGCCTGTTGAGGTTTTTCCCAGGTGAGTGACCCTATTGCCTGGTCTGCGCTCTCTGAATGCTTCTAGTTTAAACACTAGAACCACCAACATTCCAGTACCCCTAGAGCTGCAGAAATGGGTCATTTTTCTTTGCACAATTTTTACAATCAGCAAACACCCTGTTTTTATGCTGCATGTTGGTGTAGCAGAGATAGAGATTTCATTAGCCATTTATAAGGTGTTATGCACTGTTTTGTGACTATCCACTTCAGTGTGGGTTTCCATGAGGACAGCTTTGGGTGTGACAAGCAGGGTGGATCGTGGGAATTCCCCTCCTTCAATCTGTTGAGAGTTGTCCTCATGGTAAATTGTGCAGCAAGAAGCTCTTCTAAGAGGGTAAAGTTTGGTTTTTCTTAAAGAAATTAAAAGAAAATTCTCCTGAGTTTCCACATAATTCCTCTGACACTCTGAATTCCCGTCTTCAAAAAGGGGGACTGGAGGGTTTGCTCCAACTACAGGGGGATCACACTCCTCAGCCTCCCTGGTAAGGTGTATTCAGGGGTCCTGGAGAGGAGAGTCTATTGGATAGTCGAACCTTGGATTGAGGATGAGCAGTGTGGTTATCGTTCTGGTTGTACAACAATGCTTCAGGGTCTTGGAGGGGTCATAGGAGTTTGCTCAACCAGTCTATATGTGCTTTGTGGACTCGGAGAAGGCATTCGACCGTGTCCCCCAGGGACTCCGGTGCAGGGTGCTTCGGGAGTATGGAATGCCAGACCCCCTTGTATGAGCTGTCCGGTCTCTGTATGAACAGTGCCAGAGCTTGGGCCACATTGCCAGCAGTAAATCGGATTTGTTTCCACTAAGGGTTGGACTACCTTTTGGACTTGTGGACAGAATTTCTGGGATCAGTCGAGGTGTTGAGGGGATCTGGTTTGGTGGCCGCGGGATTGGGTCTCTGCTCTTTGCAGATAATGTGGTTCTGTTGGCTTCATCGGGCCGTGATCTTCAGCTCTCTCTGGAGCGATTTGCAGCCGAGTGTGAAGCAGCTAGGATGAGAATCCGGCTGAGACCATGGTCCTCAGCTGGAAAAGGGTGGAGTGCTTTCTCCAGATGGGGACTGAGGTTTTGCCCCAAGTGGAGGATTTCCAGTACATCGGGGTCTTGTTCACGAGTGAGGTAAGGATGGAGCGGGAGATCGACAGGCAGATCGGTGCGGCGTCTGCAGTGATGCGGACTCTGCATCGGTCTGTCATGATGAAGAAGGAGCTGAACCAAAAGGCAAAGCTCTTGATTTACCGGTCGATCTACATTCCTACCCTCACCTATGGTCATGAGCCGTTGGTAGTGACCGAAAGAACGAGATTGCAAATACAAGAGGCCAAAATGAGCTTTCTTCGCAGGGTGGCTGGGCTCTCCCTTAGAGATAGGGTGAGAAGCTTGGTGATCCGGGAGGGGCTCAGAGCAAAGTTGCCGCTCCTCTGCATCAAGAGGAGCCACATCCCACCGGGAGGAGACCCCAGGGAAGACACAAGATATGCTGGAGGAACTGCATCTCTCAGATGGCCTGGGAATGCCTCGGGATCCCCCCGGTCAAGCTGGCAAATGTGGCTGGAGAGAGGGAAGTCTGGGCTTCTTTGCTTAGGCAGCTGCCTCTGTGACCCGACCCTGGACAAACGGTAGAAAATGGATGGATGGATGGATGGATGGATGGTGAAGTTAAACAGTCTAATTATGTGATTAAAACATTTTAATAAGCTTGTTTAAACCCACCAAGCTGCAAAGTTGCTTGAGCTAGCATAATGCTCAGCCTATATAGTGACATGTGGAGTGTAGTTTGTTAGGTTAATTTACCCTGTTGCTTGATTTTAGTCTTTGGAGCTTCTTACTGTAAGAGCTGTGAAAGAAAACCAAGGTGTTTTCTTTAATTGCCAAATGCTGGAATAAATGGCAAAAGATATGCCAAATGAAGACGTTCCATGTATGATTTGTAACAACATAATGCAAGAGAGTATACGGCCGATACATTGGCACTTCATACATGTTTTTGATTGCTTTAGGGTGTTTTTACCTTGAAATGTGTTGATTGTGTAGCAGCTTGCAGAGCTCCAGGATGCAGTCCTGTCGGGAAATGTTTGCACCTTGTGCAGCTCCGGTATGGGACCATGCCCCCCTGGCTCTAAGCGCAGTGCGTGACATGCATGGTGGTGACGGCACTTCTACAAGAGCTTCAAATGTCAGCTGATTATCTGAAGTTAAGAGTTTATCAGCAGAAACTGGATCATTCAGAGTCAATTATGAGGTTGTCCACTTTAACAAGTTTCTGAACTTTCATATTTTACTCAGAGAAAATGACTATAATAGAATTTCCTTCATTATTGGCATTATGATGCGCTGGAAGGGTCGTCTTCAGTCGTGTCAAAAAAAAGACCTTTTATGGATGAATCTCTCCATATCAGTCATATGTTCAAAAGAATTCTATTCAGTTTAAATATTTCATTGACTGATTCTTACAATCAGGGCATGAACAGAGCAACAGAACCCATCCAGGCAATCTGAATGGTAGGGAAAATAAAAAAGATTATTCATCCAGTGTGAGCAGCAGCCCTTTTAAAAATTGCTTAAACAAAAATTGGTTGATTTAGAGTGTCATTAAAACAGTGAGCTGGTCCACTGCTGCTGCACTCATACACCTACAACTAGAGGGAGATGCTTTTCCATTAAATTAAAGCTCTCACTCCAGGCTTTGTTTCTTTCCATCTCAAACCTTCTGGGCAAAGCTGCATCTTTGATGTAAATTTATTCATGATTTTCAACAGCTTCACCTTCCCGGCAGAGATAAATATGAGGAAACTTTCAAAGAATAGCACTTTTCCCAAATCATCTTAAATGTTATGAAACTGGAGCACAAACACACTAGAAGTTATAATTTGGTGGTAAATGGAGAACTTTTAGCATTCTAAAAGTTTGTTATTGTTAAATAATACATCCAAAATGCATGAGTCAAAAAATGAGCTACAGAAAAAATGTAAAGACAAGATAGTTGGGAATGAAAGGAAAGAGATTGGTTTAAATGACGGCTGCACCAGCTCCTGTCAAAGATGGATAATGAGCAAAGACTGACAGTAACGGCTAAAACAAAAAGGTTGCTGGAGAGAAAGCAAAAAATGAAGATGAAAGGAAAAACAAGCAGCTGATGACACAATGAACATAATTTAATTGTGTATAAGACAGAAAAGAAGAGTCTGGAGATGCTGGAACCTTTAACCCTTTGAGCTCTGTGTCTATGTTTAGGCCTCTGCTTAAAACATGTCATCCCCATAATAAAGTTTACCTCTACTTTTGGAGTCATACTAAAGAGAACACCTGTGAGATTTACTAAAATCAAATCAAATCAAACTTTATTTATAAAGCACCTTTTATGCCACAGGCAACACAAAGTGATTTATATGATTGAAAACATTTATGCATATTAAAATCAAAACAAAGTGGTAATACATAATAATAGAAAACACTCACCAAAATATTTCACACAGCCGCACGCATGCACACATACGCACCAAGCAGCCCCCCCTCCCCATTCTATACAAACATGATTCTCTTATTTCTGTCTCGAACTGAATGTTATTATAAAATACTAAAAGTGATAAGCATCCGGCCTGATGCTGCTGTGAGGAAACAATATCTGTGTCATGGGGATCCATCCACACCAGAGGCCAGTCCATCCATGTCTAACAGCAGCAACCACCACCATCAGGACAGACCGGGGTCCACACCACAGCCAAAAGGCTGCAGTGCAGGGCCCCAGCCACCTCGGTAGGCGCAATCACCGCGGCAGCAGCCCCCAGACCGAGTAGGCAATACCCCCGGGGTGGAGGATCTCCACGAGGAAAACACTGGAGTTATAATTAAAATTAAACAACCTTAAGAAACAATAAGAACAGCTAAGAATGAATGAATAAATAATAAATAAATAAGAAGTAGTACAGTTGAATAAAATGAAAATAAAATAACATGACATAAAATTATGTAAAATAAATTAAGATAAAATAAAATTCAGTTAAAAGCTAAGCTAAAAAGGTAGGTCTTAAGTCTACCTTAAGATGTGTAAATATCAGTAAATGAGTTACTGGTGAAGAATAAATGAAGGTGGCAGATAGCACAAATAAAAAAATGTTTCAAGCTTGCCAAAAAAACAAAAAACAAAAAACAAAACAAAACAGCAACAAAAAAAAAAAAAACTACCACTTTCAGGATGAATATAAATATCTCTTTGGAATGATGCAGCTGTAGCTCTAAACCTTCATCAGATCATAATACAATATGTGAACATTATCTCTGGTAAAGGGAAGCAGAACTAAATTAGAGAGGTTTTAGTCCAGACTGTTCAGGAAACCAAAAATCACACATATCAGGCACATCTGGACCTAATCTGAGCTACTTCAGGCACTGATGGCACAGTTACGGCACGGCAAATGTTGCATAGGCCAGATGTGGTCCAGATGTCAGTTACTGGTGTGGACATGCTTTCTGGCAAGTGTTTCGTGGGCCAGATACGGGTCAGATGTCAGTCTTTCGCTCTGATGTGGTTTATGGCAGGTGTTGGGTGGGCCTGATGTGGTGTAAATATGAGGAGCCAATCTGGACATAGTTTACAGCCATGTCCTTGTGTGCCACATGGGTTGTCATCCAGCTTTTTTGAAAAACCACACTCATAAGGAGTCAAACAAAAGGGCTAAAAATGGGATTTAAGTGACTTTGACTGTAGGAGTCATCACCGTAAATTAAGGCTATGCATGGGCCAAACCAAACTGCAAATGTGGGCCATTTTTGGGCCAAACAATTTTTGCTATCTGGGTGTTTTTAACTGTCTTTCTCTTGTTTGTAGCTTGTTTTGCGGCCATTTCCTTTTAGACAGTCCTCTTTGGCCTTGTGACTTGGCTTTTTACTCTTACATGCAACATCAGCTGAAACATGATATAGACAACTGTTTACCACTGAATTACATACATCAGTTGCAAGTTAAAGCAACGCGACTGAACTTTGATTTTCACTGAACCCTCTAGCCATGGCTAACCCAGCAGTTGCTAGGAGCAGTGGGCTGCCGGATTATGTTGACTATCTTATCTCTTTTATCTTTTCTCTTGCGTCTCACTTTCTCTCTTTCTTTTCCTGTCTTCCTCCGATAATGCCCTTATGTGTTTCTTTGCTGAATCAGATTCAAAACAGCCAGTGTGTTGACATTCAATTTCTGTCATGTGGTGTGTAAATTAAATCTTAGCTGTAACATGCAGCAAAAGTTGTATAGTATGGTTTCTCAGCCTCGGGAGGCTTGGCAACGACAGCTCCAGGAATATGAATAATAACTGTACCAGCAAAATGAGTCAGAAACATATTTTTAAGGTAATCATAGTGCTACTTTTACAAATATATGTAATCAGCCAATCACATGGCAGCAACTCAACACACTTAATCATGTAGACATGGTGACGACGACTCACTGGAGTTCAAACTGAGCGTCAGAATGAGGAAAAAGGAGATTTAAGTGACTTTGACTGTAGTTTAAGGTGATAATACATCCCTTTAAAGCTGCAGATAATCCAGGTAGCATGCGAAAACATGTCCTGGGCTGTTAAAAAGGAAGTGCAACATAATGGTAAACATGTCTCTATGTTTGTGTTTATTTAGAATCTGTTGCCTGCAGCAAATTTTAAATGAGTTTATAATTGCATTGAAGATGGCCGCTGAAGATACTGAGAAAATACAGATATAAGCTCTTGTTATATTTTAGAAAACTTCACAACTTTTTTGAAAACATGGGACGGAATTATGATCCCTGTGTTTCATACAGCAATTGCAACAGATGACAGCGGTCATCATCTGTAGAGGTAAATTATAATATCACATCATCCTTGTAGGAATGGCTGCAGCCTCCCGATTCCCCTCGTTGGTAACATCATTCCCATTTGCTTCTGCTACCGATGTCTCCGCGTGGTTGGTGTTTATTTAAAGCCCTCATGGCAGCTGCTTGAGAGGTTTAGAGCGAAACAATGAGAGTTAGATTCTGTAGGTATCCATCAGCCGATGATGGGGGAGTGATGGAACCTGGCCAGGTACACATGCACACAAACCTACTTGCATCCATAAATAAATCCAGCTCCATGGCAACAGTTCAGCAAACAGCTGTTAGTTTCCAACATCGATGACTGTAATTGTGGTTGTACACAGATTCTGGGAGAAATGATGTGTGTGGGTTGATTTTGTTGCAGTTATTCATAATGTGCATGGATCATTGTTCAGATTTACCACATGTTGACACTTTTTTAAGGGTGTAACCGCAAATGCATGAAAATATTTAGTGTATTTCATTTGATGCTACAACGTGGCTCAGTTGGTAGCAGTGTGCTGAGTGTTGGTAGCAACTCGTGTGGTGTTATGAAATTCATTAAAGAAGCTGGGAAACAGAAAACTCACTATGGAGAGCAAAGTGAGAAAACTCTGTGGAGCTCTGCAGCTCAGGCAAACCTGGAAAAATTGTAGGAAACCAAGTAGGTTTCACTAATCATGACTGACACTTCTGCTTGTCTAGTTCTTTTTCCTTCACTTTTCTGATGAGAAAGTCACATCTTACCAACCAGAGCCGGTGGATCATGAACCCTGAGGACATTTAACATTTGTTTGAATCCCAGACGATGATTTAACCTCTTCTTCACAAGGGCACTTTTTCTACCTCCTGTCTGAAATTACATAAAATACATCTTCACAACTACAAGGGCTGTATGTATAATCTTGGTCTCAACAGAAAGCTGAGACATGAGATTACTACAGAAGTGTCAGAATCAAGATGTGTGTTACTGTGTCAGAGTAAATTCACCTAGAACATAGTAGAAAATGTAAATGTTTTCTCCTCCTAAAAGAAAACCACATTACTTTCAGTGGAAACCAAAAGATAGCAGCCCAGTTAGGAATGACTAAAGTAGTCCTAGGATGAGACCAGTTGCTGTTGCTTTAAGGGGCCATTCTGGTCTGATGCAGGATTCTAGCTACTCTACAATCCTGGACCTTGGTTGCTGGATTTCTGCTTCCATGATGTTCCAGATGTTTTGTATTGGTGAAAGGTCTGGACTGCAGGCAGGCCAGCTCAACTCTTTTCCTGTGAAGCCATGCTGTTGAGGCGGATGCAGGTTGTGGTTCAGCATTGTATTGCTGAAATCTGAAAGGCCTTCCCTGAAAGAGACGTTGTCTGGATGGGAGCAGGTGTTGCTCTAAAACCTTCATGTACTTTTCAACATTGATGAAACTTCACAGATGTGGAAGCTGCCCACGCCACAGGCACTAATGCAGCCCCATACATCAGAGATGCAGCTTTTTATCTGTCCACTGATAACAAGCTGGATGCTCCCTCTCCTCTTTAGTCTGCAGGACACGCCGTCCATGCTTTCCAAAAACTAGTTCACATTTTCATCCAGGCTTCCACTTTGACTCAGACCATTTAAATGAGCTTTGGTCCAGAGAAGACGGCACTGTTTCTGAATCCTGTTCACATCTGGCTTCTTCTTTGCATGATGGAGCTTTAACCTGCATTTGTGGATTTCAGGGTGAACTGTGTTCACAGACAGTGGTTTCTGGAAGTATTCCTGAGTCCATGCAGTGGTTTCCAGTAAAGAATCATGTCTGCTTTTAATGCAGAAGATCATCAGCATCCAGCTTGTGTCCCATGCACACAGAGACTCCTCCTGTTTTACTAAATCTGTTGATGATATTCTACACTGTAGATCAGTGCTTCTCAACTTTTTTTGAGCCAGTGCCCCCCTGTCTAATATCCAGGTCCCCTATCGCCCCCCCACCATTAAAATGTAGGGTAAGGCTAGGTTCATACTTCTGGTCTTAAGGCTAGATACCAGGCTTGTGAGATCAGATTTTGTGTTGTGTAGTTGTTCACATGATAATTTAAACATGGCCTCCTTCAGACTCCAGTGTGAACAGTCTTCATCCACCATGCAGTGGCTCACGGGTGCAGAAGAACATGCAGCATCTACCAATCTAATGTACCTTGTATTTATATTCTATGGATATTGCAAACTCTCATATTGTCTTAAAGCATGGATGTGTGCAAATTAGGGCTGTCAAAATTATTAAAAGTTTTAATCAGATTAATCACAGCTTTCAAATTAATCAATCATGATTAATCACCACTCGCACCTATGCCTGAAATTTTGCCCCTGCCTAGCCCCCATCAGAACTTTTCTAGACCCGCCCCTGCATAGTTAAAATATAAATCTTTTCTACAGCTACATCTTTTTGTCAGCCACTGTGTTAGAGAAGGTCCTGCCAAAAACAATACTTTGGGGTAAATATGTGACGGTGTGAACTATGAACTGCTAGTTTCCGCAACAAGAAAAAAGCCAGCTGATCACAAACAGCTGTCATTATTTACAGTCTGATTTTGTTTTCCAAAAAGCAACAACAAAAGCACAAAACACAGTCTGCACTTTCACTGTAAACTAACCAGAATTTGTTCACCCTCTCCCCATTTTTAATTAATATGTGATAGTTTTTCTTTGTGAATCTGCGGACCTTTTCATTTTGTGGAAAATCTCTCTTTAAATTGGACTTGCCCCATTTTCACAGCTCAGCAGAGCTCTCCATCAGCGAACAGCTTGGGCCAGAGTGCTGGGTCGTCCCACTGTCATTGGGGAGGGAGGAGAAATGTTGTCACTCACCAGAACTTGTACATCATCTTCTCCATCAGTTTGTGGATGAGCCAGAACCGCTTGGATTCACAGGACTGTCATCGTGATGGTAGGAGATTCAGCTGCAATGGTAACGGCGGTGAAAACGGTGCAGCTTTCTCTTGCTCTGCAACTGCTGACGGTCCCGCTGACTCCGCTGCCACAGTTTCAGTAAAAAAAAAAAAAAAAACTAGAAAGCTTTGGCAGTTTTGAAACGAACTGCTTCCTTCGGTCTCTCTTTTTCTTTTCTTTTTTTTGTGAGCAACTTTTGTATGTCCGCTTCATTTCGATTCCTCTCTTTTACCATTTGTTTGTATTTTGATTTTACACGCGGTAATAATTTCCACATACATGCAGCCTGTAGTGCAGACTGAAGGGGTGCAAGGTTCATAGAAAGACTGTCAAAACACAAGTAATTAATGAAATTAGACATTCCAATGCTGCTATTGTGAAGAGATTTTTATTGAAAAAAAAAAAGAGGAGTATGGAGAAAGCAATATGAAGAAGGCATTTTGGGGGTCCCATGGGCCTTGTTTGGGGCCTGGGGCTCCAGGCAAATGCCTGGTTTGGCTAATAGTATGGTCTGCCTCTATGGATGTTACATGTGTGCATCAATTTTAAAGCTGTTGGGAATGTCGACCACTCAAAGATCTTTTACTACACGTCACACACACCCACCTACCCACACAGACACATGTACATCACTTCTTTTTGTTGTTATAAAGTGCCATTGTTATTAATAAGTGTTATTATAAAACTACTACACTAAGTGCTTTTTACCTAAGACACATATTCATTGACACATTGGGAGGCAATGATAGGGTTCAGTGTCTTGCCTAAGGCAACTTCAGCATGTAGTTAGGGGAAGCCTGTAATTGATCCACCACTTTTCCGATTGGTAAACAATAACTGTTCCTCCTGAGCGAAAGCTGGCAGGTGTTTCTGGTTTGTACCAGTTACTTTTCCAGCCTTTTGTTACTCCTGTTCCAACTTTTTCCAGACATGTTGAAGCCATCAGATTCACTATCAGCTCAAATTTAAAAAAAAAAACTGTGTGAAATTAATAAGCTTTCCATTGCAAAATGGTTATTTTTAAGTCTTCTTTACCCATTTCTTTCTCGGAAGTATTTATCAGTCTCAGTAATTATCTGCTTGATTTAGAATGAAAAGTCTCTCCTGCAGTTATTTAGAAGAAGGGAATAAACTTTCTTTTTTTCTCTATTTATTTATTGTTTTTGCATGGCTTTAAAAAGACTGAAAAGCTGCCAAGAAAACCGACGAGATGAGCTACTGTAAGTCTTTGTAAGTAAGGAGCTTGTGCAACATTTCAATAGATATCGATCTGCAGATTCATCAGCCTGGAAATAGAAAGTGGCTTCAGTTTGCCAAAAAATTCAGCAGCCCAGCAGTCAAATGTTTGCTTAATACTGACAGTACACTGAACTATCACTCCGCAGTCGTGTATTCTGCCCATCGTGTTTTCACCGCTGCTGCATCCCTCCACACGGATTCTTTTCCCTGGAGCAAAACCAACAGATTCGGCTGCTTCTCGCTTAAATGTCGAAGAGAAAATGTCAGACTAGCTTGCGTGAGCTGACACACACACACGCTGCTAAAATACCACAACAGATTAGCACTTTGTTTTCACCACAGTGACGAGAAACTGCGTCTGCTGCAAAAGAAACAACCTCTCTGCTTCCAACTCCCAGTACAATCTCTTCAGCATGAAGGTGGTGATTCCCAACCGAACCTGTGCTGGGATTATATCCACATTTCAGCGTCAGCCTGAACATTTAAAGAGCAGATTTTTATAACTGCCAAACAGAGCTGCAGGTGGGAATGATCCAGTGAGCAGAGAACAGGTGCTGCTGCTTCCTTAAAAATACTCCCCTTTAAGTCTTAAAGACAGTAGCTGATGGTTACTGATGTTTACTGGAGGGCTGAAAACCCTCAAGAACTTTTCCTCTGGAGATCAGCAGATGGTAATGATATTATAAAAAGATATAAAAAGTTGAGCCAAATAGTTCTATATACACACTTTACCAGGTCCATCTTCTAGTACTGGGTTGGACCCCTTTTTCCTACAGACCTTTCTTAATTCTTGGTGTGACAGATGGAACCAGGTGTTGGAAACCTCCCTCAGAGGTTTTGCTCCATATTGACATGACAGCATCACACAGTTGCTGCAGGTTTGCAAGCTGCATCCATGATGAGAATCTCCTGTTTCACCACATCCCAAAACTGCTCTACTGGGCTGAGATCTGGTGGCTGTTGAGGCCGTTGGAGTCCAGTGAACTCATTGTCATGTTCTAGAAAGCAGGTGGAAATTATCTGAGCTTTGTGACATGGCGCAATATCCTGCTGGAAGTAGCCATCAGAAGATGCTACACTGTGGTCATAAAGGGATGGACATGGTCAGCAACAATACTCAGATAGACTGTGCTGGTTAAACCAGGCCACGCTGGTACTAAGGAACCCAAAGTGGACCAAGAAAATATCCCCCACACCATTACACCAGCAGCAGCCTTCAGTGTTGATCCAAGGCAGGATGGATCCATGTTTTCATGATGTTTCCACTAGATTCTGAGCCTAGCATCTGAATGTGGAGCTGAAATGGAGACTCATCAGACCAGCAACATTTCTCCATCTTCTATTGTCCAGTGTTGGTGAGTCTGTGTGAATTGTAGCCTCAGTTTCCTGTTCTTGGCTGACAGGAGACACCCGGTGTGGTCTTCTGCTGCTGTAGCCCATCTGCTTCAAGGTTGGATGTGTTGTGTGTTCAGAGATGATATTCTGCAGACTTTGGTTGGAACCAGTGCTGATCTGACTTCCTGTTGTCTTTCTATCATCTCCAACTAGTCTGGCCATTCTCCTCTGACCTCTGACATCAACAAGACATTCTGGTCCAGACAGCTGCTGCTCACTGGATATTTTCTCTTCTTCAGACCATTCTCTATAAACCCTAGAGATGGTCGAGTGTGAAATTCCCAGTAAATACTCAGACCAACAACCACCATGTCTACATGACTATTGAGTTGCTGTCATTTGATTGGCTGATTAGATATTTGTCTTAACAAGCAGTCGAACAGGTGGAGCTAATAAAGGAGCTGGTAAGTTTATTTTTAATAGTTAATAAAAAAACATCTTCGGCTACATTTGCTGATTGTACTCAGTGTGTAAGAAACTATGCTCTTCTATAGAATTTAATCATGGGGGTCATTGATCCTTTCAGTTAGAACTTTAACTTTCCAGAGAAACAGTAGAGGTACAAAGTCAAAACATTCATATATCCAGTCTCATTAACAATGAGTCTCATTGTTAGTGGCACTGTTAGAATATTTTAACCCTTTTCAAGCCTAGAAGAACTCTGTTAAATCACTTCAGACAATTCAACCATGTCCTTTTTTGGGAAAAAAAATCCACATTGTGATGTAAATTCTCCTTTTAAAAATAAATATTTTGTACCTCTGAATCAGTAATTTCTTACTTATTCATTATTTCTTACCATCACGGTTCCCTCAGTCAGGGCAGGTGTCAAAGAAAAGGTATTTTTATTGCTCTTCAACTTGAAACATTCTGTGACAGGAACTCAAGCTTCCCAGTTTGATCTAACATTTTAAACTTATTTTAACCTTTTGAGACCTTTGTCCAGTTTCTAGGCCTCTGTTATGAAATGAGTAGTATACCTCTGCAACCACAAGATCTATTCAAATACTTTTGGAGTCACGGTTATGGGAACACTTGTTAGATTTTGTTGACATGTAAATATCAGTGTATATGTTAGTGGTGAAGAATAAATGAAGATGGCACATTGCACAAATGAAAAAATGTTTGAGGCTTGCTTAAAGAAACAGAAGAAAAAAAAAGAAAACACTATGAGGATTAATCTAAATATCTTTGGAATGATGCATCTGCATTTTTTGTAAATGTACAATATGTGAACAGTATTGCTGATGATAGGAAAAGCATGACTAAATTAGAGCGGTTTTAGTCCAGACAGTCTAGCTGAGGTCTCCATAATTACCATTTCTGGGCAGTTTGGCACCATCTGGTCTCACGTTTCCAAATTGCAGGACCTCTGGTTTTATAAAGGACAAAGTAAAAAGCTTCTTATGATAATCTTTCCTGTTTTTAGTGTTTAATTTTGCTTTCAGTAAAATGTTTGTACTGTACTGATAATCATTTATTTGTTTGAATGAGCCCCATGTCTTGGGCAGTGTTTCTCAGTTCTGGTCTGTGAAGACCCCTACCCTGCATCGTTTAGTCATTTCCAACTCCAGCACGTCTGATTCTGATTAACTGAACTGCTCATCGAGTTCTTTAAAAGCCTGCTGATGAGCCATTCATTTCAGGCGGGGTAAGAATGGAAACCTTTAAAACAGGGGTGCCAAGCGAGGGCTTCTCTCCTTGAGCTTTTTTCTTGGAAGTAGTCCTTCTCTAAAACAGTTCAATGTTGGCACCTTTTTTGCCATAATGTCCCGCACGTTTAAATGTCTACTGTAATTCGATGTAGTAAGCTAGCCAAGCTCTGGTTCCCGCTTCGTTGCCTCTACAAGTGCTCCAAGCCACTGACAGCAGTGGTTTTCAAACTTGGAGTCGTGAGATAATTTTAGGGGGTCACCAGATAATTTTGAAAAGCATATAGCCTACATTTATCTAATAAATTTGGGATTTTTACCAGGGCTGTCAAAGTAAACCATTAATGAGGAGACAAATCTTTGAAATCAGCACTTTAATTTTTTAACACATTAAGTTAGTACACATGGCACATTAAAAATCTGAATTTGACATCATCTCCACGACAGAAGCTGATGTTGGGCATGAAGGTGCCTTTTCACAACGCCAAAAAACACTTTATCCTCCTTATGACGATTCCGACATTTTTTCAGCCATACATTTACAGGATGGCTGCAAGATGACCTTGTTGATACATCAAATACCAAAGCATCTTATCTTCGGGGTTGTGGCTCAAAAAGTTTGAAATCCACTGGTTTAAAGTGCAGGATCCATGCATGAAGAGGGACATGCACGGAGGGGCTGAGGGACAAATGACAGTTGAGTTAGATAGACATATCCCCAACCAATCTTTTATCTTTTAGAACGGGTCAGTTAAAATGATTTAAAAAAAAAGGATTAGATGATGTTTTTTCAGTCCTGTCCATTCCACAGGTGACTAAAAGTTTTATTTTTGTGTTAGAGCTTTTAATTGATTGGCTGTATTATGGTTTAGGGGATTTTAAGCAATATAGTAAAAAATATCCTGGAAAGCCCTCCTATCCTACCTTTAACTTCTTCACAATAACCAGATCAGATATGGACATCAAAGAAAAAACTGAAACCAGACTGAAGCACTTTATTTTTATTCAGTGTTTGTTTCTGGGGATATCGCCCCTAGTGAGCAGCTGTCGTAACTGTGATGTGCAGGTCTTTTCTTTTTTTAAACTGCAGTGTGAAAGCAAACCAAATCAAAGGAAGGTGGGAAATTTTTCTGAATTCCTGCCCAGTTAAACCGAGTTCCGGGCTAATCAACGCTGCCTTAAATATGTTTACAAACTAATATTAAATAATAATGGAAAAACTGGATTAGGACCAGTTCAGAATCCTAAATGAGCGATATTTATTCATGTCTTAGACTATTACCAGACAAATAAATAAACAGATAAAACATTTGGCAGTATAATCCCGACTGAGTGTTTTCCTCCTGAAAACTTGGAGGCTACGTTGCGTGTACATACCTAAGGTGATCCTCCTGATCGTCCAAACTGCAGAGAAAACAAATGTCCTGATATGTCAGAGGCTAGGATTTTAGATGTCACTCCTGCCATTTATACACAAAAGACACTCAGTATTACTCAGAAAGCAGTGATTGAAGATCTCAGACACCCGTGAATCATCAGTTTGCATCATCTGACACATGCAGTGTCTCATTACTAATTATCACATCTATAAAATACATTTAAATGTAGATTTGTGGTATTTTATCACATTGTGGGAATATTTCATGGCACCACAAAGCAAAGTGGGAATGACTCATAAAAATCTGAGTAATACTGAAAATTCTTTGGATCAGCTGAGTAATTTGCTTTCAAGTTTAACCTTTTCCATTTACTCTGTGGAGTAACATTACATTATAAATTGGTGTTGTCTTTAAGAAAGCAATAAAAACTGTGCAATAAGAAAATATGAATAACTGTATTAGTTTAGTAGCATTACCGCCAGTAAGCTGGTTGTTGGATGATTTATTATTGTATGTTTTATATATATATATATATATATATATATATATATATGATTCATTGTTCATTGATATGATCAAATGGTTGATAATAAAAACGAATGTAGATGTGATGAAGGGGCAGATTTCTTAAGTTTGTTCCTCTTTCTGCTCCTTTTCAGTATTTCAGTTTGTGTTATTCTGTGTAATTAACTTTTAATTTAGTTAGTTTTGCTGAAAACGCTAGGATCAGACTAAATACATGCTGATTGTGCCTTTTTCATTGAACATGTCTGTTCAATGTACTGGTTCTCGTGTATAAAATATCCAGAAGGAGGCAGATTTTTCTGCAGCTAAGCCCAGTAACACATGTAACCCAGCAGGCAGGTGATAATTAGAGCTGTGACCTGAAAACTGTGTCAACTCTCGGATAACAGGGACCAAAACTCCAGGAAGTCCTCAGTTTTCTCTCATTGTGGTTTGCATCAGTGGACAAGCTTGTAAATGTCTCATTTTCTAGCACAGTAAATTAAAGTTTTAAGCCTTGGACACACACAAAGTAAACAACCCTACAGCCTTTACACATGTAATACATTAGGGTTAAATTTCTAAGTTTATTTTTATTACAGTTTAGATCTCAACAGTAATCATCATCCTGAAATGTTTTATTTGCTCAGTATCTAACTTGTCAAAATGATAAGCAAGGGCCAATAAAAAGGAAAAAAACATTTATTAAAGGAGCTCTTCAATCTGCATGCACAGGACTGTCACCACCCTTCCCACATCCTGTTCAGGATACAGGAGTCAGCTAGGATGCTGCAGTTTTCCCCAAAAGGAAGTAAGAACTGTAAACAAACTCTATCCCTACCATGCCCCCTTTTTGGCCCACAACCTCCAACATGACATACGTTGGTTTTCCATAGAGGTGAATATTCTAAATACTGTATATAATATCATGATACCGTGCTACTATCATAATATTGGGCTACCGTCATTTACTGTGTAAGGAACTTAACAATTGTTTATTATGAGTCCATCCATCCATTCTCTTCCGTTTATCCGAGGTGTGGTCACAAGCCCAGACTTCCTCTCCCCGTCCACTTATTCCAGCTCATCCAGGGGGATCCCAAGGTGTTCCCAGGCCAGCCAAAAGACATAGTCACGCCAGCGTGTTCTGGGTCTTCCAAGGGGTGTCCTCCCAGTGGGACAAGCCTGGATGGCATCCTAACCAGATGCCAGAGCAACGTCATTTAGCTCCTCCCTGAGCTGGCACCTTATCGTGGTGTGTCACAGAGATCCTAGGAGCTATGTTGTCAGGTGCTTCATGCCCTTGGTTGGGTCACAGGTCTCTAGGTGAGGGACAAGACAAAATGTGGCTCAAAAGACCCCTATGTTGAGAAACAAGATTGGTTCAGAGTTTCCCTTGGCTGAATGCGGGTCAGTGGAGCTCCCTCTGGAGCCAGGTGTGGAGGTGGGGCAAGGAGGCGAGTACCTGGTGGTCGGGCTTATGGCCATGGGGCCTGGTCGGTTCTCAATCTGAAAGGCTCAATCTGAATGTGGCACCTCTTCCTGTGGGCTCATCCACCGTGGGAGGGGCCATAGGAGGAGGAGTCAGCTGCAGTGTGAGCTGGGCAGTGGCCGAAGGCGGGGACCCTGGCGTTCTGATTCTTGGCTGTAGAAGCTAGCTCTATGGATGCTTATTATGGGTAACATTATTAAATATAACTATCTGGGCTGCACACACCGATGATTCGTGAAACAAAGAGAGGGATTCCTTTAATCCGATTAACTTTTCTTCCTGATATGCCTTAAACTTCTGGTCTCCTTTTTCTTTCAGACACAGACGTATCTGGGAAGCCACCTTGTTATGAAGAGGCGGTCCTGATGGAGGATCCTCCTCCACCCTACAGCGAGGTCTTGGCCGACCCACGAGGGGGAACCTACCTGAAGCCAGCCCCACTCCGAGCCGCTCTACCACCTTTGAGGGAAAACCACGACACAGCTCTGGTCTTCACATCTGAGACCAGCAAGCCTCCCACAGCAACTGTGTTCCCTAATCGGGGTTACTCCTCCCTGATTCGCCTGCCTTCGTCTCAGCGCTGGGACTCCTTAGGTCATCTTCTGTCCAACATGGATCTGAACCATAATAACCTCACTCCACCAGTGACCCACTCGCTTCAGGCTGCCTCTGTCATGGCGACGATGCCCCGCAGAGAGGCCAGGACTCATGATGGACTTGGGCTGAGAGGGGGAATACAAGGGGGAATACAGGGATTTCAGCAGGTTCACAGACTCAGGGGTTTGGAGCCCAGCTGTGGCATGCCGACGGCGTTCCCTTTGCTGGGTCGGAGCACGGCAGTCTAGACCTGGATCCAATCAGAGTTTGGATATTAGTAAGTTCAAGCAGTGTTTACCACAGAAAAGCTGCTAGAAAGACATAGGTTGCTCAGTACCTCACAGAGCTGCCGTCAACTCTGATGAGACAATGTCTGAGTAAAGGAGGAAACTGAACTGTTTTAAACCGGTGTTCTCTTTCATTGTGTTAAAGCTAATTGAGTCAAAGACCTTTTGAACAGCAGACGAGGAAAAAAGAAGCAGAAGTGAGGAGGACGAGCAACAAATGAACAGCAGGACTCGTTTGGTCTTTATTTCCACCTCCCCTCTCATTCATCCCTCTCTGCTTTCTGTGCCTGAGCAACCTATTGTACCAACCTGCCGTTGCCATGGCTCCGGGGAGCTGTCTGTTGCCTACAACGACCTCTCCTCCTTTATCTGCTCTGATTTTTTAACACCCTTCCCACAGCTTGTATCCTCTCAAGGACTGTGAGCATTATCACTTAGAGCAGAGCACACGGTGACCTTCAGTGGGACATAGCCGCCATGTTTCTGAGACTGAGGTGAAGCCAGTTTTACAATTACAGCCAAATCCATCTGGAAAGTAGAGTGAAAGACAATAACCAGAAAACCAGGTGAACATCGAGCTCTTTTTGTAATTTTCTGCTTTGTTGTTTGTATTTTTGGTCACATGATGCCAGGTCTCTGATTTGAAAAACATTATTCATATATAAACTTATTGTTATTCTTTTAAATTTGATATATTTTTTCTCTCTTGTGAAATAAAAACATCTACAGGGATTCAGCCAGTGATTCAAACCCTAAGGATGCTAAACCTGGGAAAATAAAACGTTTTATATAATTTCTTCTTTAACACTGGCTTGAAAATTTATTATTTTTTTATTTGGAGAAAGGGGTGATCCTGACAAATGGAGTAGTTAGGAAGCAGCTAAAAGGGTTTAGTTACTATTTTTTAGTCTGTTTTTGCTTGGAGTTCTAAACGTTTGGACCTTTGTCAGTTTCACATCAATGAGGTGCATAAGTTCCTCTCAACTTTTATTTCATTATAAATAAAGTACCACTTTTCATTATGTTGGCAGTGACAAGCAGTGGAAGTGACTTTTTCTTTGATAAAGAAATAATTGCTGCATGCATCAGGTGAAGATTCCCATCATGTATGTTGATTTTCGGTTGTTTACTGGCTACAATCCAGGTCTGCGTGTATGTATGTGTTACCATTGGTGAATTAAGACCTCTACTAATGATCTGACACATTCTCGTAAGTGAAGAATTTTAGATTTGTTCATAAATATGACGGGTAAGCCGGTAGGGAAGCCCCATGATGGTCTGCCATCTTGAAACTACAGCCACCGACAAGGGACAAATAGCACCAATGTGAGCCAACACGCAGTGACTGAGACACGGGAGGAGAACATAAACAAGTTGGAAAATTTGTTAAATTGTTTTTCACAAAAATCCAGGACCATGCATATGCAGCAGCAGCACAGAGCCGTATCACCATCGCTAAGAAAGCAAAAAAAAGGGACTTAAAAAGCAACGTGACCAGACGATACAAAAAGGAGGATCACGCTAGCTAGCATTCCCCAGGTGGAAGGAGCTCAGGAAGGAGAAAGACTTTAAAAGAGATGCTCAAGTTGCAGCTTTCTCCTTGACGTTGCTTGTTACCATGGTTACCATGGGCAGCATAACAGTAGTTTCTGCTAAAATACACATGCCTCATTAATACAGTTTCAGTTGCTTTCAGAGTCGCAGTAAATTCTGTTCCCCCTGTGAAAACCATTCTTCCTTCTAAACACAGAAGAAGCATATCTGTGGTTCCTGATGCAGTTTGCAATATTTATGAAATCACGAACTTCTTTGCCTGAATGAATACTTCATGAACTATCAGATGACATGCTTTTATTAATGTTGTCAAGGCTTTTTGAGACACCGCAGCTACTGTTGTTGTAATACGTGTTTGAGAAAGTGAGGCGCTAAAATATGGGATGGGAAATGATAAAATTTTATTAATATCAATTCCATAATATTAATTCTGGCTATTAATCTGTTTTTTTTTTGTTTTTTTTTGTTTTTTTTATCGATTCCCTTCCAATTTTTTAAGAAGGAGAAACAAATACTGTATCTAAGATGGAATTACAGTGTCAAAAAAAAAATGTCTGTTTAATATGTAAAAAGAGAATTTAGAATCTCTGTAAACTCTACACACAAAATGTAAAGATATGACTCAGATCAATAATATCTTCAAACTCATCTGGATGCCAAAACGACAGATCTGGTCTGAAAAGGGTAAACAATGCATCGCTTAATATAAAAATATAAAAACATGAATTTCTAGTCAATAACTTTTGTCAAATAAAACCAGAAAGGCTTGCTGGTCCCTGACCTTTCCTGAAACTAGGTTTTTTGCAAGTCAAAGTCAAGTCTCGAGTCTCTTTTGGAATAATCTGCCATGCAACGCTTGTTGTCTGGACTGCTTAGAAGGTGTATTATAATAAGCGAAGAATTTAAAATCCACTTAGTAACAGCACTGATCTGTAGCTTAAACTGACGCATACTCTGTCCCTCTCCTTTGGACTATTTCTTTGCTTTACTGAATTTGGAAAACCTGTAGATGAATAATGACACATCTGACGCTCTGATAAAGGCTCTGTCCCAAAATACATAAGCGTTTATCTGTGAAATGAACCAAATAAATGACTCGGTGAGAATTTTGTTCTCTTTCATTTGGATACTGAGACACCTTTTTGGTCATTTTTACAACTGTTGGATTTTGGGTTTAGCTCTCGACAAAGGATTTACAAGTAAGGCAAGGCAAGGCAAATTTATTTGTATAGCACATTTCATGTACAAGACAATTCAAAGTGCTTTACATAAAACATTTCAGCAGGGTGCAGAAAGCAATAATAATGAAAAAAAAAAATTGATTAAAAGCAACATAAGTTAAAAACGTTACCGTGCAGATTTCATGAGAAAAGAAATGTTTTTAACCTGGATTTAAAAATGTCTACATTTGGTGAAAGTTTAATCTCCACTGACAGTTTGTTCCACTTGTTTGCAGCATAACAGCTAAATGCTGCTTCTCCATGTGTAGTCTGGACTCTGGTCTGGACCAGCTGACCAGAGTCTTTGGATCTAAGAGCTCTGCTAGGTTTATATTCTCTTAACATATCACAGATGTATTCTGGGCCTAAACCATTCTGGGATTTGTAAACAATCAGAAGGGTTTTAAAATCTATTCTGTGACTGACTGGAAGCCAGTGTAAAGATTTCAAAACTGGTGTGATGTGTTCAGATCTCTTAGTCCTGGTTAAAACTCTAGCAGCAGCGTTTTGGATGAGCTGCAGATGTTTAATACTCTTTTTAGGAAGTCCTGTTAAAAGACCATTACAGTAATCCAGCCTATTGGAGATGAATGCATGGATGAGTTTTTCTTGGTCTTTCTGGGAGACTAAACTTTTAATTCTGTTGATGTTTTTGAACTGGTAAAAAGCTTCTTAGTGACAGCTTTGATGTGGCTGCTGAAAGTCAGGTCTGTGTCTATCAACACTCCAAGGTTACGAACTTGGTCAGTGATTTTAAGAGCCAGAGTCTCCAGGTGTTTGCCAATGCTGACCCTCTTCTCTTTGCTACCAAACAGAATAATCTCAGTTTTGTCTTCATTTAATTTTAGAAAATTCTCCTTCATCCAGGTATTTATTTGCTCCAGACACTGACACATTAAGTCTATTGGACTGCAGTCATCTGGTGACAGAGACACATAAAGTTGGGTATCATCTGCATAACTTTGGCAATTAATGCTATATTTCTGTAATACTTGACCCAAAGGAAGTATATACAAGTTGAACAGAAGAGGTCCAAGGACTGACCCCTGGGGGACTCCACAAGTCATGGCCACTCGCTCAGATTCAAGGCTGCCTATCATAACAAAATAACTCTGGCCTTCTAAATAGGACCTCAACCAGTTAAGGACCGCTCCAGAAAGTCCAACCCAGTTTTCCAGCCTGTGCAACAGGATTCTGTGATCTACAGTGTCAAACGCAGCACTGAGATCCAACAGAACCAGGACTGATACTTGACCAGAATCAGTATTCAACCTAATGTCATTTAACACTTTGACCAGAGCTGTTTCAGTGCTGTGATGAGGTTGAAAGCCGGACTGAAATTTATTGAGATTTCCACTTTCATTTAAAAAGTCATTAAGCTGGTGAAATACAACTTTTTCAATAGTCTTGGAAATAAAAGAGAGGTTAGAGACAGGTCTATAGTTGTTCATTTAGAGGCATCTAGAGTCCTTTTCTTTAGGAGTGGCTTAATAGCAGCTATCTTTAGTGACTTGGAAAAAATGCCTGATGCCAGTGAGCTGTTAACTATCAGTAGGAGATGACTTTCTACTGAGGAAAAAAAACTGTTTTTAAAAAGTCGGATGGTATCATGTCCAGAGTGCATGTTGTTGATTTCAAATGCCAAACTGTTTCTTGTAGGATTTTTAAATGAACCGTTTTAAATTTCGACATAACATCAGAATTATTTCCGGGTTTTAGACACAGACCAGTTTTCTTGTGTGACTGTGTGGAATTAATATTTTGCCTAATTGTTTTAATTTTTTGGCTAAAAAAGTTTGCAAATTGGTTGCATTTCTCAGTGGAAAGGAGCTCTGGGCTTATCTGTTTAGGAGGATTTGTAAGTTTTTCAATCATAGCAAACAGAGTGCGAGAATTGTTAACATTCCTGTTAATCATTTCAGATAAGTGCAGCTCTCTGGCCTTGCACAGCTCATTGTAGTAGAAGCACAACTCCCTCCAGCTTTTTTTATCCAAATGACAACTTGTTGTCAAGTTCTGCACAACCATCTTAATGACCCATTAATAATTTGACTCAGGTGTAAGGAGCAGCTAAACATGTAAAATCTGCAGGACAGTGGTTCAACAGGTCCATAGTTGGTGATCCCTGCACTGATGCATCAGAAAAATCTTGAAATAACTGTGAGATGAGTAAATAAATATTTTCTTCCTTTCTTACTACTTTAGTTCTGTAGCGCCATCCTCTAACACCAGCTCTTATCCCAACACTGGAATTTCTTCTGGTGTCGAGAAAAAAACAGAGTGAAGATGAAATGGCATCACGCCGCTCAAAGTAATTTCAGAGAGACTTATTTTTCATCTGTGGTGGAGGACAGAGTTTAAACGCTTGATAAAATAAAAAGAAAATATATCTAGCTCAGTTCTCAGATTCCTTGACGGTTTATGTGAAAAACAGACACTGAAAAAAACTGCACCAGAAAGAAAAGAAGAAAGCAGCAGGACAGTGATAGAAACTGATTCATGGCTTCATGGGGTTGGATGTGTTTAATAATTATCCATATTTGACTGCAGATGTCAGGATTTAGGTTATAATTAATTCCTGTAATGTAATATGATGTAAAACTAGACTCAGTATCCATTTTGTCTTTATTTGGAGATATTTCATGTGGGAAACTTAGTCTTGCATAAATCAGGATGCTGCCAAAGAAAGAAGCTTAAATTAACTTTCAAGTGCTACTCAGATGGGTAAACAAGGGGCATACAGAGGATGTAGAGGTAAGCAGTGGAAACTAGTGTATAAAATGTGGGTCAGATGATGACGAAAGAGGAAACAGGTGAGCTGATTAGGAATGAGAAGCAGGTGGGAAGAGTGGCAAGGTGATGAAGCAATGGGGAAACACAGGTTATGGTGGTTATGATGGTTAGGGTATAATGAGCAATGACAACATCAGCATTTTCCAGTTCAGCATATACCAGTAGATAATAGGAAGTTTTCTAGAAAACCAAATAATTTAAAATACCAAGATGTAGATGTTTATGCAACATAAGAACCAACTAATTGGAGACAGGATTATTTAGAAGATGACATTTTTAATTTTAAGTCTCCAAAGCAAACAACAATGGATCAGAAAGCCAATCAAGTTCTGCACAATGACTAATTAATTTGAGTCAGCTGTGTTGAAGAAGGGATACATGGAAAACCTGCTCGATTGCAGCTCCCGTAGACCGAACTGAATAGCCCTGCTGTAACCAGTGATCTTACTGTAGCCCTGGACAGAAAGCACTGTGCTGCTGTATGTATACTTTATACTTATCTATACTTTGGTGTATAAAGTTTTTTTTTTTATTTATCTACATGAATTGTTTTTATTCTGTAAAGCATTTTGTGGTCCTTTATCTACAAATCCTCTATAAATGACATTTGATTTGTAGACCTTTCAAAAGCATTTGATTCAGTGGATCATGACCTACTTGGCTTTGGCCATAAGTGGTAAATAGACTGTAATTATATGGCACTTTTCCAGTCATGTCAAAACTCTGTACACTACATGTCACATTCACCCATTCACACACACACTAATACCCCGATAGACACATCAGGAGGAAACGTGAGGTTGAGACTGCTCCTCCTCCTGAGCTACAGCCGCCCCCAGAGCCGTAAAGCTCTTAAATGGTTTAAAAACAATTTGACAGGTAGGACACAGTGTGTCTAAGCGGAGGGCTGCAAATCAGATTATCTTGAGACAACTAGGGGTGGCCCCAGGGTTCTATTTGGGCTCCTATTTAATTTACTATTTTTATAAATGATTTAGGTAAAGGCGTTCAAGCTAACTTTATGAAGAACTTCAAAATATCCCAATGGACAGCAAATGTGGCTAGCCAACAACACACTGCTTAGGTCATTCACACAAATAGGCTCAATCTGACTTGTCCCAACAAAAATGTCCAAAATGACCCACTGAGGGTTGAGTGTTGTGAAGAAGTTGCTCAATCTCAGGAATACTTGGGTTTCTGAGTCATTCTACCTTGGACCAGAGTGCTATCCAGTTATTTGGTAGGGGTCAATATATGACATGCTTAGGCTTTAAATAAGGAAAGGCAAGGCAATTTATCTGTATAGCACATTTCATGTACAGGACAATTCAAAGTGCTTTACATAAAACAAAGACATTACAGATATTTAGAATAGTAAAAGGCATCAACACATAATCACAATAAAATAATAAATTACATTAAAAAGATTAAAAGCAAGATAAGTTAAAAAAAAAAAGTTACCATGCAGATTTCATGCATAGGCGCATGAGAAAAGAAATGTTTTTAACCTGGATTTAAAAATGTCTACATTTGGTGAAAGTTTAATCTCCACTGGCAGTTTGTTCCACTTGTTTGCAGCATAACAGCTAAATGCTGCTTCTCCATGTTTAGTCTGGACTCTGGTCTGGACTAGCTGACCAGAGTCTTTGGATCTAAGAGCTCTGCTAGGTTTATATTCTCTGAACATATCACAGATGTATTCTGGGCCTAAACTCTTCTGGGATTTGTAAACAATCAGAAGGGTTTTAAAATCTATTCTGTGACTGACTGGAAGCCAGTGTAAAGATTTCAAAACTGGTGTGATGTGTTCAGATCTCTTAGTCCTGGTTAAAACTCTAGCAGCAGCGTTCTGGATGAGCTGCAGATGTTTAATGTTCTTTTTAGGAAGTCCTGTTAAAAGACCATTACAGTAATCCAGCCTACTGGAGATGAATGCATGGATGAGTTTTTCTTGGTCTTTCTGGGAGACTAAACTTTTAATTCTGTTGATGTTTCTGAGCTGGTAAAAAGCTGTCTTAGTGACAGCTTTGATGTGGCTGCTGAAAGTCAGGTCTGTGTCTATCAACACTCCAAGGTTACGAACTTGGTCAGTGATTTTAAGAGCCCAAGTTTCCAGGTGTTTGCCAATGCTGACCCTCTTCTCTTTGCTACCAAACAGAATAATCTCAGTTTTGTTTTCATTTAATTGGAGAAAATTCTCCTTCATCCAGGTGTTTATTTGCTCCAGACACTGACACAATAAGTCTACTGGACTGCAGTCATCTGGTGACAGAGACACATAAAGTTGTGTATCATCTGCATAACTTTGATAATTAATGCTATAGTTCTGTAATACTTGACCCAAAGGTAGCATATACAAGTTGAACAGAAGAGGCCCAAGGACTGACCCCTGGGGGACTCCACAAGTCAGGGCCACTCGCCCGGATTCATTGCTGCCGATCGTAACAAAATAACTCCGGCCTTCTAAATAGGACCTGAACCAGTTAAGAACCGCTCCAGAAAGTCCAACCCAGTTTTCCAGCCTGTGCAACAGGATTCTGTGATCTACAGTATCAAACGCAGCACTGAGAGCCAACAGAACCACGACTGATACTTGACCAGAATCAGTATTCAACCGAATGTCATTCAGCACTTTGACCAGAGCTGTTTCAGTGCTGTGATGGGGTCGGTTTTGTCACTTGGCCTCAACCCCTTACATCATCGTACCAAAGAGACAACTACAAACAAATGCAAACGGATTATAGGGTAGCCAAACAAATGTTTTGTATGTTTGTGTTATGTGCGCCTCTGTCAGCATGGGTGTTCTCTGTGTGTTTGATTATTAACTTGTTCCATTTTCCTCTTCAGTGATTAGATGGAGGGACTCCCGTGGGGTTATAAAGCCATGAGGGGGACAGCGTCCAGGTGGCCACCACCAATGCAAGCACTGCTGAAACTATTTGGGTTTTTTGCCTTTTAGTTGGGGGTCACCACAAGTTCTGTTTTTTGGTTTATCATAGCTTAGTTTGGACTTTGAGCTAGGGGAGTAGCCCAAATCCTACAGCCCATTGCATGGTTAGTTTGCTGTCTGCTCCCATCTTTAGTTTCTTTTAGCCTGGGCTCCCTTCTTCATTATTGCTTTGGTTAAATTAAAATGATTTTTAAACATTGCTGCTTGGTGGTCTCTTATATGTTCTGGTTACTTTATTTTTAGCCTTGTTTAATTCATGAACTGTAACAGTAGAGATCTTGATTCAGATGCTGAACCCTCCATCTGACCTACCATGGCAGGAGCAGTTTACCTTGCAGTCATATCTGCATCCCAGCCCTGGAGGTGTTGGAATTTCAGACACTGCAAGAGTCACGTCTTCCATCCCCATAGAGGTCTCTTCCCTTAAATACAGGTGCCCCATTAGTTCAGCCTAAATGTTCCAAGAAGACGGCTGTGTGCAGATCCTCACTGCATGTTGGCATTCATAAATATAAGATGCCTCATCTTGGATGGCTGATCCAGTTTCCCCCCAGTGTGAGTAGGGTTTGATGACACGATGCACTCACTCACGTACTCATGGCTGTCTGCTGTCTCAGTCACAGTTTAGCGCCATCTATAGTATGATCTTATATCCTCACATGTGATGGCCGCCTGCCCATGTGGGCCAATCCAAACAAAGCAGTGCCGTGGGTAGAGCTGGGGCTGAGCACTGAGAGATCGACGTGCAGCAAAAGTAAAAAAAATAAAATAAAAAACTGGGAGCCGGCTCTTCTGATTCTCTACAAAGCATCGGCTCTCAGAGCTGGCTCTTTCTCACATGGGACATCACTAGCTGGCAGGGCTGAGTGTGGGGTGGTGCAGGCTTTCTGTTTATCTTTCTGTTTATCCCCATTCTCTTTTCATCAACTAGTGTGCACTGGAGTGCAGATTTTTATCTTTATTTATAGCTGCCTTTTTTTACTGCATGTTTTAAGTTGCCGTGTTTTAGTGGGACAAAGTTTGGGTCAGGTCTGACTCCACCCATATCTTCCTCCCCCTGCCTTTTCTTTTTAGCTGTTGTCACTGGCATTGGTTCTTGTACTGGTTTCGATTGTTTTTTATTTTAGGTTGTTAATAAATTTTCTTATCCTGAGGGAATACTTTGTCTCTGCCCATCCTTTGCCACACATGTTCCTAAAATTCAGACCTATGGATTTGGTTAAAATGAGCTAGGGTTTTACAGAAACTAGACAGCTTCCTAAGGCCTTCAACTATGGCTGGTCACAAAATTATGAAAATTATGTTTTAATCAGATCAGCTTGAGGCCCCGCCTTCAGCCATCTACATGTGGAACTACAAACATTTCCAAGGGTTCAGCTGAAAAACCAGCTCCAGATGTTTGGGCAATTCTTTGGACTTGGCTTAACCCAAGTATCCAGTTTTGACCTGGCCTGACAGGAACAGCCATAGTCCAAACACCAGCAAACTGACACCCACCTGTGGGACTGCAGCAGGCCTAATCAAGGTAGGCTTATATGCTCAAGATGACTTTACTACATAGGACATGCTCAATGACTTTATGCGTGCCTTCTGGTCTTGTATACCTGTTCCAGAGTTTTGTTTAAGTGTAATATTCCTGCATGTCGTACACTGTGCCTGCTTCAACACAGAAACTGACTCAGCACACATGGTCCCCACTGCCTTGTGCATCGTAAATAAAACTATTCTCATGAGCTGGTAAAGCAAAAATAATCTGTGCATTAACCAGTATAGAAGCACTTTGTGAGATCACATCAGTAATGAGACAATGCCTTCCTCCTTTAAACTTTCAAATGGATGACTAACTCTCTGGTCCCTTGTGATTAGCTCCATCACTGAGTTCTACTGTTGTTTTTCTTCTATCTAAGTGGTCACCATCACTCAGGATTTTTTTCGGACCACTTTTCTTTCTGGAAGACGATGGTTACCCACTATCCTTCCAGTTTTTAATGATGTGGTTGACAGTTCTCAACCCAGTGTTAGTAGTTTCTCCATCTCCTTAGATGTTTTCTTTGCTTGATGCCAGTGGGCCGGTTGTTTAAAAAATGTAATCCAGATAAAAACTAGCTGGATTTGGGAATCCCATTTTTCAGGCTGGTGGATCATGTAATCCAGCTTGCTTTTACCCCAGTTGTTCAAAGCAACATTGAATTGGATCACCCTGATCCAGAATCCCATTTTTCAGAATCACCAAATCCGGATTTCCAGCATGTAAATCAATGTGGGCTTCCAGCTATGTGAAGAACAACAGGTAGAAGAGACGGTATGGGGTCACTTTAAGTGATTTTTATTGTGAGACAACACACAGAAACCATAAACATCCATTTACAATTGGAAGACACCTCACCAGAGCTACAACCATAGACTGTATATAAAAGATGGATGGAGTCTCCATGACGTCACTCTTAGGTTTCAAAAGAGCATAACTGAAGCTCATTGGGAGGATCCCACCGTTGTCATCTTGGCAGCATCATGTGTTTTGTGCTTACCGGAAAATCCAAAAATAGGCAGATGTGGAGCTGAGAGAGGGACTGTGAAGGTGGGGGTGGATGATTGATACCCATCAAACTTTGAGCTGCCTGTAGCTAAGAGCTAACTGAGCTAATTCAGATCTAATGTGAGCTAATTGGCTAATGAAGGTAGGCGGGCTAAAGCTGGATGAACAGGTCCTCACTGCTCTGCGCTTCTGTGTATCTGGGACGTTCTACCAAGTAGTTGGTGACAATATAGGTGCACAAAGCAACTGTGAGTGATGTGGTAAAAACTATGTCAACCGCATTGGCCAGTCTGCTCAATCAGTTTGTTGAAGTCCCGAATAAAGGATCAGATTACCCAGACCAAACACAGGTTTTCCCTTCTGGGGAACATGCCTAATTCTATCGGGGTTATTGACTACACGCATATGCATATCCAAGCACCTCATGAGAGGTACTGGGAGTATACTAACTCAAACGGGAGGCACAGTATTAACATCAAACTTGTGGGCGTCGCTGACCTCACCATCACAAACTGCGTGGTGTAATGGCCAGGGTCTGTTCATGATACTCGTATCCTGAGGGAGAGTGCCTTGTACAGAGAGCACTAAACCAACCGACTGGATGGCATCATATTAGGAGACAGCACCTATCCACTCCTACCAAGGCTGATGACGCCGGCAAATAATAATGTTAGGACACAGTCTGCAGATGTAATTCTATATGCAGCACTTTGGTCAGCATTGGTGTTCTTAAAGTCTTTTATATAAAAAGTGGTATGACATGGTATATTGCTTTAAAATAATCAAAAACTTTGGAAAAAAAAAACAGAAGTAAATTTAAGAAATATTACAAAAAACATTACTATAATATCATTGTTTTTTTTAATGAACTGAACAGCAGAAAACACAATCACCAACATTGTCCAAACATTTCGGATCTCAAATCTTCAAAGATTTTTCCTGAATGTTTGTAGAAACAAAGATTTCCACGAATTCCACAATCTTGTAAGTAGGACACAATCTGTTCATAAGATGATATCAGTGAATGAGGCCTTATGTTCCTCACCAATAACTACAAAATTCCCCTTCCTAGAGGTTTTTATGTGTTTCCTAGACTTTCCAGGACCAGAATGGGTGGCAGAGTTTTTGCTGGTTTCATGGAACCAGTAGCTGGTTTGTGTGTACTAGGACACGGTTGTTTTAAAACAAGGATTAAAACTTATTTGAGATAACTTTGTCAATTAATTACCCTCTAATATTTTTAATTGGGTTGATTGGAGTTATTGGAGAATACCGACTAGGGCTGTGCGATACTGCAAATACTGGTCCGATACCATGTAAAACCAGGGAAAGTGTCTTTGATACAGATACTTTTTGCTTAAAATTTTATAATCATTCAATGATTTTGCCTTTAATTATTGATCATGATTATGATAATAAATGTTTTATTTGACAAATCCTTGTACTGTTATTAACAAACTGAATGGCAGACCTGAGAAGTTCAAATTTAAGCTGTTTTGCTTGTAAACAATATAAAATATAAATAACAAAAAATAATATAACTGTCATTTCCTTTTATCAGACATAGTTCTTTGACAAAATAAAAGTAACAGTGCAAATAAGTTAAAAGCAAAACCTACTATCGAACAATACTGATGCTAGCCTTGCTATTGATATTATTGATATTTGGATCAATCTGCCCAGCCCTAATCCCTACCCACAATTTTGTTCCTCTCTGGACAAATGTGCCTTCTAGTTGAATAAATAAGTAGGAAATAAGACAGATGCCTCAGCTTGATCAGATGTAGGGAAGAGTAGAGAAAAAAAATAGTCTTGGAAACCTTCAGTCTCACTTCATAAAATTGCTTGTTTACAGTAGAAATAAAGAAGCACTACAGACCAACCTGTGATCATTTGCACTTTAGAATAATTACTAATTGTGATGGTCAAATTTTAAACTACAAATCTGTGTTTAACAGCTTCAGTCAGAAAAACGACAAACAGCAATTTATTGAAATGTCGCTGGCTCTCAACCCCTCTCATTACCAGCTGACACAGAATGATGCTTTCATATTATTGTAATAATTTATCTGGTTCGTGTGGAGAGCTTTAGTAATGATGTGAGAGACAGTTTTAAAACAGAAGGGGTGGCTTATGGCTGCCAGCTGACTGAAAACAGCTAAGTTCTGGTTGGAGAGATATTTTCTGTTTGGGAACACATGTGTTTCTCTTCCATCACTTGTGTTTATTTATGCTATGTTTCATTTATTTATATTTAAATATGCCAATTAGGTCAAAATTACGTAAAAGGTCTCTTCTCTCTTAAAAGAACATGGCAGCAGTCATTATCTGTGGGTTTTGTTCTTGGTTTTATTGGATTTGTTCTGATCACATGTCCAATCTGAATATGTGAACATGTCAGGTGATCCGATTGGCCTCAACTAGAAAGAATTTTCAATCCGAGGGGGGGAGGGGGGGGGGGGTGTCAGCAGGACAAAATAAGCATGTTTATACTGTGGTTGATGTTTCTGCACCTGCTTCAACTATGTGAGGTTTACATGACGTAACGAGTTTCAGGGAAGACTTGAAAAATGGCGGCAGCAAAACAGAACAGGACTGTTCTGTTTTAAAATGTAGTAAGAAAACTAAAGAGTTAAGGATTATTGAGCATTTCAAGGGTCAAAAGGTTCAAAATAAAGAGAAAACCTTCCCTAATTAGTCAGGACTGCGCATGTCAAAAGTGTTACGATTGTATTAAATCTGTCCATAAGGTAAATACAACTGATGGAATTGCTTTATATAGCATCCATGTAAACATGTCAGCCAATCAGATATTTGTCCATGTAAATGTAGCTCATGACGAGCTGGGCCAGAAGCAACCATAAAACATACAATATGTCTTAGAAAAGAAAAGTAGAAAATACAACATAAAGTTTAATAAAATTAGAAAAAACAAGAAATAAAACAACAGTTCCATTAGGGAGCAGTTCCTACATGAGACACACCTGGTTTCATTTGCTTCACCTGCTCCTGGTTTGTGGCGTTATGAAGGGATGGGCATACTGTGAAGAAAGAAAATATCAATGCCACCCAGGGGAATTCCACCATATTTATTTTTTTATTTAATTTTATTTTATTTAACCAGGAAAAACTTAATTGACATTAAGAATCTCCTGGCCAAGACAGCAACAAACCAAGTTACAAATCAATCAAAACCACCCAAAAAATTACATATAAAATTACAAACATACATCAACCCTTCAAGTTACAAAATAATATTAGTCAAAACATTTACAACCTAAAGACTCATCATTTAATGCTCTTAACTTACTTTTAAAAAGATGTAAGGAGACCAGTTCCCCCAGACAAAGCTTATCCTGCAGCAAATTCCAAACTGTTGGAGCAGCATATCTAAAACTTCTTCTTCCAATTTCAAGTCTGACTTTGGGTATAGAGAGCAAAATTACATCCTGAGTCACAGCACAAAGATTGTAGCTACTGTTTCTTTTTGATTGGATAGCATTACATAAGTATGAGGGAAGCAGATTTAATATTACCTTATATATAAAGATGTGCCAACTCAAATGCAATGGTTCGGCACGCAGGTTCATTTACACCACAGGGCAGAGACAGTTCCAGTTATCAAAACAATTTTATTTAACGAAATAAAACTAAATCAAAAGGGCCTATAAAAAAATTAACATTTAAAGAAGGCCAGTATAGGGGTGGGACCAACAGCAGCATTCACCTAAAAAGGGGGGAAAAAAACTCACAAACCAAACCACCAGGCCAGGGGATGCTGCCTGGGCTCCACAGCACCTGCACACAAAATGATCTAAAACAGAAGAATACAATGACTAATAAAGAACATAAAACAACCAAAATACCATAAACAAAACAAAATAATTAATCAAAAAGGAAAAGAACTTAATGAGCTAAAAAGAAGAGTTCAGCAGGGTAGAATGAGCCCCGCAGAGCAGATGAAAAACCCTCCAGAGAGTGGAAGAGCATGAACAGCACATGTGTACAGTGCTTGTACACAAGCCCACAGAGCTGGGGCACCAAAAAGGGGGGCTAAAGGGGAAGGATTCTAGGGGCCCATGACTGACAGGAGCCCAGAAGGGCCCTCAGTGCAATTGTAATATTAACAAAATTATCTAATACTCAATGAAAACTTACAATCACGCAAATATTTTAGTTACAATGCATTTGTATCACTAAGTGTCGTTGTTTTGGGAACATTTCTGAACACCCACCCCCCTCTACATTTCCCTTAAATGGTTCAGTCCACCTGCTCCTTCAGCTGTGGAGCAGCGCAACAGACAGACAGCGAATGGATGGTAAGATGGCAGGATACCTCAAAAATCGGGAAGTTTAAAAAGAAAAGAAAAAAGCTAAGACTGGAGAGAGAACAGAGGGGTGGACAGTATGTCACCCAGTTCTTTCGGAGGCAAGGTGGGTTAGTTAGTTTGTCTGATGGAAAGTTGTGGAACATCAGCTTGTTGTCTCTTCTAAACTTTGTCCATATAAGCTAGCTCACTTTGCTCCCACATTAGCTCATATTTCTGAAGAAAACTCTGGATTTTATTCATTGCACTGTTGTTTTAGTCAAATAATCAATGCAGGCAAACAATTAGCAAGCTGCTCTGCTAAAAACAAATAACGCATGTTTCGAACAGACAGGAGAGCAGCCCAGAGCCGTCGATATACTCAGAGTTGCGACATCCGTTGTCTTTGTTGTAAGAGCGGTTACGTGGGTCATGGAGCCTCCAATAGTTCAAAACAAACCTGCGCTGCTATACTCTACTACGGAACAGACAGCAGCGATCGGATTAAGGAGGGTGAATACTAAATAAACACATACACGTTTGTCACTAAATGCATTATTATGTTAATGTTGATTTTAAGTGATGATCAAGTCATGTTTGACAATAGATTAAATAGTGTAACCACAATAACCTCGTACATTTTTGGAGGGAAATATTCATCTCAACCAACAAGCTAGTATTTATTAAAGATCAGACATGATGGTCCTTATTAGCCTCTATATTTCTTACTGCTAACCATCCATACAATTCCCTTTTGTAAGGTTAAATGATTAGGTTGTTAGGGCATACTTTCATCAAATTAATAAAGCCAGCCATGTGGTAGCATGTAATGTCCCAGCAGTATGGACTTAAAGTCAAAGACACAATGCATACAACACCGAAGACCCCCTTTAGACATGACTGTGTCTCTCAGCTGCATTTCAATGGTTTGTATTTAAATGTCCAAATCTGCACCATCTCTCGTAAAGGGGATATATCATGAAAAACCCACTTTTTTAGCCCTAAATAAATGTTTTTGTGCATTATTAGTGTTTATCAATGCAGAACATTTAATACATTCTCTCCTGATGCTGTGTGTATATCTTTATATTCTTTTTGGGTCATATTTTTCAGTCTTAGTTTTCTCTATTGCGTTTCGTCATCTATTATGTCCCAGTATTTGCTGTGGGTCTGCTAAATAAGGTCATGGAAATCCGGGTATCTAATTTTGTGAATCCGTTATTTATTTATTTATTATTATTTTTTTCGAAGCAATTCTGGTTTCCACGTTAAGTTATGCCGAAGTTACCAGTGGACAAGTCAAAATGTGCGGTTGTAGGGTGTATCAACCCACACAATTCCTTACATCGCCCCCTGGCATCAGAGCCCCTTCGAAGTGCCTGGTTGGATTGAATTGTTCATGGAAATGTACCGACATCAGTGGGGAAAGTCCTTTTTGTTTGCACGAAGCACTTCAAGGACGAGTGTTTCAGCAACCTCCACTAGTATTATGATGGATTTGCAGAAAGACTGTGTCTAAAAGTAGGGTTAGTTCCTTCTCTCTATGGAAACTACGGACACAGCAAGCGGTGAGCTCCAAATAACACTAAAATTATGTCAAGCTTTATTTTAGACATGCATTGTGTGTGTTGATATGATGTACTGGCCGTTGTTTTCATAGTATTAGCATTGTGCGTTCTACTTCTGTTAGTGCTGTGTGCTAGCTTTTAGCCTCCTACCTGAGGATATAACTGTACTGTGTGCTAACTTTTAGCTTCCTACCTGAGGATATAACTGTACTGTGTGCTAACTTTTAGCTTCCTACCTGAGGATATAACTGTACTATCTGCTAACTTTTACCCAGGTAGCAGACAGGTCTGCGTCAAGGTTCCAAGGAGAAGCTGGACACAAGCGCAGGTATGTGGAATGTAGACTTTAATATAGTCTAGCGAGCGAGTACTATAGTAGTTAAATACACAGATGCAATAGTCAGGGAATGAGGCTCATATAGGATGATGACCAGGTGAAACAGATGATTGGGATTTGATGCAGGTGTGTCCAAGATGTCTGACGCTGAGGGATTGTGGGTGATGTAGTTAGTGACCAGTGATCAGTGCTCCAGAGAAGTGGAGCGCACCCGAGAGGGCGCAGGCATGACAGTCTGGGCCAGATCTGGTATCACGCCGGCACTTCTGGCCAACTGCTGACATGGCAAGTGGTATGTCAACCGGATGTGGGCCAGGTCTGGTAATGATGGCTCTGTTTATACAATGGCATGCCATATGTGGCCCAATTATGATTTGGTATATGTGGCCCAGATCTATCCATGCCATATGTGGGCCAATTGTCGTTAAGCTCATGTTGCCCGTACCTGTCTCATATGTGTGAACAAAAAAATAGTTAAGTCTTACTTTTAAAATGTTTTTCTGCCTTTAGTGTCCCACTCACCACCACCCCACTCCTAATTCAAATTAGTTTTTCAGTGTAAAGCAAGTGCATTCGAAATCATAAAAACATCAACATACTCCAATACCGACAGGAATAGAATGGATAATAATTAAATCAGAGGGTCCTTATCTTACCTATTACTAAATTACACAACAACTTTGCGATTGTGTGTTGAGAAATTAAATCTGTCACTATTTTGCAGACTGCCTAATGCCTCCCTGACAATAAACCTGAAAAACAACAGAATGGCCATTCACTTGACAACCAACCAACCATTTGTCATTAGATTTCATTAGCCATCTCTCAACATGTAACCTATTTACTATGCTCTGATTGGGTCAAGATATAGTTAAATGTGCGAACAGGTTTGTCAACCGCCAATACAGAAGAAGAAGAAGCGCGAATAGAACCGGATGTGTTGCATTTCAACGCTCGCAGAGAGAGACAAACAAAGGTGAGTTTACAATTTTATTTATTTAATATGTACAGGATATGTATGATTAAAAAACATACTTGATATCTTAAGGTGTATTCCATCTGAACGGGGAGGCGGGAATTTCCCACTTTGCTTCGCCCACTCAGTGTAACGTACATTTGCTAACAGAAGCTGCAGTGAGTGAGCTATTGCTCTTTTGTATTTTGGGTTGTATAGTTAGTGTCTATACTGGATTTCTGTTTTATGTATTCAAATGATATTGGTGTAGTTACCGGGTTAAGACAGGAGTGAAGCTCATTCACAAACTCATTGGACTAGTTGAGTTATAGCTAGGCTACGTAGCTTTTTTTTTTTTTTTTTTTTTAATTCCTGCGTCGTCATAGCTATAGATGCATCAACCCAGCCGCCATCTTGGGCAAGCCGTGTGTACATACTGCATTTGTCAACAGAGGCAGAGGTCTATCAACGATTAAAATCACCATAACTCGCTAAAATTTCATTTGATTTTTAATCGGTTTAGTTTATTAGAAATGTTACACATATTTGGGGGATCTGGGTATCCCTGGCACAAAAAATGATTTCAAAAGTGGATCCACTGCCACATGAATATCACTGCGGGGGTTGTTGACATGAAAATGTGTGAGAACCACTATGTCTAATGTAGAATTATTGTTTTGTTTATAAAATATGTCAACTGTAAACATGATCAGTATTTATCAAATGTGCATTATTTGAATTAATCTTAAATTTTCCTTTTTTTATAGGCTGTGTTTCGGATTTTGACTGTAAGCAGAACAGGAGTGTAAGTAATATGGATGGGAACTGGGCATACAATGAGAGGAGCAATATGAGAAAACGAGCACTGAAAAGGGTAAAAAAACTTGTGAACTCGTTAGAAAATGAGCAGGAAAATGAAAAATGTGATAAAAACATGGATGTAGGCTTAAAAATTAAGGAATCAGGTGGATGTGAAGTGATGCACACTGACAGTGATGAAGAGGGTGAACTTAGTCTAACTATGGAGGCAGAACATAGGTTTGATGATTCTGATGAGATGGCTATGGATCACACAGATGCATGCAGCAAGAGCACTTCTGATTTAGGGGCTTCTTTTGCAGACTGGGCCATTGAGTTTAGCATATCTCTGATGGCTTTATCAGCCTTGCTCTCCATCCTCAAACATCACCTTCCCTTCCTGCCTAAAGATGGAAGAACATTGCTCAGAACAAGAACAACATACAAAATTGAGGCTTTAGCAGGTGGAATATTTCACTATTTTGGTATACTGAATGCATTTCACAGGATTCTGGACAGTGTGTGGTCTGTTCTCCCAGATAGACACGCCTTTAAACTACAGCTAAATTTTGATGGTCTTCCACATTTTAAGAGCACACGGACTCAGTTTTGGCCAATACTTGGCATGTTGCAGGGGTACAGTAAGCACCCAGTGGTGATTGGCCTTTTCTGTGGCAATTCTAAACCTAATTCTTTGTCAGAATATTTGCAGCATCTGGTGAATGAATTAAAAATGCTGAGCAGTGGTTTTGTTTTTAAGGGAAAGACATTTGTTTTAAGTGTCAGCTCTGTTGTGTATGACACACCAGCCCGAACCTTTATCAGAGCTGTTAAATCAATTAGTGCTTATAATGGATGTGACAAGTGCCATCAAAGTGGTGTTCAAGTGGGTAGCCGGATGACATTCCCTGAGGTCAGTGCAAGGTGCCGGACAGACAAATGTTTTAGACAAGCTACTGATCAGGATCACCACCGTGAATGCTCACCTTTATCCAGCCTTGATATTGACATGGTTACCACCTTCCCTTATGATTACATGCACTTAGTGTGCTTGGGGGTATTGAGACGTCTGCTTGATTTGTGGTTGGGTCCTCCTGGCCCATTGAGTTGTCGCATGTCATCTACTCAGGCTTCATTGGTTTCAGAGAGACTACTTGCTTTGAAGGATTATATTCCATCAGAGTTTGCCAGAAGACCACGTACACTGACAGAGAAACAGACGGAAGGCAACTGAACTACGACAGTTTTTGTTGTATACTGGTCCTGTTATATTGAAGGATGTGTTGAAGTCTCAAATCTATGACAATTTCATGCTTTTGTCTGTTGGCGTGTACATTTTAGTGAGCTTGGAATATTGTTTGAGAATGAATGACTTTGCAAACCTTTTACTGGTTTCATTTGTTGAACACTTTGGCTGTCTGTATGGGCAAGAATCTTTAGTTTACAACATACATGGTCTTGTGCACCTTAGTCAGGATGTCAAATTGCATGGTAAATTGGATCTCATTTCAGGCTTTCCATATGAAAATTTCTTGGGGCAACTTAAAAAAATGGTTAGGGGTGCTCCGCAGGTTTTCTGAAATTGATCATGTCAACTCTAGTCCTGATCTTTGTTCTCAAACAGATAAGGTATTTAAGTTGGAACATGAAGATGGGCCTGTGCCACAGTCAACTACAGGAGAAGTACACCAATTTAAAGTGTTCTCTGTGGATGGAATAACTGTCAAACCTTCAAGTAGAGATTCATGCATCAAAATTAGGAATGAAGTAGTTTTGGTTGAAAACTTTGTCATAGATGGAGGAATATATTGCAGGCAAAGAATACAGATGCAAGGAGCCATTCTTTTTATATCCATTTGATTCCAGAGAGTTAGAAATAACCCCCCCTCCCAAAAAAAAATAGAAATAGGGTCCATGTTAACAGCAGGACTGAGTGCACATTCTTTGCTCTGTTGTGTATAAACTTTTGTCAGTGTTTAAGTCTCTTTTCATTGCTCTCATGTTCTCCAGTTCTTTATAGATAACACATTTTAGTTACATGACAATGACAAAGTCTTTACATTTTATATAGGCAATATATCACATAGTTATATTTGCGAAAACTAATGAAGTGGAGGTGGTACCATCAAAGTGGATCAGCGGGAATGAATGTATGTGGCCGCCAAACAAAGTGGATGTTGTTAAGGCCACAAAAAGCCAAGAACAAACTGGAGCAGGCTGGAAACCATATAGGGTCCGAGTTACATTCACATCAAGTAAGTACAGTTGTGTGAATTCTGGTGCATGTTGAGACTAATCTTTAAGTGAACGTGTATGCATAATTCATCATGAATAAATGCAAATGCAGAATTTTAATGGAGGCATATTATTGAAATATATCAGTCGCGTTAGGACTTTTTCATGTAAATAACAAAAAAATTACCATTAAGTACTTGTTGTTTTGTAGATGATTACAATGAGGCGAGACTAAAGCTTCCAGAGGCTGTTCAACACACAGACCTTGGGACAGATGGAGAGGATTCCTCAATAAATCCAAAAGGCGAAGAATGTAAGTTGTCATGTTTTATTTTTGCAGGCCTATATTTTTGTGCATTTTCAATTTTAATAACATCAAGTATTTAACTAGACTGAAGAACATCCTCTTCCCCGGTGAAGATGAGGATGAAAATGAAGCAGCACATATCTTTCGAAAAGCTAAGCCATGGAAGAAGTAAGACGTTTAAATTGTTTATTTGACTTTAATCTTCTGCTATTGGTATGTAAAATGTTGATACAGTACTGGGTTTGCCATGTCATTGCAGATCAGCTGAATTGCCTGGTGCACCAAAGATCTTGTTTGGCCCAGATCCCCGAGGGAATGATTCTGAGGAAGAAACTGTCTCACCAGCAAGAAAAAAGTATACTCTTATGATGTTTTATTTAATAAGCTGTTTAAATCTGAAAAAAAAATTCCAGAAAGCTTTGCTCTATTTTTTTTTTTTTTTTTTTGCGTACAAGATGGACTGTTTACTGCAGATGTGCTCAACTTTACACTTTAACCTCAAAATGTTCAAAAGTGCCACAAATTATGTTTTCTGGTGGGGGTAGGCCTTGAAATAAGCACTGGTCTGCCTCTTGAGTAGGTCTAATGCAGCAAATATTTATTTCTAATTCCTGAAGAACCTATTCCAATTAGATAAACACCAACAAAGAAAGGGCATCCTTGCAAACCAACCCCCACCCCAAATCTAATGCTGGTCAAGCTACTCTTGCAGAGTGCACCATACTCCTGAGCTGGACCAGAGAGGCCAAGCGTCCCGTAGCCTGCATCAGAGAGAGACTGTTTCGTCGGAGCCACATCAGTTAATAAGAAGACCACAAACCAGCTTATTAGCTTCCTACCGGAGGATAGAACTGTACTGTGTGCTTTGAATAAAATGAAAAGGCTTCGATTTTTGCTGTTTTGTGTAATGGAACACATGATCCAAATGTATTCAGTGACTTTCTTGTCCCTCGATAATAATAATAATAATAAAACAGTAAACCATGTGAGGTCCTGCTATTTTTTGTTTCTGAGCCTATCTAATTTATTTTACCATTTCCTTCTGATTTCTTTTATTTGTTTTTATTGATTAATTTTTGTTGCCTCTTGTTCAGTGATAATGTTCAATAATAACGCTCACAATACAATAAATCATAAAAAGCGAGCAGCCATTTTGTTTTTGATGTTTTAGCTGAGATTTCGTTTTCATGGAAGAGGTTATTTTGTATGTAAGTTTTGTATTTTAAGTAATTGATCTTGAAATAATTAATTGTTTAAGTATTTAAAAAAGAGAGATGGGTTTTCGCGGCCGGAGCACTGTGCCCCAATAAACGTCTTCAGTGCACAAGTAGCAGCCGGTAAAACAGCTACTTTAGCAGCGAGCATATGAAAGGCTCAATTTCCAACTAACAGTGGAGTCAAGTACCTACAAGCACGCACTGAAGAGGCAGCCGGTAAGACAAATGAGTTTTATTTGAGAGCTGTTACGTGAGGCTGCTACGGTGTGTGCACGCAGGATTTTCTAGCGTACTGTGAAACTCTGCTCGTGCCTGGTTCCTGTGCTTGTACTTGCACTGAGGTGCATAGTCTTGGTGGGTTTGCAGGTGTAAATATGGATCCATGGGTGGATTTGGGTTTGTTTTTATGTCTATTTGCTAGGTGGCATCATGTGTTAGAACTGTAAGAATGGAATGGTTTGCACATTTGGTTGGTGCAATATTGGCTAATTGGTAAGTTTGGTAAGCTGGCAATATGTTTATGGAATGGGTGGAAAGCAGATGACGAGGTTAACCTACTGTGTTTATGCTGCTAGGTTATTTATTTGCACTGTGAATAATGTATGTATTTATCCTGGTAAGTGTGTGTTTTCTAAGGTTTTTTTTTTACCTGACTTGACTGATTATCAAGCCAAAATTAACTCCAAAATAAAGAATGGAAAGAGATTTAAGGGCTCTGTCTCAAACAAGTTGCCTCTCTTCACGTTGTGGGTACACGCCTTCTAAGTGTGGGGTGCAGCGTGGTTAGTTAAAACACTGAACAAGCACCTTATTCTGATATACAGCAGCTGAGCTTCTTTGGCTCTGCTGGCACCTGCCTGAACCACCTCCTGGACGTCGCTTCCCCCACCTGCTGTAGATACATACATCATGGGTAGTGCAGGAATTTTACCCACAACAACTCCAAAGTAATAAAATTCGCTTCTTGTTGCCCTCAGAATAACTCCAGCCGAGCTGTTAATAGACTTGCATTAGCCAGCCTAGTTTGGTACAGCAGACACGTCATTATAATCGTAAAAACTCCCATGTAGTCGCTGAGACACTTGATCAAAATCGAGATTTTACAGAATGCATTTTAACCGATGCTCTTTTTTTGTCACATACTTCTGAACGTGTGTTTCAACCCCTGAAATTCCAACCAAGTTTTTGCTGTATTTGGTTTGCCAGAAGTAACACACAGATCAACAGTGACCAAGCCTTTTCTCATCTGCACATCATTCTCTCAAGTCTTGGTTTTCAGGAGAAAAAATATTGGCACTGAAACAAACACACAACAGAAAATATTTCCATATTTCCACTTTTTTCTCATTTCCAGTTATTTCTGTTACTATTTTCCTGCTGTCCTCACTAAACAAACTCCAGCTCAGCTGCTTTGTGGCGCCACCGTGCATCAGAAACTTCTTTTTGGCTTTATTCCAGTCATAGAGGAGCATTATTTTTCTTCTTCTCAGATACACACTTTCTGCTTACTGGTTGATCTTTGGCTGCTCCTGATTAGACAGTACCGTCAGGAAGTGGCTTCCTCATCATTTCCAGGTCTAAATAGTAGTGGTAGAGATTTTTTTTCAAACCCTACATTTTGTGGCTGGACTGTAAACCTCCTGGATGGGATATAAATGCCATGAAAACCTCCAAAGATCACCAAAAGCAGAGGTCTCCAACCCTAGTCCACAAGTCCCACTATCCTGCAGGTCTTTGATGTCTCCCTGCTACAACACACCTGATTCAAATTGATGGATCTCTGACAAGCTCTGCACAAGTCTGCAAATGAGCCATGAATTTGAATCAGGTGTACTGCAGCAGGGAGACATCTAAGACTTGCAGGATAGTGGGCCTTTAGGACAGGGTTGGAGAGCTCTGACCTAAAGGGTAAGCTTGAGTAATAAAAGTCTTTTAAAAACCAGAACACACACAAATGTGTCTTCCTCCTCTTCATACTACTGCCAGGTCTGAGCTTCCACTTCAAAGCAGGATTAGTGAATAAGTGAGGTAACTTTAGGTTTAATTGTTGATTTCTCACAAATCTCATCAATATTTGATCTCTTCCATTTAATTTCTGCTTCACTGTGTTTCATTTGCGCTGTAAATCATTTACATTCACGTCTGTGGAACAAAAACTTGCTGTTTGGAGCCGGGAACACAGAGGTGAAAACTATGTCTGAGAAATCCTGGAGTCTTCGTGGACAGGAATGAGGCGGTTTGATGCCCGGTGGGACTGATGTTCGTCCACCCGAACACAGAAGCAGTGAAACAAAAAGACGCCGCGGAGACGCTCCTCCATCAAACCTGATTCAGCTCTCTTCACCCAAGCTGGGATGGTATCACTGAGGCAATGTGTTGCCTGGCAACCTGCATGGCCTTGTCTACATGTAGTAAAGACAGAACATCAGCATTGCCACGGCAACGGCTGACAATTGGCTGCCTCCTTTCCTCCCTGTCATTGGAACTGCTGCTATAAATCAGATTCTCCAGCTGGCCCTGCCCACTCCTACATCACTTCTGTTTATCTTCACATTTTACTCTTATTTATTTTTATTCTTTCTTCTCTTTCTTTGTCTCGCTTTCAGCAGCATTTGTATTGGAGAAGTGCTGGACTGGTAAAGTTGAGCTGGACTCATAAGTCCTGCAGGACTGTCGGATGCCAAGAAACTGTTCAGCCTCTAAGGTCGAACTTTTTACTCTGTGTTTGTACAACTACACTTACCTAGTTCTCTAATGGGGTTTTTCTCTGGAGATCAACTGTGGACATATAATGTCTCTTTTTATTCAGGCATCTGGAGTAACAGCCAGCTCAGAAACATCACTGCTGGTGTCACCTTGGTCTGAAAATGCCAGAGTATAAACATGCAGCCTCTCCATCTTTATCTCCACCCACAGCTTCAAATCACAATGCATTCACTAAACCCTGGAAGATTAAACTCTGACATGAACAACAACACGTTTTATTGTGGTTTATGGAACGAAAGAAAAATAAATAATTTTTTTGAAAAACCCCAATTAGGAGCCAACATTAAACATCCCTGTTTCTGTTAAAACTGTAGAAATTTTGTCCTGAAAATATTACAGGCAAAATAAGTAGCGTTGACACCTAGTGTTTAAAATCAGATCTGCATTTGAAAGAGACCCAACCCCCCAAAGAGTTTCACGCAGGTTGCCGGTTTTTGAGAGGACGGCTCTTTTATATACAGTCTATAGAAGACGGAGAACATGGCACCAGCAAACATCATGATGACGAGAGATAATTCACACAAAGTAAGTTGCTATGCTTTGCAATGCTAGTGTTACCGGCGCCAGACCTGGGGGAAATCTGTACCGACAACAAGAGGCACACAGGCTAGGGAGCCCTGTGTAGCCAGAACAAACTGAATCAGAGAGGATACCGTTTTAGCGTGTTGTTCAGGCCAGAGCTTGTTTATTCCGAGCTGCATTTTCAATAAACAAATACATTCAGACAATATCAAAGTACTCATTACTTACAACAAAAGAAACCAAGACTTTCACGGATAAAATAAAGAAAAAAATAAACTATTTAAAGTGAAAGTGCATATAACCTCATTAAAGGTATCTTTATAAAATAAAATAAATACCAACTGGTCCTAAACAAATTAAAATAACTAAACAGAAAAGAATATTACATTTACTCACAAATACAAATCACTTTGGTGATTACCAAATATATACACAATCTACTTTCACTCAGTCTTACCAGTACAGCAGAATACGCTTGTACTTAATGAAAAGAAAAGCATGTATGTAAAACAGTTTTTTTTTTTTTTTTTAAGAAACTTTCTCCTATCCTCACAGAACATGCTACTGGCTGGTTAACACTTTAACAGCATACTGAACACATTTCAAACGACAGGGGTAGTTTGTCAGTTAAATACACTTTTAAAATCAGCGTGCATCTGATATAGCTGCTTGAAAACATGCTAGGTACCAGATAACACAGACGAAAGTTAAGTACAAAGCAACGATTTGAATCATCTCACATCTCAAAAGTTTTAAACACTTCAAACAAATAATGCATTTACATTATGATAATCAGTTAAGCAATTTATGTGGCTTTTACCTTATATGTGAATCAGAGAGGATACCGTTTTAGCATGGTGTCCAGGCCAGAGCTCGTTTATTCTGAGCCGGGCATGTCCAAAGCCTGTAGCTATGCCTCTTTGCTAGACCCACCACGGCACAAGGGCGCCATCTACTGACTTGGAGTTGAGTAACACCATGTGAAAAATGAATGTTTGGGTAAAATATTTCACAATATAAACAAAAAACAAACAAAAAAAGACAAAAAACAAAAAAAAAAAAAAGGGGGGGGGGGGGGGGGGGGGGGCACTAATTTCATGCACTAATTTACATTAGCATAAAATGTAAACAAAAGCTACATTAATTAACAAATGCCACACAGCGGCAGTTTTCCCTTAGTCTCACTTAATAAATTAATTTGATAGTAATTTCATATGTTTATAAGGAAAAACACACTATTCACTTGGCCAAAACATCATTACATTTGTCGTTGTAAACTAATAGGCCACCAATTTACTCCACTAATACATCCATACAGTCACATTAATTAATTTAATGAGTGCCGAGGAATAAATTAGACTAAAATCTTCGTAAATCAAGATAAACCTTTCGGCTAATTTAAACAAAATTATCCTAATTATTTAGCCTTTAAAATTTTCTAATCTTTGAAAGTTTAAAAAGCTGTGTAGTAATTATACTTAGTTCTATTCATTTTTGTTCTCTGTGTTATTTTGTGTTTCATTGTGAAGCACTTTGTGATTTTTATTTTGAAAGCTGCTGTATAAATAAACATTTACGTACTTACTATAAGATTGTTCTTTACACTGATGCATGCCTCAAGAGGTCCTAAACCTGATTTTGGTTGAATTGGCTACTTCGTTGAGAAATATATATTTAAATTTTCCTAATGTGTTTCTGCTGGTAAAAGGTGGAGGCATTATAGAAGCTTTTCATTCAGCCTACACCCTTTTGGTTTATTTAGTTAATCTTGTTTATTATTTTGTCTTACGTTTCTACCTCCTGCTACATGAGTGTTTCACATATATCATTACATGTCATTAAGGCTTGTCATTTTTTAATTCTTGTGTTTAGTCTAAGATTATAAGTCTATATGTATCTGTTGCATGTTTTCTCTTTTTTGGCAGAGTTTTTATTTAATCTTCATCTCTTCTTCATGCTTTCCTGGAACCAGTGTTTATTTACCTGCACTATGAAAATTATTATTTTTTTTTTAAATGTCAAACAAATCTCTAATGTGACTTTCCATTACTCTAGATAATTTCATCTCCTCAGTATTTTGGTTTAATTGTGGCAGACCACAAGGTTCTGTTCTCGGCCTCCTTCTGTTCCTAATGTACCTGCAACACAACCCTAACCTCTAATGGAAATGATCATTTTTCATGCTGTTTATGCTGAAAAATCCAACAGATTCCAACAGCGTTATGAATCTCACAGCTTGTCTCTGATATTCAATCCTGGATTAGTTCTTTTAAAATAATGACATGGGGTGCACATTTCCAGAAAAGATTTGTCCCTGTGCAGGTGCAACTACTGACCATTAATTTGATTTTAGCATGAAGTTACATAGCAATGCTAATCTAGTTATATGCTAGCACTAGATTACTTTTAAGATAATTTCAGGAAAACATCACTTTTAGTTTTCCGTGAGTGTATTTAGGGACGACACATTAACTCAGTTTTAACTGAATCAATCAAGATTTTCACATTGGAGTTGGAAAAAAAAAAAAAACTAACCCTAAAAGTGAACCTCATGATTCACATTATTTAGCCCTGACTAAGCTAGTGCTACCTGATCTAGTTTCATTTAAACAGGAGGCTAGCAAGGCTGCTAGCTGGTTTTAAAGTAGTTACAGCATGAAAATGTGGAGAAATTTATCTTGGAACCAGCCTGGTTTTATATGAAAGGTTAAGAATAAAGGGAAATGGAGATATTTCTGACTTCTTGTAAAAAGGAAGGACACAGATCAGGTGGAGAGAGACCCCAGACCCAGTATCAGCAGCCCCACAGCTTCAAGCATGGCTTAGTTAACGCAGTTATTACAAACTGGACTAATGTGGATTTATTCAAACTGGATCACAATGAATTGGATTGAATTGATTATGTCTAAAACTACTTGAAATGTCATTGCTGTGAATTGGTGCTACACAAATAAAGCTGAAGTGAATTACATAGAAAAGAAATTATCTGATTCATTCAAGGGTAACAAGTGGGTAGCATGAAATTATAAAAGATGGAACAAGCTGGGTTTCTTCTAAAAATGGGGAATGGTATGAGTGAATTATCCAGCCATCAGTACGTTTTCCCTCCGATGAAACATAAATTCTTTCATTCTTGGTGTTTGTCTTCTTTAAAGTGATTATGCCAATGACCATGAAGATTCCTGTTGCACTGAGATACGATGTGAGGATCTGGTGAAACTTTCTACTTAGAGGCCCAGAAACGTTCAGAATTCCAAACAACAGCTCCTAAACTTCAGCTCCTAAATCAGACGTCAAGCTTCTAGTTGTGACACCTGTAAGACGATGGAAGAGCTCAAAATCTAAAGACTTTCCATTAAAATCTCCTCCCCGAGTTGTAGATGGGAGAACACAACCGGATCTCATGTTTGGAAGAATTATTCAGATTTATTCTGATCATGAGCAAAAGGAAAGCTGCAGGAGACGAATAACAACAAAAACCTTAAAGTGAAACATCAAAGAAAAGCAGATGAACATCTCTGACAGGCAACAGTGGAAGAAAGCTGGTGGCGCCATCTAGTGGTGGAAGACTGACCTGCAGACACCTTGTGTAAAACATGAAGTTGAAACCAGCCTCCATTTTCAAGGTAATAAAACTGAATGTTTTTTTCCTCTACAAGAAGAATAAACTACACAACAACATCAGTTTCTGTTTATTGCTTCTCTGAACATTCACACAATATCTGGATGCGAAGACGCCGAGAAATGAGTTGGGATAACCTTCATCCAACTAGCAGCTTCAATGTGTTAACATAAAAAACATTTTCCAAGAGATTTACTTTAGTTAAACTGGTTTCTTTTTATGTTTTTTAAGTGGTTAACTTAAAAATGAACCAAATCTAAGCACTGCAAACATGCAGCGCTGCCGCACTGAGAGCTCTGAAGCTCAGCAGGACCTTTATCTACACCTGCACAGCTGCAGGTAATAAACCAATCAGCACCCAGAAGCTCAAGCTACACCTGCAGATCCCACAGTGCCAGACCAGCTACAACATCCTGCAGCTACAAGCTGAAATATTTTTAGAATCACTTTATTTCATTTTAACTACAAAAAGTTTTCCATGTATAAACTCGTGACAGTTCCGAGTGACACACAGCTGGACATCCTGAGCCAGCAAACAGCTGATAAACTTGATTTAAAAATGTTAAAAATAAGTTTAATGTGAAAGATCTAGTATGGTTAATGTAATTAACTAAAGACTGGGAGACCAGCTTTCTGTTGTCTGAGAGTGTCCACCCTGCTGTGGTAGAGGTGGTGAGAGATGCACTGTGATGCGGGCAAAACAAATCTGTTATCCCAACGAGGAAATCCACCCATCACATATTTATGGATTCATGATTTCAGACATGTGAGGACATTTTCCGCAGCTAGACACACCGTTGTCTTTTTAAAATGTTCTCTGTTGTCAATTTTATAAATAAAGGTCCCGTTTACAAAAGACATTTTAAGAAGTATGGCAGTGGAAAGTAGACATGTTGCTGTGACGCCATCTTGTGTCCACGCTGTGTCATGCTGGACACGTACGACCGTTGAACTTGTGTGTAAAAATTTGCTGTTTGATGAGGCACGTCTGTTCCAGTTCTGAAAAATCCTCTACCTTCGTAAACTATTGTGTATTAAATCAGCTTCTAAGACTCTGGAATCATGTTGCTATGACAACCCATGTCTGACAGCTGCTTCAGGTGGGAAGAGACGGGTAGAAACTCAGGTACTGAGGAATTCCAAAGGGATTAATAAAGTAATTCTGATTCTGAGTATTTCTGAGGTAACCCTACCAACAAGGAGGTTCACGTCACAGTGTCAGTTACCATGGTAACAGACAACGAAAACTCTTGGCTCGTTTTCTGGAATGGAAACCCCAGCTTCCCCCAACTCTCCTCCAAATGGCTCATAACTAAACAAAGAAACTTTAGCAAAATTGAATTATTACTAAGAGATAAACAGCTCCTACATCACCTCTAACTAGTAATGGTGTGATGAAGCCCCGTGAATGTGTGAAGTCTTGGCTAAAGTTGTATTACCTGAAGCCCCGTTTAACAACTCCTTTGGGGAGTACTGCCATCTGCTGGTAAGTTGATGTACAGCAGTCCTGGGATATTACATGTAGGTTACGTGGCTAACTAATGTTATGTCAGAATCCTCATATTAAATCCAGGGAGGTCAGATTGAGGTCAGTTTGTTGCCAGACTAGGGCGGTATATAGGCCTCATTCCTCATACTCTGCATGCTGACAGTCACTGAGTTTATACTAAGAGCTACTTGTGTTTAGATTTTTTTTTTTTATTTATTTGTGTGTGTGTGTGTTTTTCTGGTACTCTGGTTTTTGCTGTGACACATGTTTGTGTTTATTTATATATCCTCCTCCCAAGGTCATGTGATATTCAGAAAAACAAAATGGTGCAGGCTTCGTGGCTTCTGTGTCAGATCACTTCCTCTAACACCACTAGAAACCAAAAAAAAGACAAGAAGATGGTGAAACAGTTCACAAGCTGATGAGTCTCCACATTCAGATGCTAGGCTCAGAATTTGGTGGAAACATCATGAAAACATGGATCCATTCTGCCTTGGATCAAAGCTTCAGGCTGCTGCTGGTGTAATGGTGTGGGGGATATTTTCTTGGCCCACTTTGGGCCCCTTAGTACCAATGTGGCCTGGTTTAACCACCACAGCCTACCTGAGTATTGTTGCTGACCATGTCCATCCTTTTATGACCACAGTGTAGCATCTTCCAGCATGAGCTGGTTACAGAGCGATTCCTCCCCTCAGGTGAACACACACACTCACAGCAGTTCCTTTTACCTTTTTTATTTTCTACAGGGATGTACAGCAAAAAGACAAACACTGTTGTTGCTAACGCCCAAAAATAGTCCTGAAATTCAACTCCAGCACATGTGGTGACAGGTATAAAAATCACCTCCTGCCTCAGCCTCACACTCCGGTTTCCATAGCAACAGAAACTTAATCAGTTTAAAAAAAAAAGTACAGTGTGGTTTCGCTTTCATTTGCTCAAAATGGCAGCTGACATGCAGAACGTTTACCAACTGGTTCTGTCTTTGTCAGGATGTTTTAGTCCCCATCTCCGACAGAAATGACCAATTTACTCCTTTTCACTTCAGCTTCTGCTCTGCAACTCGCTTCGTCAGGTTCCCAAATACTTTTACTTTCAGCCTGATGAAATCACCCTCTGCTGGAGGCTTTTAGTTCTACAGGAGCCTTAAAGGAACATTTAGATCCTATGAGGCTAAATTAGATTAATGAAAATGAATTAATTTCTTTACAGCAGTGGTACCCAAACTGTTTGATCCACAAGCCCCCAAGATAACATGTGGTGTTTTTTTTAACAAGGCACGAGTAATAACTTTGTTGTTTATGCACGAAATTTATGCATTAGAAATGTAAAAAAAACCATGTTATTTTCACAGAGTAATCTCTTTATTAACGTGTTTTATTCATGTATATATATATATTTTTTTTTTACGTTGATGTGGGGAGCCCCTGACATTATCGCCGGACCCCCGGTTTGGAAAAGTCTGAAGTCTAAAGTGAAAATCTTGGAAGAAATAAGTTGTATACTGTGGTTTCTCAGGACACTGCTGGGCTGCGACGGTGCCAGGAACGCAGAGTTTTAAGGTTGAAAAGGTCTTAAAAGTTTTAAGGTCTGTACGTATTTACTCTGATTATCAAATGAGCACAACACAGTTTTGGATTGATAGTTAACACAACGTCATTTGTCTCAATATCTGTTATTCATCATTTTAGGCTAAATAAAACATATAGTTTGTGCACTGTAAAACATGGACAAACAATGATGAGGGTTGGGTTAACCCTGACCCTGGGCATGATAGTTGTTGATAAGTTGTTGTTTGGGAACCACTGCTTTAGGACATGAAACACAAGTGGTTTTTCTGTGTTTTCATTTGTCATTTCTAATGAAAACAACAAACCCTCCTCCATCCCTCGTTCTGCAGAGCGATGCAGAAATGTCTGGGAAAAAAAACACTTTTTAAAAACCAGAAAAGCTGCAGCATCCTGCCTCGCTGAAGGACTGTGCTCATGTTCAGTCCAGAGGAATAAGAAGCATACAAATTTACTCTTTTACACTCTTCATCTTAAAGCCAAACTCTCCTAAAAAACTGGAAAAATATCTACAATATTTCATCTGGTTTAGGTGCAAAAAAGTTTTTCTTTTTCTTTTGTTTGTGTAAATGTAGAGGTGGGATGAACTAAATCAGAGGGGTGATGCTGCAGTTCGTCCACAAGGAGGCAGAAGATTAAATAAAAACAAAAATAAAAAAGCCATCGGATTGACAAGCCATTTAATTTTCAACTCAGTCTTGAAATCATACAAAAGGAGTGAAAAAGGTCAAAAAGGAGCCACAGACGTGTCTGAAGGAATTTCAGTTCGGATACACCAGAATAAATAAAATATTCCAACAAGTCTTTTTTCCCATGAACGTGAGGTCTAATACAAGATTAACTGACTGGCAGAGTGAATATTTCTATGTAGGAAAGCAGAAGGAAGGAGGTAAGAAAAGAAGAGAGTGGAGAGAAACATGGCAGCTGTATTGATCCACGGTATTAGTTTTATAAGGTGTTATTAAAGCACTACGGACTAACGGCGTGGGCTGCAGCCGCACACGGGGCTTCACTGTCTCTAATATGCAGCAGTGCTACGTGTGATAAAATCATGTACACAAACAAAACCCTCGCTCACAACTCTATTACACCTGCATAGCAAAATGAAAGAAAAAAAATAAATAAAAGAAACACAGATCAGAACTGAGCCTTTCAGACATCTTCATCACAACTCAAACTGTTTTTCTCTAAAAGATACAGAAGTAGTTTTGATGCAAGACTTATTGTTATGATTAGTAGTTTTTTTTTTTTTTTCTTTTGTTCGTGTTTTTGTTTTTTAGAAAAAAAACATCTGTTTCTTCATGAAGCGCACTTCCTCTGTCCTTTCGGTCCAGAGCGGCCGGCTAGTCGTCGTCCTCGTCCACCACAGGGTCCGTGTCCCAGCACGTGATGTCAATCTCTAAACACACAAACACAAACGCCTGTTAACTGCAACTGGACGCAAATGAATAAATTAAACTTTATTTAAAATACGTGCCTTAATGCAGCAATTCCCAAACTTTTTGAGCCCCCCGAGATGACGTACGTTGACTTGTTTCTGGACACCCAATGATTATATTTTTAAATATAAGTGTTGATGACTGTCAGAATCTTCATAAATAAGAAGGAAAAGGTGGATTTTGGCTGTAACGAGGCACCTGTACGTCCCAAAATCTGCTTCTATCAATGATGTAATACTGCATTTATATTTTTATTATGGCATGAGTAATAACTTTGTTGTTTATGCTTTGATGCATTAACAAATGAATGTGTTTATTCCACCGATTCATCTCGTTAATTTGGACAGCCCTAACAAAAATCAAATTTATTTAATAAATGTAGACAATTTTTTAATTTATTTATTGATTTTTAATCTGACAAGCCCCTGAAATGATTCCCCTGGGACCCCTAGTTTGGGAAAGGTAAATTTTTACATGGACAAATATTTAACTCTTTAGGTCACTATTTACTATCCTTTCGGGTCATCTGAGTATAAAAAGTCCCTCCCAAAAACTGCTATAAAAATAACAGAATACAATTTTTTCAACTTTTGCTCAACCCTTTCAAACATCTTTAGTCCTAATCAAAAATACCTAATATGTAATTATTTTAATTATTTTTAACCCTTTAAATGCTAATTTTCCAACACAAAGTCACATTTCTTTAACAAAAAGCACAAAAAGAGGAACAAAAAGTGGCCCTATCAGTCTGATTGGAGATCAGCTGATATGTTTACGTGGACGGTGGGTGAGGTGATCCGATCAGTCCAGTCAGAGGAAAAATGCGTCCTGTAAACACATCAGCTAATCCGATCACCTCGATCAGAAAGAACAATCAGTCCGATCAAGAGGGGTGGTTTAAACCTTTTCACGATAAGATCAGCTGGAAAAAACACCGTCTACACTCATTCTGATGGTTTCTGTGGTGGATACTGTTTCACCAGAAAAGGAAACAAAGATATTAATCTCTGAGTTTTATGGATCGATATTGGTTTAATTAAATTTAAATAGATTCAAAACTATTTTACCAAACAGTTTGGTAAATTGATGCCACCAAGTGGTGGTAGTAACACATTACGTCCAGGTGCTGGGCTCATGTTAAATCAATTGAGGATTAATTAATCATCCGTTGTATGAACAAGCAGAGTAACGGTGAGACTATTATTGTGAAACTACCCTCTGTAAACTCAGTAGAATATAACATGCTGTGATGAAACTGATCAAGCCTCACCTGGAGGCTTGTTATAAAAGACAGGTGCTGGTTTAGCTGAGGACTCCTCTGATTGGCCGAATTCCTCCTCCTGTGATTGGCTAAAATAGCCCTCACTTGCCTGAAAGCACAAACAGGAAGAGAAAGAAAAACAATTGAAAAGAAGGAGGGAAAAGATGTATAGTAACAGCAACTGTAACCCGTCTGACCTGAGTCCCTTCTTTCAGCCGCATCTCCCCATTGGTCATCAGCAGCTGTCCATCATCCAGCTCCGGCCCCTCCCCGGAGGCATGCTGCAATGCATGCTGGTAGCTGAGGGTCATCTGGTCAGAGCCTGCAACGTCCACAAGACTGGAGGGGTCATCCTCGGCGCCGGTGCCCGAGCAGAACGTTCCGTCCATCATCTCATCGAAGCTGAGGAGGGGCTGAGGCCGGCCGCTTCCAGCGGCGATGTTGGGTGGGACATCGTCATGAAGCACGTCGCCGTCGCCCATCAGGTCCACTAGATTGGAAGACTGGGAGGTCTGGGTGGGGTTGGCGGTGGGGGCGGAGCAGCCATCCCACAGGTCCACCAGGCTGTCTGTCCCGGAGTCCCACGGGGAGAAGCCGGAAGGGTCACGGGCCTGCGGGGCGACGCTCTGCACAGGCTTGGTGGGCGTGGACTCCTGCACAGGGGGGCTCTGCTCCTGCTTTGGCACCGAATCTAAAGAAAGACGAAAAACTTGTCTAAAACTATTCTTTAAGATTTTGTTACTTTACTCTGTGAAAAAGTATTTAGGCTGTTACAGTCCGATCATCAAACTCATTTTCAGAGAAATAAAATAATATGAATCTAAAAAGAGAAAAAACTTTAAACTGACCAGGCCTGATGGGAAACGGGGTGTACCCCTTGGTGGAAACAAGCGTTTATCATAACCGGAAGAGTTTTCAGGCATCAATGGCCTGTTTTACCTTGAAACTCTGCCAAAGCTTCCTGTGCTCCCAGATGATTTTACTTTCTTTCTTTCCTTCCTTCCTTCCCTCGCTTGTGGAACAGCCTTCCACCTGGCAGAGTTGATTTTTAAATGAAAGCTTAAGACCTTTTTAGAAAAGTTTTTAATTGAATACATATTATTATTAATAAAATATATTTTACTATTTATTTACGTATTTATTTCCAACTTATTTTCTTCTGTTAAATATGGTTTTATTATTTTCTGATTGTATTTTACTTATTTAACACATTTATGTTCTTTGGATCATTAATTAACTTGTTTCGGTATTTAACTCATGTTTTCTATTCCAGTTTTTCCATTCAATTTTAATTTTATGTTCTTTCATGTAAACCCCTAGTATAGTTTCCCCAATCTTCTTATGGAGGTTAAGACTCTTTAAAGAACATCATTTTATATTGATATGTGACTATATAGGCTGGTGGTTTGAGGGATTTGGATGGTTAACGATATTTTTAAATGTTACCGGGTAAGTAAAGCATTATTATTTGTATGAAAAGTGCTTTAGAAATGAAGATTGACTGAATTTCTAGCATGATGTGTTGCTTTTTGAGATCTTTTAGCCAACTTCATTTCCTCTGACATGATCTGTTTTAGTAATTACTTTATTCATGAATTTCCCTGCAAAGGGATTAATAAAGTATTTTTCATTCATTTCATTCATTCATTTTCATTCCACTATTTCTGTACGTCTAAAAGGGGAAAAGTGAAGCTAAACTCACCATGATTTCTCTTTGGCTGTCAATTCATTTCATAGCATGAAATTAACCCAAAAGATTAAATGTTTGGTCCTGTTAACATGATTTCATTTCATGCAATGAACATCGATGTAAGAATCACGTATTTTTAAGTGCTGTAAATTTCCCTTACAACAACAAATTTAATTTTTTGTCTCACCCCACTTGTCTCCACTTGTCCACTTGTCATCTTCCTCGCTGGTGAAGTCTTCTTTGATCGGTGTGGTGACTATCTTAGGAATGGGGGACACTGCGACCATGCTGCGCTCTGTGCTCGCTTCATTGAAATCATCCCCTGAAGGAAAAAAGCATCAGAACAAAGAAAAAATATCAGAGGATCAGTACAGAAAACATATCATCCTCACAACTGCCCAATGAAATAATACTTATGAAAAAAAGTGTGAAGTAACACAACATTTGCTGCTTTACATCTACTTTAAATGTAGATTAGTCTCCCAATTTATCAAAATTTGAGCTTTTTTTCTATTGGAGTTTTGCTAGTTTTAATATACCTTTAATATAAATGTATATGAGCTTATGATGATCCAAACATCTATGGCCACTTCTTGTGTTACTTCAACACATTTAAAAAATACACAAAATCACAGAAACCATCACTTTTGACCAACACATATAAGCACACATTTATTTGGTTCTAGACCTCTGAAACCCCATCCACACCTCAAAAAATGTGACATAATTCAAAGGTCTCCATTGTTCCCATGAATGTTTCCATAATTTAGCCTCTTTATGGCTATAATTATTGTTAGCAATGCACACTGTAGTAGTCAAATAAGAGGATACACTGTTTTATTAAGTAATAATTTCTTAAATCTGTAATTTTGGTGATTGAATGTCGACCTGTTTGGTCTCTGCAACCTTTGATGGAATTCCATGAATTTGACATTCCTCAAAGAAATAAAACTTTGGTCTGCAGAAAGTCAGCAGATCACCAAACTTTTCTCTTATCGAGCTAAAAATGTCAGCATGCACCAAACATTCATGGTCATCAGAGGCTGAAGTCAACAGAAGATGGACTTTTAAATGACAGAAAGTTTTATACCTTGAAAGTGAATCGATCTGCCACGAAAAGCAAATGTTTTGACCCCTTAACTTCCACATCAATCTACATTATTTGACTATAAAGTCATAAATCTTAGCAAGTCAGAGAAACTGTGAAAAAAATATTATTAAGTAATCAGTGACCTGCTACTAAAGACAAAAGAACTAGATAAACCTGTTTAAGTGTTAAGTTAGCTAGGTTCAGCATGCTAGTAGCCAAAACAGATGATTTATTAGGTTGCTAACTTAAAAAGCTAGTTGTTAGCCTCATCATGCTAATGGCCAGCCATGTCTGGATAATCCAGAAGGCGTGGTAGTCATGATTCGATTTTGTTGAATTACTTTCATTGCATTCGATTTACTCCTGTTTAGTGTTAGCATTTGCCAAGCTAACTGAACATAGTTGTTCAGTTAGTTTTGTATTTTTCAAACACCAGGTCTCACTCTTCTGATCAAAACTAGGATTAATTTCTGATTATTTTTGTTAGGAAATATTTTCCTTTTATTTCAGTGAAGATCCTGCTTCTGCAGCTTTTTTGTTCAGTAAGATGTTAAAATTAGTTTTTGCCCTTCACTTTTCTATTAGTTCTCAGTCCTACTATTATACCTGTGATACAGGGATAATGAAACAAACAAACAAAACCCCAATTAAATTTCAGTGTCTAAAACTATATCTTTAGTCATACATGATTAATAAATCATTTTCCACGAAAGAGCTAGCCTGTTTTCTACTCTTTATTGAGGCTTTAAATTATATTTCCACCATATTGGATTTTATGTAAAAGTTAAGTAAAAGGGCCATCAGTTACAGCAAGTGCATTTTACCATGTTGAAGTAAGTACCATCTTTATGGTTTCAGTCTAGTAGGTAATGCCTTAAATGAATTACATTGTCATGAAATGGTGGGATTTCCCACTGACTGGAGGTTAATGCTCAGAACCCCCCTCCAAAAAACAGGCTAATATCTGACGTGGAATTTTACGACAAACATTTATGACTTTATACCAACTGAAGTGAAGGTCTTAATCTTGACTTTTGTTTGAATGAGGGTGTTTCATTAACAGATGGTTTGTTACAGAGAACAGTGATCCCAAACTTTTAAATGTTTCAAATACATTAAACAGAAGTAGTCAAAATATCTGCAAGGTTAAAATAACAGCAGTAAAAGACACTAAAAAGCTGATTTCCTGGAAAGTGGAGCAAATCAAGATGGGTAAATGTAACAGTGGGGACAATCATGACGATCCACGATGTCATGGACGTTTTTACATTTACTGATATAGCATCAACAAACCGACCCAGATATGACATGGACACCATTGTCACAAAGAATCCTTTCTTAAAAAAAAACAATATTTTCTCAGGTGATTTCATGCTCATTTTCAGGCGTTTGTTACTCATGAACACAAGAATTCACATGTGATGAACAATGATGACATAAAACAAGATATTCAGCTCTGAATGTTCAGGTTCTGGGTGGGTTCTCTGATTTGTCTCATCTAGAAAACACTTATTAAAACTCCAAGCCATTTTAAAACAGCCTTTAGAAGCCAAGGTTTTTTATACCAGTCAGCATGCAAACATGATGTTTCTCAGCTGTCAGATTATGAGGCTAAAATGATGTAAAATTAATGTTTCTAAAAATACAGCAGCATAAAGGCCGGCCAGAAGAAGGAAGCAGAATTTATTACTAACAGAACTTTGTAGAAATAACACACAGATCAACAGTGACCAAGCCTTTTCTCATCTGCACATCATTCTCTCAAGTCTTGGCTTTCTGGAGAAAAATATTGGCATTGAAACAAACACAACAGAAACTATTTCCATATTTCCACTTTTTCCTCATTTTCAGTTATTTCTGCTACTATTTACCTGCTGTCCTCACTAAACCAACTCCAGCTCAGCTGCTTTTTTGCGCCACCGTGCATCAGAAACGTCTTCTTGGCTTTATTCCAGCCATAGAGAAGCATTATTTTTCATCTTTTCAGACACACATAGAACTTTCTGCTCACTGGTTGATCTTTGGCTGCTCCTGATTGGACAGTACCATCAGTCTAAGCTCTCTGATTGGTGGAAAGTTTGACAGGAAGTGGCTTCAGGTCTAAATAGAAGTCTTTTAGCAACATAGTACTGATAGTGATCTTTTTATGATGAACATGTGATAAATAATGCTGTTATCACGGATTGTTGATCATTTACTAGATACAGTCTCTGAATAAAAACTATAAATACTAGTACTACTATTTAGTGGCTGGATTGTAAACGTCCTGGACAGGATAGAAATGCCTGGAAAACTTCTGTACATCACCCAAAGGGTAACTATCCATCACACTTTACCCCACAGAGCCACACACTACCGCTCCTGAGACAAAGTTGATGATATAAGTGATAATGCTTGGGGTCACCAGAGATCTATTGGAGATTTAAGGGTTAATGAGGAACAGAAGCAAATTTAGGAACCTGTTAAGATTTCCTCCTTTTATAAGTAAAGATTAGATTTAATTGTCTTGTATCATTATGTATCATAATTATATCGTATCATAATGTATCATTATGTATCATAATTATCTTGTATGTCACCATATCTTTCCTCCATCCAGAACAATGTCTCCCATTACATCACACGTAGTCATGCAATATAACCTACGGAAGATCATAAAGGGTGGTCTGCATGGTTTTTATGGTAACTATAGCAATGATGCAGTTTTTCCAGAAGGCTTCTGGTATTTATTATAGTTTATTCTGTATGATGTTTAATGGCATCTCACCAAGTCAGGACATGAACATGGGATCAAATTCAAAGGTATCTATGATATGTAGGCCTCTAAATATTTGAAATTTTGTTAAATGTTCCAGTTCTGTATGGTCTTAAAGTCATGATCAATACTTTTTTTCTGTTTTTTTTTCAAATGGCTGATCTATAATACAGACTCTTGACTGTAGACTTCAGCTTTAAATGGTAAAGTTGTGTTCAAGGAAGCTTACAGCCCAATAAATAAATCATTAGATAAATAAATAAACAAACTACACTTTTTTTGATCATAAGGTTTTTATCTATCATAAATGATCATACATAACAATATTATGCATAACATAATCATTAGATATACATTAGACATACAAAATTAGACATATTAGACCAACAAAGGATAATTATTTAACATAATTAAAAGAAACTAATTATCTGGTCCACAGCAGGTCTTAGTATGAGGTAAAGACAACCTCAGATGAAAAACAGCATATATTACACCGTGTCTAAAACGAGTCAGTGTGTAAATAAGTCAATCCTTCCTTCTACTATAGGAACTCAGTCAGTATCTTTAAGAAACAACTGTCTCTGCTGCACATCAGTCTGGGAAGTGTTATATGGTCATTTCCAATGTATCAGTACTCTGTCATTCTACAGAGATAAAGATTATTCACAAGCTTCCAATTTTTACAGGAGTGGATGTCCCAGCAAGTCCAGCCCAGGATGAGACCATCAGAACTACATCTCAGACTCCTCCACGCCTCAGCTAGCATGTTAAATGTTAAAGTTCATGTAAGACCAGTTTTAAAAAGACTGAACAAGTTTGGCTTGTATGGAAGGGTTGCAGGAGAACGTGTCAAAAGAACACTCAAAAGAACATGGCAGCACAGCTTAGGTTGGCAAAGCTGCAACTGAACATACCACTAGGCATCTAGAACAATCTCCTTTGGACAGACGAAACCAAAGTGGACATGTTTGGTCAGAATGTAGAAAACTAAACACAGTATATCAACATAAACACCTCAGAACAACTGTCAGCACAATGGTGGAGGGATGATGATCTGGGCTTGTTTTGTAGACTCTGGACCCAGAGTCAGATGTGGGTCCATCAGTCCGACAGCTAAAGCTTGAGTAAAACTAGCTCATGCAGCAGGACAATGATCTCAAACACAGCACAAATCTACAACAAAGGAATCAAGTTTTTGCTCAATAAATAACACACTGACCTGGTAAGGACCAGATGATTGTTTTCTTATTATGATCTGATACTTTAAAAACCTCAGAACTGAATCAGGGAGTACTTTATTTTTCCCATGAAGCTCTCTGGAAACTGCTCACCAGTATTTTTGTGTTTGTCATTTACTATCATACAAAATCCCCATTATGATTTCCAACCTGACAACAACACAACAACATGAATTTCCACATGAATTGAAGATAAAGGTTCACTTTCAATGGCCTTTAATGGCGACTGAAAACCTCACACATTTACGTGCACTCACAAACACTCACAGGTTGGTTGGTCAGTCAGTCAGGATTAAAGGCAGGAGCGTGTTTTTTAGTGTGTGAATAGATTGGTAAAGCAGTCCAGGATTACAAAAAGACAAAAAAAGGATAAAGATAAGATAAAATAAATCAGAGGAGGAGGAAAGTGGTAAATAATGTTAAATCACTCTTTGCTAAAACCAAAAACATCAAACAATAAAACATAGTCTTTTACAGAAAGAATATAACATTGGAAAATGACTGGACAACATCTAGCTTCACAACAGACTCAGAATCTACTGCGACACACAAATACTTCTGAGGTTTACTACCCTGATGACTGTTTTACTCGTCACTGAGGCTTGAAAAATGCTGCTGTTAGCATCAATGCTAACACAAAGGTTGAGAAAAGCTGCTGTTTGCATCAGTGTTGTTAATGGACTGTTTTATATATAACTTCTCCGGTCATGTTGACTATTCAAAGCGCTGTACACTACATGTCACAATTACCTATTCACAAACACATTAGACACATCGAGAGGCAATGTGGGGTTCAATGTCTTGCCCAAGAACACTTAGGCATGGAGTCAGGAGAAGCCTGGAATTAATCCACCAACTTTCCAGTTTGTGGAATGGAGTGTATGCTCCTCCTCCTGAGCTACAGCTGCCCCAATCAATGCTAACAGGAGGTTTGTAATATGCTGCTGTTAGCATCGATGCTAATAGGATGCTTGTGAAATGTTGTTGTTAGCACCAGTGCTGACAAGATGCTTGTAAAAAGCTGCTGTTAGCATCAGTGCTTACTGGAGGCTTGTGAATAGCTGCAGTTAGCATCATGGCTAACAGGAGGTTTGTGAAATGCTACTGTTAGGATCAGTGTTAACAGGATGCTTGTGAAATACTATTGTTAGCACCAATGCTAACAGGATGCTTGTGAAAAACTGCTGTTAGCATCAGTGCTAACATGAGGCTTGTGAAATGTTGTTGTTAGTATCAGGGCTAAAAGACATGCAAAATTCCTTTACCTTAGAACACCCACTAAAGCCCTGCGCCAATGCAGATATGTTGAATTAAACAGGCTATAAACATTGGATGTGGACATGAGATTTAGTTATAAATAAACATAGCCTAAGAGTGGTAATTACCAAGCTACAGAGATGCTAGCATTCCTGACACAAATTTTGTTGAAATGAACTCAATTAAATTGTGTTTATCTTCAGGTTGCCAATATTAGGAAGACATGCAATATAAGACATGCAATAAATTGTTGCGATGATCAATCTGATGAATTCTTTAGTGCAAATCTCAGCTGTATTAATGTTCATGCTAGCCAGCTAGCTGTAGAGTTACGCATAGTAGCATAACGTCATTTGAATGCAGTCCACACTAATACACCTATATATATATATATATATATATATATATATATATATATATATATATATATATATATATATATCTTTAAGTCTGAACTTAAAGATATATATATATATATATATATATCTTTAAGTCTGAACTTAAAGATCATTATCATTTACTTGTTTAAGATTTTTTACCAGGCTCTATAAACTCTTTAAAATTAAAAATCCCAGTTTATAATCCAATGTGACAAAAAGGAAGCTATCAGCTTGGTAAGCAATTTTCTTTAGCATCTTCCCATGTGAAGTTAATCTGGTCGTTAGAGTCAGTTTCTTCTTGGGTTGATGTCTCGTAAGGAGTTCAGTACTCTCCTGTCCACAGTGAGTGAAGGTAGAGAAATGTGTTTCTGGACTTCTATACCAGTGAGAGTTTAGCTGGAAAATATACACTCACTGATCGCTTTATCAGGTCCACCTGCTCAATTACTTGTTAATAAAAAATTATCTGATCAGCCAATCACATGGCAGCAACTCAATGCATCTAGTCATGTAGACTTGGTGAAGACGACTTGCTGAAATTCAAACTGAGCATCAGAATAAGGAAGAAAGACGATTTAAGAAACTTTTGAACGTGGCATGGTTGCTGGTCTGATGAATCTCCATTTCAGCTCCACATTCAGGTACTATGAAAGGTACATCATGAAAACATGGATTCGTCCTGCCTTGGATCAACATTTCAGGCTGCTGGTGTGATGATGTGGGGGATATTTTCTTGGCCCACTTTGGGCCCCTTAGTACCAACGGGGCCTGGTTTAACCACCACAGCCTACCTGAGTATTGTTGTTGACCATGTTCATCCCTTTATGACCACAGTGTAGCATCTTTTGATGGCTACTTCCAGCAGGATAAAGCACCATGACACAAAGCTCAGATCATCTCCACCTGCTTTCTAGAACATGACAATGAGTTCACTGGACTCCAACGGCCTCCACAGTCCCCAGATCTCAGTCCAGTAGAGCAGCTTTGGGATGTGGTGGAACGAGAGATTCTCATGAATGCAGCCGACAAACCTGCAGCAACTGTGTGATGCTGTCATGTCAATATGGAGCAAAACCTTCTGAGGAAGGTTTCCAACACCTTGTTGAATCTATCACACCAAGTAGTTCTGGAGGGAAAAGGGGTCCAACCCGGTACTAGAAAGTGGACCTGATTTAGTGGACAGTGAGTGTTTATATAACTCGCTAGGAGTCTAAATTCCTTGAATTCCTTAACAATGATAGCTGAGAAAGCTTCCTGAATGAAAGTTTAGGGGGTTAGTGTGTGGAGGTGGAATGAAGCTGATACTACATGATGAAACTGACTTTATGCATTTATGCAACATATTCTCCTGTTTTCAGATCCTAGATCAGGTCCAGGGTCTGTCTGACAAAATGTCTGAACAAGATCATTTAGGTTTGGAGAAGTAAAACTAGCCAACGACAAAAACATGAAGACAGGAATTACGTGACTAAGAATATGATAAAAAAAAAAAAAACAAACAAACAACAACAACAAAAAAAACGGACATTAGCGCACAGAGTCCTGAGAGACTAATTAATCTCCAACAGTTTTATCTTCCATGAGTCTCATCTCATCTTTGCTTCCAGCGCCTACATCTGTGGAAGGGCTGAAGTCTGGGGGGAGATGTTTCACTTCCTCTTCTGCTGTTTACCGCTCACGTGCTGTACCTACCGGCTGCAGCGACGGGCTGCGTCCGTGCATGCGGCGGCGTGCGCAGGGGCGACACACCCCGAAGCGGGGAAGTCGTACTGGGGCTGCTGGGACTGTGCTGCTGCCTCAAGAACGGGCTGTCCAAACGGCCTGGCAGTCAGGACGACACACAGCGGCCACACACAACCCAACATGACGACACACACACATAAAAACACATGGACACGAAGCGACGGACCAAGACAGGAGTGTGACGGGACAGAAGGAAAGCAGGCAGGAAGGAGGTGTGGAAGAGGTTCGGTCTCAGAGGGAAAAGTGAGGATTGTGGGACAGATGGGGCGTATAGTGGAAACCCACGAAGAAGAAATGAAGAAACCAATGATCAGAAGAGTGATGGATTAAAGGAAGAAGATGGGGAACATAAAGAAGTGCAGAGATGAAGGAAGAGAAGGACCAAGAAAAGAGGAGAAAGACAGAAAAAAAGTGGTTAGTGTGGTTTTAAACACACTGACTGCAGACAGCATGCAGTTCAGACATTAAAGCTTCTTTCACCCAAACAAAGTGGATCATCTACGTGGTCACAAAGCAAGAAATGAACTTTGTTCATCACGTGTAAAAATGAAAACCTTCGTTGTGTTATTTGATTCTGTTTTGTTGTTTAGTTTTTGTTATGAGGTCGGAACTCTGGTCTCATCTAAGTACAGAAATGAAGGAAATTTGTGTTTGGGGGATCATTTCTCCCCTTTAATAATTCTAGTTAATGTTGTTTTATACTTAGTTAGAAAGCCTGATTAGTCACCTTTACAAGCAGGTAGAACTTGTAAGGATGATGCTTCTGTGGGATGAGCAATGTAACTAAATATGCGGGTAATTTCCCTAAAAATGAATCAAAATCCTGTGTAATGTTCTTCTGCTGGTATTCACCAAGAAGCATAAATGAAAATCAACAGAAGAATACTACAGGGGATTTTGACGCATTTTTTTGGAGTGCTACCCACACGTTTAGATGTGTTGGTCATTCCACAGAAGCACCATCTATACCAGTTCTACCTGGTTGTGAAAGTGACTAATCAGGCTTTCCACTGATATACAATAGAACACCAACTAGGATCATTGAAGACTGTAAATAATCAGCCAAACACACATTTCCTCTAGTTTCTAATCTGATCGTAGAGAGGACCGAGTTTAACGTTGGTCAGCTGCTGACAAACACTGCAACTCTGCACACAGACGACACACAACACAACTCTTCAAGCAAATTAAATCAGAGTCAGATGAGGTGCAGCAGCAGTGAGAAGGAGCACCGGCCCAGAAGACCTGGACGTCCTCAGCTGATCAAACATTTCTGGAACAAAAGGGAGCATCTCTGAGCCGTTCAGGCCCTACAGAGGCAGCCCCTGTCGGAGCAGTGGAAATCATGCTGGATCTGATAACTGAAAGTGTCCCTCGGGTTCCCTGTCTCTTCATTACAACGCTGAACCTGATCCAGAGCAAGAACAGGACCCTGCTCACAGCAAGGTTGGTGGATTTCCAGCTGCAGCCATCGGTAAGAAAACAGCAGCAGCACTTTGTTTGTGTGCCCTTGTCTCCATGAATTCAGGAGTTAAGTGCAAGAAGAGCTGGAAAACCTGGAAACTCCTGTCTGGGAAAACATATTCAGCCATTTGCTGATTATTAGGAAGCAGATTAGAACCGTTTCCTGTCCAGCTTTCAGACCTGTTTAAGACCGGATGTAAAAACGGGCTGAGTGTTTTTTATGGAAAACATTTGCTGTTCCACGTATTTCCTCCTGTTCATCCTTTAAGGCTGAATGTGTCAGTAAACCCTGGAAGTGAGTTTTAAAGTGTTTACCAGTCCTGTGGATGGAGACGGGTGAGGTGTCGACACTGATGGTCATGGCTCTCTCCTTCTGCTTGAAAAACTCTCGAGGGTTTCCTGACCGCTGAGCGATGATGGCCTTGGCTTCCTGGCAAATGAATAAACACCAGACTGAGTGGGTAACAAGATTTCCTTCATTTTACAGCTTAAAAAGACCAAAAGAAACTTTTTTAATTATATGTTTAAAGAAAAAAATGACTGAGAAGTAAAAGGATTTTGGTTTTACTGAACATTTTTCATGAGAGGCAATAAAAAAAAAACAAATAAACAAATAAATGTCTTCAGAGATGTTTAGGAGTAAAACTTGTCTTTAAAAGTCTTTTTGCCTGCAGTAACTGAACATCACCAGATCTCCTGGTTTCACCATTAAACTGACAGCATGCATAATTTATTAATAGTTTCATCATCTTTAAAAGACAAATATTTTCTTTTTAATGAGGCTTTCAATGGTTTGGGAACTGAGGATCCTGAATGTTTTAGTTTTCCAGAGGAATCTGTCCTTTCCTGCATCCATTCCTGAATCCAAGTTTTCAGCTGGTCAGCAGTCTGTTGTTGTTTCAGTCAGATTTTCCTCTAAAGGATGCTCCAACATTCAAAAAACGCCACTTTGATGGTAGCATATGTCTCTCAGAAACCCCAACATCCACCTCTGTATCGGTGGCCTTCAAACAGATGAAGTCCTCCAGGGACACTGAAGTCCTCCAGGGACACTGAAGTCCTCCATACCATCACAGCTTTCTCTAAAAACAGCCTGAGCAACTGATAATAAAGCTGCTGTTAGTTAATTATAATAAAATGTAGAATTTATTGTACTTGCATATCAAACTGGTCTACTGCTATCTGCAGTCTTTACTGACACTGTTAAAGCTCGCAGCCATTATTGACTTTACACAAAGTACGAGTGGCACAGGCCACAGCCGGTTGGCTACTTCTTCATTTCTACGAGTTCACCGGAGGGTAGAACGTCCTCCTCCGTCCAACCCCTCTGATTCACTGCTAACATAAACCATAACTTAATAAAACAACAGTAACATAACAGTGAGTGCTGTCATTTGGCTTTCTATCTTTTAGATTTATCAGTACAAGGTCTGTTTTTGCCAAAAACATGAACTCCCATGAGTCTTTGCGATTGCATTCACTCAGAATGTAATTTAATTCTTCATAAGCCTCTGTTAATAGTTATTGCTCTCTTCAGTTGGAGTAAATGAAATAAGAGTTTACTTTATTAATCCACTGAGGTAAAATGATAAAGTTGTAGTTTTTTTTAAAGTAAGTAGCAGCATTTGTAATTAATCTGAAATCCATTTTAGAAGACAGCAGCAAACGTGCACTCAGGATGCTCTGACAAGGCTGATTAATCCCTGCTATCTTCTTTTAACCTGGATAACTTCTTTCTACTTTTGTGAAACAGGCCGTTGGATGATCTTTCTCATCTTTGACACCAAGAAACAGACATCAGTTTTCCCCAAAAGCAGCTGAAACATGGACTCATCTGACCACAGGACACACGTCCACTGTCTTTCTGTCCATCTAAGATGGGCCGGTGTCCAGAGAACCTGGTGCCAGTTCTGTACAGCGTTCATATTCGTCTTTCTCCGTGTATAATCCAGTTTCAGGTTTGAGATTTACAGACTCCCTCAAACTTTTCCCAATATCTGCTGTAGCTTCTGGTGTGTTGTGTAAACATCATTAATAACACTGACCTCTACCTCAGACTCCTTCTTGTTCAGGTTCAGGTCCTCAATGCTCGGTTCTGTCACCTGAGGAGAAAAGTCACAAGACAAAAGATGTAAATGTGTTGTCATTCAGAAAAATACTTAATCATCATCATCATCATCCTCCATCACAAACAAGCAACTGCATGCTGACACCAGGAAGTGGCAGCAGAGACTGTTTCTACGTCCAAAACCTGAGAAAAAAAACTGGAGAAACGACTGCAGAGGCATAAAACATTAAAGAATTTGAGGTTTATTTTGAGTTATTTTAATTTAATATTTTCTTTAAATGATCTATTTTTAAGACAAAAGTTTTTTTATGTGCATTTATTACCATTATTTCAATTTGTCATTCTTACTTTTTATTTGATTTGGTGATTAAACTTTATCTGATCTGTTTCACATTTTTTCCAAGGCTGATTTCAAACATTTTTCTTTCCATTTAAATAACATTGTTAGTATTTATGGTGACTTTTCCAGGCTAGTGTGCTCCTGGTGGATGAAGTGCTGGTCACACGAACCAAAGGTGCTCATGTTGAGTTAAGATCCGAGTGGTCTCATAGTTCAGATGCGAGTTCAGCTCAAAATTCCTCAAAACATTCCTGGAAGCTTCTTAATTTCAACAAAAAAATCAGCTTTTTTGTAATCTATAGTCTATAGGGGGTAGCTGCATTTACTTTGAGGGCTTTTAACCCAATCAAATGTCCAATCAGAATAAAAATGCGTCACGTAAACATGTCTGCTGATCCAATCGGCCTTGATTGGAAAGAATTTTAAATCGATCGAGAGGGGTAATTTAAACCTCTTCACGATTGAATCAGAAGGGAAAAATAAGCATGTTTACACTCAGTTTTGCTACTTTCTGTGGTGTATTACGCATGTCAAAAGTATTACGATCATATTAAATCTGGTTCGTTTTCAGGGAGCTCAGCTATCTGTTGCTTGATGCAGAACACGGAGCAATACCGCCGGAAATCACGAGCAGTGCTGAGCGGAATAGCTGACATGCGACGAAAGAAACAAACCAGAGAAGAAGAAGAGGATCAGGAAAGGAAGAAGAAAAGCAGATGAAGAATAGTGACGAGCACAACTGTAGAAATTAGGTGTAAAGGAGCATAAATGGGCCTTTAGCCGTTAGAGGACATGTCACTGAGAAAATCTGTAAAAGTTCTGCATTGAGTCTTTAAGAAATGTTCATGAAAAAGGAGCCGATAATATTTTAGTAGAAGAAGGAAGACGTTTATGCAGCGCAGCTTGATTAGGGGCTGAGGTGCAAACAAAGGTGGTCCTAGTTAAAGATGGAGGTGTACGCCCAGAACCCCCTACAATGGTTTAGTTCAGTGGTTCCCAACCTTTCTTCCTTGGGGACTCCCTTCATGCAAATTTACTAAAAAGCCATGGACCCCCTGCCCCACCTGGGGCTGAAGCCATGCGGTCTTATGCTTTAAAAGTAAGATTCTCACCATAAATATTGTCTTCTGGTTGAGTCCTGTCCTTCCATAAAGCCAAAGTGAAATTGACAACAAATAGCCTTACATTTTTTCTTAAAATAGGGTCAGTGTGTGGACATTAATCACAATGGCTCTGACCCAAAATTGAGACCCACTGGTTTAGTTCATCACCTTTCTCACACTTTGAGTTTGCAGGTATGTTAAAAATATGAGCTTCAGTATGTAATGTCACAGAACACTGCGCAAAAACCCCCAGAATCCAGAGATATCTTTGCCCAGATACCCTCAGACAGATATGTCAGGATTCTGGCGCTTTTCAGTATCTTGACCTCAGATACTTCCGGAAATGACCGCAGGTCAAATCCGGAATTTGTCTATGACAAAAATCAGACACATCTAGTATCTGGACACAATATATGTCCTCATGCAGTATCTTGTGTCCGTATATCACCAGATATGAAACCAGTGTCAATATGCACCAGAAATGTACTGTATTCTTTCAGTATTTAGGGAAGTATCCCCTACAGATATCTCTGGATTCTTGCCCTTTTCACGCAGTGAGATTCTTCTATGTTATCCAAGAATGATTTTATCTTGGAATTGGAGAAATCCCTGTTAGTCCAATTCCTGGTATCTGGAACTACTTGCAGCTTCAGACCAGATTCTACATGACCAAGCAGATAAAAACATGGAAAATCCTGGAAGTCTAGAACTTCCAGATGTGTAGATGGTGAAAGCAGATGGGATTAAGATCATGGCTAATCCTGCATCGCCTCCAGGAAGTTCAACTTTTGGTGTTTTTATTGAGTTGTTGCTACATGTGTGTGGTGAAAACGAACTGGTGGAAGTGGCAGATGAAGATATTCTGCCATGAGAGTATGAAAAGAAAACCCATGAAAAACAGATAATAAACTCGGGTTTGATACACTGATTGATGCAGACTTATGAAGCTAATATGTAAACACTCACTATGGTGGTCTGACTCTGCAACCTCTCTCTGGCCTCCTCCTCCTCCTGCAGTTTCTTCCTGTTCACACAAACACACAGAGGAAATAATGAGAGCTGGACATTCCTGCAGCTGGATGGAAAACTGATGTGAAGAGAAAAAACCTACATGCACATTGTCTTCTGCTCGCAAACTTCCATAACAGGTTGGATAAACGTAAAGGAAACACTACCTTGAATAACATTTTTATTAACTAATGTCAAGTTGGTCCTCCAGTAACAGTGTTAACTTGTGGTGGAGTGGAGCGGAAAGATGCCTGATGTGCCTTTGAACTCTCTTTACTTACTCTGCAGGGTTTGCTGCCCACCTGTGCTCCTCGATCTGCCTCTCCCTCTCGCGGTACCTCTTCTCTCTGTTCTCCTGCTCCTTCCTCTCCAGCTCCATTCGCTCCTCTTCAAAACGCTGTCTCTCCTCTGCAGCCTTCTTCTTTTCCTCTTCCTTCCTCATCTCCTCTTCACGCTGGAGAGCAAACAAAAGGGATAAAATTTAACATGATTCTGCTCCAGTAAGACCAGTAACCACTTCAAAGGAAAGTTTGTTTGCATGGAAGTCTCTGGGAAAAATCAGCATTATAGCAACATTTGCTGAGAGACAGATGTAATTCTTTCTGTGTCTGGAGTCTCTCCAGCAGTTGAGGGTAAACCTCATGAGCAACCTGCAGCTCCACGAACCATCCTGTCATTTTGTATTCTGTCTGAAGAGGCCAACAGTGATGCAGTTGTAGGATGCAGCTACAACTGACTGTTTCTCACCTCTACTCAGCTTCAGTATCACTCCAATTTACATCAATTCAAAATCACAATACAACATAAATATCTCATCAGTAAATATGGAGAAACAGCCAGATACAAGTTAGCATAGCATGCTAGATTAGCACTTTATTACACCTTATGTCCTGTTTGCCATCCATTTTTTCTTTATATGTTGGCATAAAAATAGCAAATAGATCAAATTGGTTATTGAAAACTTAAATGGAAATGCTGGATATGAGGAGAAAAACAGAATTTGTGCAATTTTAACATCATGGAAGTTAAGAGAACTTCAGGAATAGTTCACCAGAATCCTTGAAGGGCTTTCCAAAGCTCTTCTTTGGATGTATCTGCCTTTTGTTCTGTTCCCTGTCCAGATGATCCAACACTGCTTCTATAAAGTTGAGGTCCGGATTCTGGGAGGACCTATCCTTTCATCAGACCTGTTGCCACTGATTTTCAGTCCAGTTCTTGTGTCATGTGACATACCTCAGCCTTTTCTCCCTGTTTCCCTTCCTGAAGAATGGCTTTATGACAACCACGTTTCGGTGGAGACAGTTTCTAATGAGACTTCGGCCAACAGTATATGGATCAGTCAAAGATAGTTTTTATACCTGACTGACGTCGTGTCCAGTTTCTGCTTCCATGTTGAGATATGCTAAGTTTCCTTCTAACAGCTGTTTGAGAATCACCTTGTTGCTGCTAAAATCCTGTTTTCAGACTGTCTGATCTTTGCTGGTTTTAAAGAAATGGGAAAAAATTATGTGTCCTTGTGACAGGATGTGAACAACAAAGATCTAGTTTAAAACAGTTTTTTTTTTGCCAAGTTGGTTGTTATGAGTCAACACATCACTGTTCATCCCTTGAGTTACGAGCCTTTTTCTGCTCTAATACTTCATAGCTCAGTGCTAAGTGGCTTTACGTCTTCTTTGTCTGACAGTTACGTTGCTATCAGCCTGATGAACTATATGTTCTTCAGCCCCTCCATGTTGTAGAGTCACTAAGTTTTAGATACTGGGGCTACTGTTATTTCTATTTATCTCTACTTGTTCTCCCTTAAGTCTGTCAGAGGAAATATCAGACTTCTTTCCATAGTTATGCAGATGACACTTAGATTTACTTGAAATATGACAGTTCTATTTGTCCAAAGAAAACCCTTAAAAGACTTTCAATAAACCTAGAGAACTGCTTTTAAATGATAACAAAATCTGGCTGCTTGGAAGAGAAATATAAAAAAATACAGACTGGATCAGGTATCATTATATTCTGAATAGACTCACTTTAATATCCCATGTTTTACCGCCCTCAAATTTTCTGTGAGATTTTTTTCAGGGTTTTCCAGAACTTTATTACAGACCAAGTAATGCTTGATACTACAGAGCTGCAGAATAAAAACACGGAACACTTTCTTTGTCTCTAAAGCTCCATTAGAGTTAAGAAACCCACCTCATCATATTTCAGCTCTGACTTTGCAGAATTAAGCTTTCTTTCTTGTCGTTATTGCAACAAAACAATATTTCTGTTCATGTTTTGTACTAATCTTTTCTCCTCTTAGTTTTCTTTCATTCCCTCCTCCACACATACCTTGGCCTTCTCCCAAAACTCCTCTCTATTGATTTTCTTCATCTCCACCTCTGCGTTGGTTTTCTGGTACACGGTGCCCTGCATCAGGAGAGAGAACAGGTTTCTTCAGTTGCCTGTAAGGGAATTAAATGTTCATGTTGATGGTGAAAAGTCTCATCGTACCACGTCTCCGTGCTCTTCATCTCTGGTTTTCAGACGGCTCAGGACGGGACTCGCCACCGTTGCCGTCCCGTTGGTGAGTCGCTGCCCAATGGCCAACGGGTCGATGTCCTCCAAACTGCTGGCGTTAATGATGACTTCCACCCCCTGAAGAGACAGAGATGTAAATAATCTGTAAATAGAAAACACCCTTAGTAGATGTGAACTGTTTTATTTCTGATATGTAGCAAAGTTCTCTATACAAACTCAGATTTCCATCAGCTTTTTCATGCCACTGAAGCTACATTCAGATGGAAGTGAATTAGTGATTAAATTCCATTATTTCCCTTCAATTTGCAGGATAAGGAGACTTCTTTCATTTAGGGATAACAGATTATCGGTCATCCTGTCATGCAAATTGTTTGCCAAAAAAATGTTTGGCCCAAATTTGGCCTTAACAGCGCTGACTAAATGTGAGTCAGCCACATGACCACCGCATAAGGAAAGTGTTCTGTATTAGGACCATTTCTGACAGTATTTTGTCCCTCCACAAAATACTTGCCTTAATCCACATCCAGGCCAACAACTGACATCTGGAGTGGCCCACATGAGACTTGCCAGTGCCGTAACTGAATCATAAGTGTCAAAAGTAGCCCAGATTCAGCACAAACATGTATGTTATCTGGGTCCCTAAAGGCTAAATTACTCCACTTGGGGCAGGATCGTATTCCTATGTGAGCAGTCCATCCTTTTCTGGTGGAAAAAATCAGTATTTGTACAAATACTTGCATCACGTGGACAGGAACTTAGAGAACATTGATCTCTCATCATTGTACACTGCCTGGCAAAAAAAAAGTCACCACACAAAAAAATAAAAAAAATAAAGGTCACACTCTAATATTTGGTTGGACCACCTTTAGATTTAATTACAGCAGCAGTTGCTGTGTCATTGTTTCTATAAGCTTCTGCAAAGTCCCAAGATTTATTTCCATCCAGTGTTGCATTATTTTTTCATCCAGATCTTGTATTAATGACGGAAAGTCCGACCACTGCACTCCAGCACATCCCAAAGATTCTCAATGGGGTTTAGGTCTGGATTCTGTGGTGGCCAATCCATGTGTGAAAATGATGTCTCATGTTCCCCGAACCACTCTTTCAATCTGAGCCCCATGAATCCTGGTGTTGTTATGTTGGAATATAGCCATGCCATCTTCCCTGATGATAATGTTGCTGAATCTAGACCTTGACCTAGACCTGACCAACTGCAGCAACCCCAGATCATAGACTGCCCCCACAGGCTTGTACAGTAGGTACTAGGCATGATGGCTACATCACTTTATCTGCCTCTCTTCTTACCCTGATGCTCCATCACTCTGGAACAGGGTAAATCTGGACTCATCAGACAACATGACCTTCCATTGCCCCAGAGTCCAGTCTTTATGCTCCCTAGCAAACTGAAACCTTTTTCTCTGGTTAGCCTCACTGATTATTGGTTTTCTTTTGGCTACACAGCTGTTCAGTCCCTTGAATTCCCTCACATTGTTCATATCAAACATAGTCCTGAGTTCTACTGGTGTTTTTCTTCCATCTGATTTCACCAAACAGTTAAGTGATCACAGATTACCATCATGTAAGATGCTTTTCTGACCACATTTCTTCCCGGAAGTAGATGGTTCCCCACCATCCTTCCAGTTTTCAATAATGCGTTGGACAGTTCTGAACCCAGTTTTAGTAGTTTCTGCATCTCCTTAGATGTTTTCTCTGCTTGATGCCAATTATCTGACCCTTCTTAAATGGACTAACATCTTTTCCATGACCATGGGATGCGTCTTTCCACATGGTTGTTTAAGAAATGAGAACTACTCACTGCATCAGTTGGAGTTCAATAACTTGTTGCAGCTGAAAGCTGATCACCCTGCAGGAATTATCCAATTTGAGGCTCCTACCTATTTGCTTACTTAAATCCAGCTGGAGACTTTCTTTTTTGGCCAGTCAGTGTATTTTTTCCATAAAGAAGTGATCTGTGAATGATCTGATGAAGGCAACACAGTCAAACTAAAACTTGTGTCCTTCCAAATCCACTCCTGTCCATCTCTACCCCCACAGAGGGCGAATTATCTGGAAAATGCTGCATTTCTGTAAACTGTCATGTTCAGAGTGTTTAAACATTTTCATCAAACCGTTGGTGGAAAAGAAGCTTGATCACATTAAAACCTGTAGGAGGATGAAAGAGGAGGATAAAGTGTGTGTGTGTGTGTGTGTGTGTGAGAGAGAGCGAGACAAACGGCATCTTTTTTAAGTAATCTGAGTGCTGAAAGCTCTGAGCATGTGCGTCATACAAAGTGGTGTTTTCACACCTGTACTCTTGGCTGAGTATATTTCTGGATTTGTGGAGTAGATAAAAAGATTGAGATTAAAGCAGAGGTGATGTTTTATTTATAACTTTATTACAGCAGCTGAAGACTGAGTGTGTGAGATGGAGTGTCATTATTCTAAGTGGCAGTATTCTCTCTCCCACACAGCGTCAGGTTTTAAATAACCCTTTTAGGGACACAAACACTCAGGACTGTGCTTCCATCACTTCAGAGGACCTCATAGTAGAGCCCTGCATTGGGTCTGGGGTCCCACGGGTCAAGTTATCCCCTGGTCATCTGGTTAATAACACCACTAACCAACAAAAGCAACCGCTTTAAATGATCCTTTCTCCCCACCTCTAGCTTTCTTCAAAAACCTCGCCTCGACCACTTACTTTGTAATTCAGGGGAATTGACTGGTTATTTCTATTACATTTTATCCTTTTTATCAGTGGTGTTTTACCCTTTTTTATATTGCTTTTAGTCATATTGTTGGTTCTTAATTCTTGTGATGTCCTTGCATATTTTGGTATGTATTTAGGGTTGTCTAATCTTATTAATCTATTGGTGCTGTATACTGTCCCCTGTAGATGGTTGCCTGTACTGTACCTTCACCATCAACAAAAACTTTTGACAACTCAGGTTAATTAGTAACAGGTCAGTCACATGACTTGGTATAAAGGGAGCATTTCAGAGAGGCAGTCTCTCAGATGGAAAGAGGTTCACCAATATAAAAAAAAGTGGGTCTAAAAATTGTGGAACAATTTCAGAAAAATGTTTCTCAATTAAAAATTGTGAAGAGTTTGAAAAGCTCACATCTACAGTTAATAATATCATATAAAGATTTAGAGAATCCGGAGGAATCTCTGTGTGCATGGGACAGGGCTGAAGGTCTAACCTGGATACTGGTGATCTGGCCCTCAGGTAGCACTGCAATAAAAACATAAAAAAGTAGTTCCAGGGTGATGTTAAGCATGGTGTAGCATCCCCTCTTCTTCTAACAACTGTCTGGAAATGTCTGGGAAGTGAGGAGACCAGTTACTGGAGTTTTAGGAGAGGAATGTTGTCCCATTCTGATCTGATGCAGGATTCTAGCTGTTCAACAGTCCTGGACCTTGGTTGCTGGATTTTCAATTTCATGATGCTCCAGATGTTGTGTATTGGTGAAAGATCTGGACTGCAGGCAGGCCAGTTCAGCAGCATTTTCAGCATTGATGGAGCTTCACAGATGTGGAAGCTGCCCACGCCATAGGCACTAATGCAGCCCCATACCATCAGAGATGCAGGCTTTTCACCTGCCCACTGATAAAAAGCTGGATGCTCCCTCTCCTCTTTAGTCTGCAGGACACACCGTCCATGCTTTCCTGAAACTAGTTCACATCTTCATCCAGGTTTCCACTTTGCCTCAGACCATTTTAAATCAGCTTTGGTCCAGAGAAGACAGCGCTGTTTCTGGATCCGGTTCTAGTCAATGTGGCAGCAAGCAGCCAACACCTGTAAGCTTGGCAATCTGCTGCTAGCCACTGCTATACCCCAGCTAACTACTTAACCTGTGCGAACTTTATATTTTCATTTATTTTATCACTGCAGATAATCCAGTAAACATGAAAAACATGCAGTGGGCCCTTTAATAAAACCACTATGCCTAACAATCTCACCTCAGCTATAGCACATGATGTTGTTGCCTTTACTAATTAAGTGGGAAATCAAGTCTCCCAGTAGTTTTTACAGTCTGCTTGGACCCTGATCGTTGACCAGTGTGGTTATAATTTCAGGTTTTTTATGATCAGTGTTTTTTCTGACCTGGAAGAAGTCTGCGATGGTGGAAACATGGCTGGCACAAGCACACTTCCTGGCATCCGGCACATCTTCCCCTACCTGCAACAAAGAAAATGGTTAAAAAGGGGAAAGTCAGGGAACATGAAGCATAAAAAACATGAAAGAGGGGGAGAATAGTACCGCAGGACATCCTAGATTTCTCTTGTCTCCAAAAATCACTAATTACCTTCCAAGTGGGCACTTTTTGTCAGCAGTTTCCTCCCGTCTCTACCCTCATAGAGTACTTCTGTTCAGCCACGGTGGCGTTTAGCTATTGGAACGATTGTATTATAACAGGCTGGATGTACTTCAGCAATCAGAGCTCTTTCAAACCAGCACAATACCAACACAGTAAGCACCAATTACAGAGGAAAATGGCTCCATCTCATTTGCATTCATAACAATTTATCTATCAGAAACTAAATTTCATCTGTTTGTGCCACGCAGAGAGAAATACAGCTGAAATGCTTTCTGCAGTGTATTTTAGGAACTTTAATTCTCATTTTTGGAAGCTATTTGGCCCACTTTGGCCTGGTTTGGCCCAGTTAGCCACAGTCTGGTGCTCTTTTGGCAGTAAATGTTGCTCTATTACATGAAGATGGCTCAGCTCCCAGCCTCATTTAACCACCAAATGTGTTCCTGTTTGTGTCTATCAATCATGAGCACACCTCTCCACTGCTTTGTCCCCACTCGCTTCTTTAAGCTCTGGTCCTGGGAAAAAACCTTCACATCCAGGCAACAATTAAACATGAGCTCTTGTTCTTCTACATCCCTCTACACTGGGTCATTATGGCCTTCCTCTAAGAGCCCCGCTGTTGTCAGGTTCAGAAAGTAAAACATTCATCTTGAGGTTCTCAGAGGGAGTCAAGCTGCGTTCAAATGCTTTTAAAAGACATATTGGAGGAGACTCTTGCTGCTAATAAATGAGCTTGACTTTACAAATTATTCATTTCTTCCTGCTGCATTTCTTTTTCTGCATGAGTTAAATGGTGGACAAATTTTCCTGCTCAGTTACATTTATATAAAGAACAAACTTTTAAGGTTTTATATATCAGGACATAGTTGTTTGACCTTCATTTGTCCTTAAAATGAGATAAATTCAACCTCAGATGCACAACATCACATAATAAAGTTTATCATTATCTACTAAACAAATCCATCCCATGATTCAGCAGGAATAAGTTATAAAATGGTTCTCTGCACAATCAACTTCTCACATGGTTGTGGAGAAATTCTTGAGGTTAAAGTTTGCAGCAATCATTTATTACACCAGGTAAGAAAGTAAGCCGGAGATCCGTGAGCTCGAATCTCCGGCTCAGAGGAAGGTAGTTCCAGAGAGTCGGAGTCACTATTACAAACACTCCTGCTGCACCGTCGGAAGACCCTGATCGCATGACCTCAGGGACCCGCAGACCCTGATCATATGGCCTTAGGAACCTGCAGACCCTGATCATATAAACTTACGGACCCAGTTGCTGCCCAGCAGCATCTTCAGGCTGAGAAAACTCTTCACAACTTTTGCTTCTGAGCCGCCGCATGATGTTGCAGTTGAGTTTCATTTTACGCACATATGCTAGCAAGTAGATATAAACACACCAGCTGTTTTAAATGCGCACCATGGCTGATTCAGCAAAGACACACAAGAATTGTTATCGGGAGAAGAGAGAAAAGAAGAGAGAAAGGGACAGAGCAAGACATTAAAAATCAAGCTAAGACTGCCTTTATTGGCTAGAGAGAGCTCACGGTACGAGCAGGATGTAGGATGGATGCTGGATTAGCTGTTGATAGGGGGTGTCACTGAGAAAATCTGCATAAGTCTTGTAGTACCACTTTAAAGGTCGCATTTTGATCAAAATCAAGCATAATGTGCTAGAGGTCAAAGTCAGACCATCCACAGAAACCAAATGACTTTTTCTGTTAAGTCACAAATTTCACTGCAAGTCATTATAGTGTCTTTATCAAAGGTGTTTCTTGTTCTAGTGACTTATTTTCAACATCATCCCACAATTAAATGGCTGCAGCTGTGACTGAACCTGGTTTCAGGTCCTTCCCATCAACACATAATGGCTAAATTAAAAATATGTCGTGACCTTTAATGGCTCAGACATTCTCCTTTAACACAGTGAATAACATCAGTGTGTTGCCTGATGTAACCCCCCCCTCCATTCGTGGACCCAGAGACTCACCCAGTTGATGAGGATGTATCGTGGCAGAGCGGCAGTCGGGTCCTTCAGGCTGCAGAAGCCGTACATCACCCTGCCGTTGTCGAAGGTCAGCGTGATCTCTGCCAGACCGCCTCCTGCAGCAGAGAAAAGAGACGTCATCACTGCCGCAGCACCATGTCTGCTTTCAGAGGTTTCTGTCCTCCAACGGGGTAAATGGTAAATTGTCTGTACTTATATAGCGCTTTTATCCAAAGCGTTTTACATGTACGTCACATTCACCCATTCACACACACATTCACACACTGATGGCAGAAGCTGTCATGCAAGGCGCTCAACCACAACCCATCAGGAGCAATAAGGGGTTCGGTGTCTTGCACAGGGACACCTCAAGATGAGGTGGGCAGGGATCAAACCGGCAACCCTTGGGCTACAGGATGACAACTCTACCCACTGAGCCATACCGCCCAGGATGTCAATCCTCTTGGGTGGTGAGAACTGGCCAGAAAGTATCTATGCATACCTGCCTCAGGTAGCCCGTCAGAGAGGCCATTCAACACAGGTGGAAATGTTATAACCTGCCACCGGGCTTCACTCCAGCCTGATGCTGTGGACAGACTGGTGATTTTGGCTCATAACTTGAAGTAAATAACCTGTACTAGTCCCACTCCCAAGTACTTGGGGAGTGGTAGCCTAGGGGTTACAGAGGTGGGCTTGGGTCTGGAGATCCTGGGTTCAAGTCCCTGGGCTTGCATCTAGGGTAAACCACTGTGAACCCCTGAGCAAGGCCCCCAACCCTCCCAGGTGCTGGTGTAACAGAGTTAAAAAGGCATGATTCCACTTTTCACTGGGGATACTTTTTTTTAACTCTTTATTTTCAAGTATTTTTGATTACATTATAACAAGACAAAAAAGAAAACATATAAATAAATAATAGAGAGAAAATACAATAGTACGTCCCCACCCATCCCACTTCCCTCGTACATACAACAAAATAAAAATACGTAAATAAGTAAATAAAATTATAAAGTATATGAATACATATTGAGGGGTGACAAAAGGTGTTTGTGTTTATTTTTTAAACTTTTTTGTGTTGTGTATGATTTATAATATTTATATAGTTTATATTGTTATTATTATTAATGTTATTATAATTGTTAATGTTAGATAGTTATATTGTTATTATTTGTTATAATATAATTACGGTTGTTCATGATTTTAATAACAATAGTTATTATTAATATATATCTTGGGCAAACCACTGCTTAGTTTTTCCTGTGTTATATTAATTCATAATTTAGAATTTATGTTTAATTATTAAGGAAAAAAATTTAAGTAATAAATTTTTTTCTTTTTTTTTTAGTTAAATTTTTTTTTACTCAGTACACAATACACCTTTCTTGTCACAAAAATCCTCAAAAGTCTGTTACATACAGGGGGGATATTTTTGTCTCTTATTGTCTATTCATGTTTATGCACGTTATTGTCTTCCATTCAGAACCAAAATACACACTCAGGGGTGACCAGTCTTTTACAAAATTGTCCATAGATGCCTCCAGTACACTGTACAGTCTTTCATATGGTAATAGTGCCATCAGTTTTTCATGCCACAAAGATAATGTAGGAGGGTGGTCTTTTATCCAGACATGAAGTATAGATAGGTGAGCGGCATACAACATTATAGACAGTAACTTTGTTTCTTTGATCGGTAGTCTGTTAATACCAAGAATACAGTACTTTGGGTCCATTGGCAGTTTAACACCAGTAGATTTCTCAATTTCCATAAGGACTGAAGACCAGAATGAAGTAATGATAGGACATGGCCATATTAGGTGAAAGTAAGTTCCTGTTTCTTTTTTTACATTTTTGACATATTTTGGTACATGTATTATCATACTTACTCCGAATTACAGGAGTCACATGCAGTTTATTAATAATTTTATATTGTGTTTCATAGGATTTATTAGATCTTGTAATATGTCTTGCATTTATCAATACTTTACTCCATATCTGGTCATCCAGTTGAGACCCAAAGTCTTTTTCCACTGGGGATACTGAAGAATACCAGTCATGTGTTATGTTGACTCTTGGGCGCCTTCTCTTGTCACTGGTCGGTAAATACCACTGGGAGTGGCAGAATGTTACCAGTGCTGAGATGAACGTGCTTGAGGTAGGTTGGTTAGAGCAGTCTTACACGCTATGTTACATTTGGGATTTGGTGTGAACTAAAGGGTCACGGAATACTGTTTAATTACTATTGATCAGCAAAAAGAGTTCTGTAACATGTTGTCCTTCAAATGTTCAGGAAATGCCTTACTAATGTTCTAGCTAGCTACCTTGCTTATGCTAAAGAGGCTTCCGTTTGTTATAGCGTGCTGCATGTGAGCCGACCGAGTACAGTGTGCTGTTTTGTACAGAGAATAAAGACCAGCAGTTCAACAAATCTGCATCCTCCTCTTTATTTATTAAAAATACACGCAGAGTCAGTTATCAAGAGAAGCTTGGACCAAAAGTCGATACCGGGAGTCAAGCTAAAAACTTTTGGTTACACTGGAATCTGGCAGCACACTGCTCTTAGCAACTAGGACGGGTTGAATGCAGAGAAAGAATTTTCCACCTTTGGATTATTAAAGTGTAATAAATAAAAAAAAAAATTATGCCAGTGACTATACTTGTCATCTGAGGCGTCGCCAGACCCCATTTACTGGGGCACATGCCCCAGTATAAATGCTACAATTAATTTTCGACAATAAATATTTATCATACATTAATTCAGATAATTCAGAGGGGAAAAGATATAAATTTCAACTCAAATGCGTAGCAAGAGCATTAACTCCAAATAGAGGATCCAGCTCAGGGGCACATTCTGTCACTGCATGTCACCGTGTGTGAGCAGCAGGTGAACCACACACACGTCACACAGCTCTCTGTGTGTCGGGTAAGCGTTGAGCACACAGTGTAACGTGTCACAAAAACAGTCAGTTTTATATTATTTTTTAAAATGAAACCAAATGAGATGAGAAAGAGGGAGGTAAGACTGCGGTGAAATCAGTTTTAGGTTGGATATTAGACAGATATTTGCACGGAATCTACCAGCGTCTCGTTTAGGAACCATCAACAAATGACAGGCTTTCCCTGAAACGGAAATTCTCATAAAGGACATAAAACAATATTTTCATACTAAAGAAAAGTGGACAAGTTTTTTTTTCATACAGGGTGCCAAATATTTTGAATTGCTTCGAATTTGAATTGAGATTTTAAGAACAAAAACAAAAACTCCAATAGCTTCTAAACCAAGTGACCCAGTCACTTCAAACCACAGCTGAATTGAAGCAGATGACGACCCAAACAAGACACAACTCTTCCTGATTTTCTTAAAGCTGAGTCACAGTCAAGTGATTGACCACTTTTTGGAATTGAAACAAAGGCAGTACGCTTTAATGCTCAAAAATTAAACAAACTGTTCAGAATGAGTTGAACTATCACCCTGAAAACCAGGTAATAACCATTACTGTGGAATGTGTATGAAGAGAGTTCTGACCTACCGTCGTTTGTTGTGGCATTTATGCTTTTGCTGCCATGTTCATGTTTGTTAAAATACATAAATATGTTTGTACACTCATTAATATCTCAATTTGTATGTTTGGTAGGAATGTGGCAGTGGTACGGGGCAGTGTGCGTGTGTGGGTGTGTGTGTGTGTGTGTGTGTGTGTGGGAGAAGGTGGACATCTGGTAAGAGGCCTGTGCCCCAGTAGAGCTTTATGCATAGCAACGTCCCTGCTTGGCATTGTTTAAATATTTTAAATCAAATAGACAATTATGTTTACATTTTGATGTCATCTTAATTTAATATTTGTTAACAAATTCTTTGTTATTTTTTTAAGACCTTACTATTGAGCAAACCTTATTTGGCATATTCTCTTGATATAAGTACAGCCTGGACATAACTTGAAGTTGGTCCTTGTCAAATGACAGAATACTGTTGGCCAATGTTTTGCAGTTTTTGTGTATGTTTTGTACAAGTATGAAGCACTTTAACAATGAACTGAATCAAGAGCTATTGTCCTGAAATGCTGTGTCTGTCCATAGATGTCCTGGTAAGCAATTTTTAAACAAATAAATAAATAAATAGAGGGGAAAAAAAAACTTTTCCCGTTTAGAAGAAGGTTCTGCTCAGCTGATGTGTCGAGAACACCCCATTCACATCCGCCAGAGCAAAATGGCGTCATTCCGTTCTCGTGGCCTCGAGAACAAAAAAAAGTTCTTGCTTCTCGCGGAGTAGGTAACAGCATTTACAGGGTTTAATAAAGCTGCTCAGACCAAATATTCACTTTAAAGCTCCTTAGAATTGGACCAGCTCTGGTTCTGACTCACATACTGGATTTATATTGTCTATGTGGTAAAATCTAAAGAAACGACCGGTGGATGAAGACTTTCACATGTTTTTGTAACGTACTGCTGCACATCATTAAGTTTAAGCTGATTTACTTCTAACACCTCTTAACTCTCACTTCATATATGTCATGCTGGTTCCTCATCTGACATTTGTAGACTGCAGTAAATGAACGAGGAAGAGTTTCTGGGCTGTTGGTTTTAATGCTTCAGGTTATGATCCTGTAAACCCACACTTTGTACCCATGACACACAACTTGGCTGTGGTTTGTTGGCTCTCGTGAGGCGGCGGGCAGATTCCTGTGAGGTTGAAATATCCAGGTCTCTGAGGAAAAGCTGCATGCATGATGGAAACTAAGACCACTCCTGGCAGATGGTGCTGATTTTAAAGCCCAGCCATGATTCCTACTATTTTCCCCTGAATCAAGACAGTCCTCTGCTAAAGCACACATTATCTGCGAACATCTCCCACTGCTGCAATGCTCTTGGGCAGAAGAAGCTCTTCATCCTTCATCAGCACCAGCACCATCACAGCTCCTTGCTTTAAACATTAAACTGCTGTATTGGCTATAAAAGTGAAGTCCACAACAATAATTATAGCGATTACTGTAAAAAGATTGTTAGCTTTGTCCAGAAACTTGTATGCAGGGCATTTACTTTGACGATTGTATGAACAGGGGTTACACTATATTTAATGTATTTGTCCCTGGTAAATAAACGGAAATAAATTAAAACATTTAACAATTCAAGAGGAGGATCAGAGTGAATATATGTCTTCCTGCTTGTCCAATCCAGTTATAGGTTCCGTTTCTGGATGCACACGTGGACTTCGCTGAGTTAAAATGATTAATGGTTCATCAAAGTCCTCACGAGTCGATAAGTCTGTAGTAATTATGGTGTCATGATCATTTCTCAACCACCCAACACTGGTTTATGTCCTTGTCCCTTACACTAGCCTTTCTCAAACTGGGAGCCCCAAGATAATTTCAGGGAGTTGCCAGATCACACACAACCATCTCTCTGTCAGCTAAGAACAGGAAACTGAGGCTACAATTCACACAGACTCACCAACACTGGACAATAGAAGACGGAGAAACGTTGCTGGTCTGATGAGTCTCCACTTCAGCTCCACATTCAGATACTAGGCTCAGAATTTGGTGGAAACATCATGAAAACATGGATCCATCCTGCCTTGGATCAATACTTCAGGCTGCTGCTGGTGTAATGGGGGGGGGGGGGGGGGGGGGGGGGGTAGGTATTCTCTTGGCCCACTTTGGGCCCCTTAGTACCAACGTGGCCTGGTTTAACCACCACAATCTACCTGAGTATTGTTGCTGACCATGTCCGTCCCTTTATGACCACAGTGTATCATCTTCTGATGCTACTTCCAGCAGGATAATGCACCATGTCACAAAGCTCAGATCATCTCCACCTGCTTTCTAGAACATGACAATGAGTTCACTGGACTCCAACGGCCTCCACCATCACCAGGTCTCAGTCCAGTAGAGCAGTTTTGGGATGTGGTGGAACGGGAGATTCTCATCATGGATGCAGCCGACAAACCTGCAGCAACTGTGTGATGCTGTCATGTCAATATGGAGCAAAACGTCTGGGGAAGGTTTCCAACGCCTGGTTTAATCTATCACACCAAGAACTGAGTCAATAATATTATTAAATGCTCAAATTGTGTCTGTACAAGTATTACAAACATGATTAATTAATCTGCAGGATGCTTGTCATCGCCCTCCTGGTGTTTGGTGCTCCATATGTACAACTGCTAATTTATGTGACCATTCACACAACACAACACAACACGATGCAATGATAAAATTACAGTCTGGAGGAAAAGACTGCATCTGTGTGGATGAATCAAATGTGGAACGAGTGTATGGTGCATCATTAACTTCAACAATGATGAGAACTTGCTAGGCTCATCAGATTTACACAAACCCTCGTAAGCAGCCTGTGTTCATTAGCACATGGAAATTAAATATCGGTGAATTAAACCTGAGGGACTCAGCAGAGGTGCAATGATTGGAGTTAATGTTTTCTGCCTTCAGGGGAATAAAAGTTAGAGAAACACGTACCTCCGGATGCTGCCAGGGTCAAGTCATTACTCTCATCTTCATATGTGTACAAGGCCCTGTTGGAGACAGAGAGAGTGTTAATCACACAAAGATCCTTCATTAGTAACAATCTGGCTTCTTCATGGAAGGTCATCAGCTGAGCCGGTCTAAGCAAAACATGAGGATCGAACCCCAAGATGTGTGTGTGCTGCTGGTAAGCAGATTATTCGATTTGATTATTTAATCAAAGCAAATAATCTGGATGGATTAGAAAATCACTGACACTTCCAGGGCTCTAATCCTGAGAACAATCAAGTAAACAAACAGAACAGAAACCGACACATTTCACCCTGCAACTTCAACACTAATGTACTAGTGGTCTGAAGAAAGATACACCAGCACACACACAGCTGCTCACAAAACACACAATTCCTCATGTATCCATCCACACCTCTGACCTGAGGTCGAATGTGGGCTACATATTCCTGCATGTCCAGAGCGAAACTGATGTGACCCTCTCCAGTAAAATACCCATTAATCTGCAGATTGTTCAGCAAAACACAACAAAGCTGGAGATTTAACCCTCAAGGCACAACAGATATTGGAGTTTTCAATTCAAAGTGCTTCACATTAAAAAAAAAAAAAAAAAAAAGGCAGGATGTACAAGAAGCATTAAAGATGCAGTAAGAAGAGAAATAAGATAGAAAATGAATAAATAAAAAGCACCTTAACCCTAAAGCATGCCACACTGAGCTGGGCAGCTTATTTACTTTCTAATTAACAGTCTTCAGCCATCTCCCTTTTTATTTCATTATTCCAGGAAAAGTTAGCAGCAGTTCACTGAAACGTGCTACATCATCATGGCTTTTAAGCAACAAACAAGATGGCCGACTTTGGTGGGGTTGTTTGGACTGACTGCACATTGCAGGTTGTACAAGTATCACACAAGATGATAAACTTGTTTGAATTGTCAGGTTCTTTTTATAACTCTTAACTCTTTAAACTGTAGTGTGTAACTCTGTGATAGATAGTTACCCATTAGGTGATCTACAGAGGTTTTCCAGGCATTTCTATCCCATCCAGGAGGTTTATAATCCAGCCACTAAATGTAGTTTTATGCAGAGACTCTATCTGGTAAATCCACAATGATCCATGATAACAGCATTACTTATCACATTTCAGATGAGCAGATGAGAAAAGGCTTGGTCACTGTTGATCTGTGTGTTATTTCTACAAAGTTCTGTTAGTAATAAATTCTGCTTCCTTCTTCTGGTCGGCCTTTATGCTGCTATATCTATTCATACATTCATTTTACATCATTTTAGCCTCATAATCTGACAGCTGAGGCTGGAAACATCATGTCTGATGCTGACTGGGATTTAATGGGTTCTACATGCAGTTTTATATATATTAGAAATAAAAACAGGTGGACCAAAAATAGTAAAAATAAAATAAAAAAGCTTTAACAGAGTTTTAAGGATTAAAGTGTTACTGTTGTGCTTTGCAAGATTTAGTTAAAGGATGGGAGATTTTCCTTGCACTAAACCTTGAAGCTTTCATGTAAAATTGGATTATTTAAGGGATAAGGGATTATTTAATCCAGCATCCATCTTGCATCCTGTCTCTTCTCTTAGTTCTCTCCAGCAAGGAGTCCAACAAGTCAATCAGATGTTGACTCTTGTCTTTTCTCTGTCTCTTTCTTTTCCTCTGATAATGTCCTCTTGCTTTTCTTTCCTGAATGAGCCATGGGGTGTTGACATCCAGTCTCTGCCATGTGATGTGATGCCGTAAAGGTAAACTCAGCTATAAAGTGATGCTCTGGGATGGAAAAAATAAGTTGTGAAGAGCAGTTTCTCAGCCTCTAGATGCTACAGACAGTGCCAGAAATGTCACTAATAAATGTCAGTGTATCATTAAAACCAGCACAGAGGTTTAATGTCAGAAATTTATGTGATGCTTTAGAAAAATTAAGGAGTTCTTTGAACCAACTCCAAAATAAACAGAAATTAGAGTCATCAGCGAATCTATTTACTGGCTGTGAAATCTATGATGTGTCAACAGATTTTCATTAATTAACATTTAGTCAAACAGTCATTAAAGTGAACCGCTAGCAGCTCTGTGCGGGATTTTTCATTGTGTCACTGAAATGATGACCAGAACTAAAAGTCTGATGATTCTCAGGCAACTTCTGAAGCAAATTTCATGATTATTGAGATTTTCTGATGTAATCTGCATTTATTTTCTTTTGTTAATGATTTCTGTCTGTCTTTATTTAGTTGTTTTTGTTATGATTTGAACTTGTCTTAAATGACAACATTTTAAATAGCCTTAATGTTGGGAACGAGGTGCAACAGAAAGCTGTTTGAGGGGGGAACTTTTTCCACTGTTGCACCACTAAACATACAGTGAAACGGATAATTCTGAGCAGATTAGAGCTGTGACGTTCATTTACGAATCGATTCTTTGGGACAACTCTTTTAAATGAACGATGGAAACCAAGTCACATCTGTGAGCCGTTCTTTTGTGAGCTATTCTTTTTATATACAAATTTTCCACACTGCCTTCATCACATTTATGACATCATAGAAGTCTGATGTCCAAAACACACTCTTCATGTAAAGCATCTATGGGCAGAATATTGTTCAGAAACAAATACTGTGAGTTCTATCCATAGACTGTATATAAAAGATGGACACAGCCTCCGTGACGTCACCTGTAGGTTTCTGAAACGCAGAAGTGAAGCTCGTCGGGCGGTTCCCACCGTCGCCATCTTGGCAGCGTCACGCCTGCTGTCGCTCCCGGAAAATACAAAAATGGGCAAAGTGGCGGAGCTGAGAGAGGGGCTGTGAACGTGGGGGTGGATGATTGACGTCTATCAAACTCTGAGCTGCCTGTGGCTAAGAGCTAACTGAGCCAACTCGGATCTAATGTGAGCTAACCAGCTAATGAGTGTAGGTGGGCTAAAGCTAAGGTGCACTGTTAGCCGGCTAAAAATCACGGTTGTGCTACACTCTCCTTTCTTGCCTTCTTGGATACCTGTCAATCAACAGGACACACCCCTAATTATGCCGAATTTCAAGATTAAATAACATCCAAACGGATGAGCTATAAAAAATTCATTCCCTCACAGTTGTCATGAAGGTAAACTTCATGGGATTTGCTCTGTTTTGGAACCAGCCCCTAGCGGATGAGGGGTGAACTGCAATTTTTTGCACTTCCACATAGGCTTCACATATTTTCGCTGGCGGTTGCCACTTGGCTCTATCCAAAACATTTACTAGAATTTGCACTGACTACTCAGGTTTATTCTTTTTTTTTTAATCTATATTTTTCCTATAATTTATTTAAATCTTGTATAGTAGATTTTATATAGGTACATATTTTGACTGTTTGTCATTTTTAATATATTGTGAAATTTTGTAAGATATTTTAAGAATGAGCCAGTCTTTTGAATGGCTCTTTGAAAGGAACAGCTCCACAAGATCCGGCTCCCTCAAAGAAGAGCCATAAATCCCATCTGTAGAGTGGATCAGTGATCTACAACTTATAAAATATAGTTTTTTATTGACGATAGACTGTAATCTTAAAATTCCAGTCGGATGAGTTGAATTTCTGCGAATATGAATTTCCTGACTGCTACAGGAATTCTTCATCCCGATCCAAATGCAGCTTTATAGAATCAGGTGTTGGACGACTGGAATGCTGAAGCACCGAGCTGACGTCTCGGAGCCGTTTCATGATAATCTGCAGCTGGAGCAGGAAATTTATGGTGTTCACCTTGACTTTTCATCTCCAGTCCGGCACAGGATCCAGTAGAGTCTGCATATTAAATCTATATTGGGATGGAGCTTAAAGAATTTATCCTTTAATCTATCAGGGTTTAAACATGGGATTGGAACCTGGGAAGCAGCACATTATAGATTATTGACCATCACTATAAGAATAAATAAATGTAAACGCCATAATCCTTCAATAGGCAGGAAAGCTCCGAGCGGGAGTTGATGATGATGATTAGGATGATGATGATGCACACGTATTACAGTAAAAATGTTTCTACATGCATGTCATTGATCTTCAGATAATTTGATGGATTATACCTGGAAAATACTCTTCTTTTATGTCAGGACTTTTCAATTCAGTACTACATGTCTGACTCAAATTAAAGGGATCCAGTGAATAATGGATAGCCCTGTTCTATGTTTTTAATATTTTAATATATTTATATTTTATTTTTCTTCATGTCTATTAGTCTCCAGCTGCTCTGCTGTTTAAACTGTGCTGTTAGCTGTTTGATCACTTTTCAGAATTACACTAATCTGTATGAACGGTGCTGTGCAAATAAAGTTTGATTTGCAGATGGCATTGTGCCTCTTTACGGTATTAAACTGTGTGTGTGTGTGTGTGTGTGTGTGTGTGTGTGTGTGGGGTGGGGATTACCAGGCAGACTCAGACCACATGACCTCATGCTGTTTGGCCTGAAGCTGTAGTTTGGTCAGTGTCTGGCTTCCTGCTGACCTCAGCTCACCTCCCTTCATCCTGTCTGTTTCTGCAGAGTCACTCTGCTTCTTCTCTCCTCTTCCTCTTCACAGTGTCTGCTTAAAACACTGTTTTTATTAATTTATTTTTATCCTCATTCTGTATTTCCTCTGAGGATTATATAATAGATGTTTATCATTCTGAGATAAAAAAAAAATTATTAAGCAAGTCAACCTGAATGTATTTCTCCGGTAACTCTGCTTACCAAGCCAGATGACACACAGCTTTATTTTTCTTAGGTCAAATTCAAATAGAGATACCTAAGAGACACACAACGTCACCAAAAAGAGAGAGAACTGGTTTCTAGAAACCAAGTTTATGGTTTTCTAGGCCTTGGGTACATAGATCAAGATGTATAGTGACAAGAGAAGTCATGTAGACAAGATGTTCTGTACATCACTAAGGGGCCCAGCAAAGAACCTTGAGGAACTCCTCTGAAGAGTTACTGGGAAGTTTATTATTATTATTATTATTATTATTATTATCATTATTATTATTTTTTTTTTATTATTTTCTATTTGTAAAAGCAATATTTTCTGAGAGACACCGGCTGCTCATGCACACCATAAAACGTTCACACTCTAAATAAATACAATAACATAAGTAAATGAAATTGCTAAAAGTTAAGGTTGTGGTCCACAGCTGCAAAACTCAAGGTTTTTTTGTAGACCTTTAGGTGGCGCTTGAGGCCCAAGCATGGTTAAAAAAAATACTGGTTTATTTGGTCTATATTAAATGTAACAATTAAATTTAGAAAAAGGGTAAAGTTTAAGCAAGTTTTAAGTAAGTTTTTACAACTTCAAACATGTAAATTGCATTTTATTTCTCTGGTGTGATTCTTTTTCCTGTTTCTCTTGTTTTGTTGTTATATCTGATTTACTGTTTTAACTACTTGTTCAAAATAAAAATCATTCATTCATTCTAAAACTGACAGCTGTGAGTCAGATCTCCTGATTGCAGGTTGATGAAAATGACATATCTCCAGTAGCTACAACAATTACACTGCCCCCTGGTGGCTGGTTAAAGTATATATGATTACTAATAAAATAATAAAATCAAGATTTTCATGCAGAAGCCAAAACAGCTGTCGCCCCCTGGTGGCTGGTTTAAGTACAGGCCACAAAGCTGAATCTGAGCTGCAAATAACTGCACTAAAAAAAGCATAATTTTTATTTGAAGCATATTTTGATTTCACTGTTCCACAGTAGGAGTTGGAGGCAATAGGTGTACCTCTGATCACCACAGTTACTGAGGCCACTGCAGCACAGTGAGATGAAATAAGAAGCAAACTCCCAGAATCTGAAACAAACACGTTAAAGACAGGAAATGGAAAGATGACAGACAGTAAAGATATGGAGAGGAAGAAGACGAGGAAGAAAAGGAGGATGTGTTTAAGATCGAGAGTGATACAGAACGTGCGAGTCGCTCTATAAATAATTCACTTTATAGCAGACAGCTGTTTATTATTCATATAAAGTCCCCATGACCTAGAAACAACTCAGTGTGTGTTTGTGAGCACAGCTGAGTTAGGAGGAAGAGCGGGAGGAAGATGAGAGGGAAGAAGAATGAGATGTGATGAGGGGAAGAAGGAGGTGTGTGGCTGGGAACGTTCACAGAAAGAAGAGAAAAAATGAGATGAAGAATGAAGAATGAAGAGGACTCAACTAATTAGCTAATCAGAATCAGTCCAAAACATCTTCATCAGTGAGCCATTTGTCTTCTGGTCCAATCAGAACAAAACTCTCGTCTCAAAGAGATACTTAGAGCGTCACACATTTCCATTATTATTAAAATAAGAGCATGAAGGACAGACTGCTCTGTAGATGTTCCATAAAAACAAGTTCCATCATGCGATCATGCAGAGTGCTGATGTGGAGCCTAAAACCAGTGGTTGAAAACCACCTCGCTCAGTTTGATGTCAAAGTCTGAACATTTTATATCAAATGTTCCAACATTGATATACTAATATACATACAGTATGTTAAATCTCACAGAGAGCTTAAGAAATACAACTACCTGTTAACACGAATGTCTAACCAGCCAATAACATGGCAGCAGCTCCATAAATTTAGTCATGTACACATGGTCAAGTTCAAACTGAGCATCATAATGAGAAAGAAAGGGGATTTAAGTTACTTTGATGGCAAAACGCAAAAAGTAGTCAAAATACAAACCATATAATCCCATTTATCACAATGTAAAATACACAGCTCATACATTTGTATGGAAGTTTGTTTGCAAAGTAAACATAAAGGGTTGGATCCATGCAGGAGAAATTAATAATAATAATAATTCATCCATTTTCTTGGAGCATATTATAAACAGCTAAGCTAGCATCGGATGCTACAAGTGATGAAACTCAGCAACTAAGTGGTCTACTATTTATTCAAAGGCCAAAAAGCACAGCTGGCACGGCGCTAAAATCTGGCATCTTGGAACACGTTGCAATAGTTGGCTAAGGTCAATAGAACTCTTTAAATGATATTTATTGCCCATATTATCATAAAATCATGAGCTGCCATTCGAGCTGCAGAGTAGCACCGCTCTGAAACACCCGGTGTGTTCATACAGACGGAGGTCAAAAGGTCTCTCAGGATGGCGAGTTTAAAACAGCTGTGCAGCACACTGTGCAACATGTAGCCTATAGAAACGTGTGCACGCCCACGCTGCCTCTCATGTGCAGAGGAGTCACTGTGGTGCTGAAGTGGAGGCGGAAAACAGCTTTTCTCTGATCTGCCCTTCACTGGAGGCTGGTGGTTGTTTGGTGCAGTAAACTAACTCAACCTGCAGCTCCCTGACTAATAACTAAAACTATGGATGCACAATACCAGTATCAGGTCTGATTCTATGTGCATGTACTCGTACTCTGTATTTATAAAAGTGTTCCGATACTACAGAACCTGAAACCAATGTAAAAAAAAACTAATACAGTGATTAATGTGTGTAATTAACGAGTTAACGGATATACAACAACGCTAGTACTCATGCTACATTAAAAATCTGAATTTGCAATTATGTCAGCAGGAGAAGCTGATTTGTAGGTGATTTGTCACAGTGGTGAACCAAATCCACCAGAGGCCACTTTGTTCTCCTTATTTATGAAGATTTGGGCAGTTTTCAAGCCTTACATTTAGATCAGGGGTGTCCAAAGTTGGTCCTCCGGGGCCGCTGTCCTGCAGAATGATTCCTGCTGCAGCACGCCTGAATCAGATTAAGGGGACAACATGCTTGGGCTTAGCTTGACAACAAGCTGTTAAGGTGAGCTATTTGATTTGAATCAGGTGTGTTGGAGCAGAGAAATATATAAAACCTGAAGGACTGCGGCCCTCCAGGACTGGAGCTGGACACCCCTAATTTAGAAGACGACCCATTTAGAAGAAAGAATCAAACAATGGACATACTGACCCGAATGAACCAACCTGTGTTGGTCCAAACAAAAACAAAAACCAGACCAGTGACACAAAAAAATGTTCAAATTAAACCTTAAAAAAAGGACAACCTGAGAATTATTTCCTCAAACAGTGAAGAGAACTGCTGTTCAATAGAGACTACCAAGACAAATCAACCCCACCCCCAACACACCCCTGTAGGGAGTATCACCATGGCAACCAGCCAGCATCCCCCATCGTTATCTTGGTAAGAGCACCGTGTGACCTGAGGGAAAAGACAAAGTGAAGACATGAAGGGACGGGACTGTAGGAGAGCTGAAGGGCAAAACAGAAAACATGAAACTGAAGACATGACGTTCACACACAGGACGTTACTGTCCCCATATAAAGGACATGAATCCATGAAGCAGCCAGAATTAGGTCCAACATCATCAGTAACCACACACTCTATCACACACACAAGGTGAAAGGTGTGTGTGTTCTGGTCTGGCTGTAGACTGTCCTTCACACACACACACACACACAGTGTCACGTTTCAGCTTGAATTTCAGTTTGAATCATTTGTACCTGCAGATGGCGCCGTGGATGCTTAACAGACATCATTGAAACAGGACTGTTTAACTTTCACCTCAGCACATATTACCACGCAGTACAGGCACAGAGATCAGCCTGGTCGAACTGGACCTGTCGGACTACATAGGAACTGGAGGGAATCGAGTTATTGATCCATGCACATAAGTTCCATGAAAGACAAGGATTACTTTGTATCACTTGGTAACTTCAGATCTACTCAAATATGGAGTTCCACAAGGCCCCATGTTGGGCCCCCTATTGTTCAGCATCTACATGCTCTCACTAACCTGGATCATGGAAACAAACCAAATATCTGATCATAATTACGCTGATGACAATTAGCTCTGTATTACTGTTCTACCATGAGACTGTGTAAAATGTAAAATATAAAAAAAAGAATTTAATCAAAAACAACATATCAGATGATGAAACAGACATTTTACCGCTTCATGGAAAATATGAGCTAATTTTGAATCCAGTGGCAGCAACATGTAAATTGTTGGAACTGGAGCAACAAAAGGGTGCTTGGTGGGACTCCGGGGGTTTTGAGGGAGTAACTTTGACTCTCTTTAAGGGTTAGGGTTAGGGATGTCTTAGGGAAGGCTGGAAAAGTAACTGGTACAAATCAGAAACAACTGGAGGAGCATTTGACAACTAATTAGGTTAATTAGCAGCAGGTTCATCAATGTAAAATTGTGAAGACTATAAAGACCCCATCTTTTCAAGAGGAATCTCTGTATGCTGGGGCAAGGCTGGATTCTGGTGATGTTCTGCATTAAAAGCAGACATGATTCTCTACTGGAAACCACTGTATGGACTCAGGAAGACTTCCAGAAACCACTGTCTGGGAACACAGTTCACCCTGAAATCCACAAATGAAGGTTAAAGCTCCATCATGCAAAGAAGAAGCCCTATGTGAACAGGATCCAGAAACAGTGCTGTCTTCTCTGGACCAAAGCTGATTTAAAATGGTCTGAGGCAAAGTGGAAACCTGGATGAAAATGTGAACTAGTTTCTGGAAAGCATGGACGGCGTGTCCTGCAGACTAAAGAGGAGAGGGAGCATCAGGTTTGTTATCAGTGGACCAGTAAAAAACCTGCATCTCTGATGGTATGGGGCTGCATTAGTGCCTATGGTGTGAGCAGCTTCCACATCTGTGAAGCTCCATCAACGCTAGTTTTGAAGGTTTTGAAGGTTTTAGAGCAACACCTGCTCCCATCCAGACAACGTCTCTTTCAGGGAAGGCCTTGCAGATTTCAGCAAGACAATGCTGAACCACATCCTGCATCCATCACAACAGCATGGCTTCACAGGAGAAGCGTCCAGCTGCTGAACTGGCCTGCCTGCAGTCCAGACCTTTCACCAATACAAAACATCTGGAGCATCATGGAAGCAGAAATCCAGCAGCAAAGGTCCAGGACTGTAGGGCAGCTAGAATCCTATATCAGACCAGAATGGGACTACATTCCTCTCCTAAAACTCTAGCAACTGGCCTCTTCACTTCCAAGATGTTTCCAGACAGATATTAGAAGAACAGGGGATGCTGCACCATGCTGAACATCACATCACTACTTTTTCCAGATGTGTTGCTGCCATCAGATTCACTATCAGCTCATATCATGGTAACCAGCTCACCATCACATGATAAAATGTCTCAGTTTCATCGTCTGATATGTTGTTTGTCTTCTACTGAGAATAAAATATGAGTTGGTCAGATTTGGAAATTGGAACTTTTTTGGAACAATAACAAGAACAAGAAGACAGAGCAGACAGAAACAGTAAAGGTTCAAATCCCTCAAAGTCAGCATGGCAGCTCGAAACAGTAAGCGTCGTCTCCTCCAGACTCGTCACCGGACGGCTGACAGAAAGCTCTCCGCTGCTGAGCTGCTGTCTGCTCACCAAGTAACTCGGTGAAGACGAAACTTGAGTGGAGGCGACTGCTGAGGCTCGTTTAGAGGAGTCGGGTCAGCGGTTAACTCTGGAGTGGATGGAAGGGAGAGGACGGAGGTAAAGAAGTGATGCATGATGAGCTCACAGCAGCTCCTCAAAAACTGGATGTTTCCACAATGACAGAAACAATAAAAACTAAAAGCACACAACATGAAACTATGCTCTTCTTTCTTCATTATTTAAAAGTAAAAATTTGGTTTACTGACAAAAAAAACCCAATACTTATCTTCGGGCTAAGGCCTCCTTTTTATTTTTTAACTGGAAAAGAAAAGTATGTGGTCAGATAGAAGATAGATGTAGCCGAGACTGAGTAAAGCCAGAAGCAGGAGGACAGGATCTTTGTGGGGGATGATTAAGTATTCTGACAGCGGCTGTTATTCCTGTGGTTGGGTAAAATAGCGCAATTTATTGAGCCTGGAACCTACATGGTGACTTAATGTGCAAAAAATGAGGCAGACGAGGAAGACGGAGAGTTGCTGGTGGTGTTCCAGAGGAAGTGAAGCAGGGAATGAGTGGCGCAGGGTTGCAGAAAACTGCTCATTGTCCTGATGAGTAAAACAAGTTGGGAAAACAGGATGAATGACGAGATCTGCTAACACCACCACAAGGCTCTTCTCATGAATGTTAAACTGCTGACACAGCAGTTTGTGGCTGGGCTTGCTGGAAATGTAGCTCACCTTGCCAAGGAGGTAAATGCAGCTTCACAACGTTCCTTTTTCAGACATGCAGACATACAGGATAGTGTTCAGATTAAAAGATAATCAGTTCATTCTGTGAGCAGGTAAAAATGGTTGTTAAGATATAAATCAGCAGCCAATCAGGATGAGACCTTTTCAACAGAATGGGGCCCATTTAAAAAAATTCTTTAGCTTATTAGAAGTGTTTGGTTGGATCTGACTGCAGGTAACAACCAGACATTCAGGGCCGAATATTAAGACTCATTGGAACCGTGTTGGATCCCTTTTCCCTACAGAACTGTCTTAATTCTTGTGTGATAGATGGAATCAGGTGTTGGAAACCTTCCTCATAGGTTTTGCTCAATATTGACATGACTCTACTGGACTGAGATCTGGGGACTGTGGAGGCCGTTGGAGTCCAGTGAACTCATTGTCATGTTCTAGAAAGCAGGCGGAGATGATCTGAGCTTTGTGACATGGTGCATTATCCTGCTGGAAGTAGCATCAGAAGATGCTACACTGTGGTCATAAAGGGATGGACATGGTCAGCAACAATACTCAGGTAGACTGTGGTGGTTAAACCGTGCCACGTTGGTACTAAGAAGCCCAAAGTGGGCCAAGAAAATATCCCCCACAGCATTACACCAGCAGCAGCCTGAAGTATTGATCCAAGGCAGGATGGAGCCATGTTTTCATGATGTTTCCACCAAATTCTGAGCCAAGTATCTGAATCTGGAGCTGAAATGGAGACTCATCAGACCAGCAACGTTTCTCCATCTTCTATTGTCCTGTGTTGGTGAGTCTGTGTGAATTGTAGCCTCAGTTTCCTGTTCTTAGCTGACAGAGAGATGGTTGTGTGTGAAAATCCCAGGAAATCTGCAATTCCTGAAATACTCCAACAACCATGCCACATTTATAGTCACGTAAATCCCATTTCTTCCTTATTCTGATGCTCAGTTTGAAATTCATTAAGTTGTCTTCATCAGGTCTACATGACTACATGTGTTGAGCTGCTGACATGTGATTGGTTGGATCTTTGTGTTAATAAGCAGTTGAACAGGTGGAGCCGAGTAGGACAAAGCAGGCATAGAAGAAAATGTCTGCACTCTCGGATGTTTCAAGCAGCCACAGTAGCTAACTTGATTAGATTCAAGCAATCAGCACCAATCATCATGATTTATCTTCAGATGACACTGAAACCAGACACCTAAACTAACCTTTACCACCCAAAAACATGGAATATGTGGTCTCAAAAGGACAGCAGAAGGCTTGAACCTGTGTCTGCATCAGCCGGAACATGCATTAATTTATAATGAGGAAAAGATGGATTCCCCATTAATGGCTTCTCCTGAGTATAACATCACTGCAGTGTCATTCGGTACAGAAGTGGGGGGGTGAGAGGATCATCGTCTTTTAGAGGCTGAGAAGAGGAAGATAATCAGACCCAAAGCAGCTTCAGATGAAATCAGTTTGCAGCTAAAATAACATCAAATACTGAAGCAAAGGAGCCATTTTTATCTGTTCAAAGGACCCTTCATCACTTTAATGACTGGTTCATTTTGTACACCCTGGAGATGATCAAAGGCTGAAGCACGATGCACATAAACATGGAAATCATACAGAAAATACCTCAGTCAAGACAAAACGTGCCATATAAGTTTTATTAGAAAACAAATGCGAGTACAAGCTGAATCTGACGAGTCTTTCTGCACAGAAATACATACTGAGAATCTCTTCAGACACACTGTATTTGCTGGGAGGTTCCCCAGCAGTCACATTTACCACAGTCCATGTTAACATGTGGACACCAACATGCCTTCCTCCAGCTCTGAGAAGAGGCAGCTTGGTGATTCACAGGAGAGATTTAAACAAATCTACACCCCACTGGGAAAGCAGACGAGGCCTAAATGCTACAACAGCTCCCTAAATAAAAACACAGCACATCATCCAGAAGGAATTTGATCCTTTTTTGTGAGAAAACAAAGCTCGGTGCCTCTGTTTGAGCCTGAAATGCTTTGTGTTGGATGTGAAGAGACGAGGTCCCTCAGCAGAAACATGAGCGGGATCCTGCTGCTGAAGCCTCCCTCGCACCAGCACAAATCCTGCACGCTCATGGTTAATAATGGATTCACCAGATGGAAAATTATCTCGCCAAACCAGAAGCTGCTGAGGCGGTGAAATCACAGAGGAAAAATTTTCCATTAATACCCAAGAATTTGGTGAGCGAACCAGCCGCCCCACTGCTCGGTTTTAGGCTGAGACTGGAGAAAAAGCTGCGGAAACGCCATTAAGACTGTAAATCTGGTAAAATGTATCTGAACAGCACATCACCTTGTTGAGAAGTTTGGTTTAATTAGGCCGCTAGAAATGGAAATAAAACCAGCAAAAATAAAACTGATGGTAAAAAAAACAAAAAAAAAAAACAAATAAAGGAAATCCTGTTCTGCCCCAAACAACCAGCCTCTTCTCTGGTCTGGCCATTTTTTTCACAGATTCTGTGTTACTAAAAGCAGAAAATGTAGAAGATGCATCACAAGACAGCAGGAAACAGGATTTCCTGAACTGTTTTTAAAATCTCACATCAGCCTTGCAGCTTGAGTCTGTAGCAACTAACCCAGCCCAGACCGGCTGGAGAAGGACTGCAGGGTGTTAAATCAACATTTATTCAGTAGCTACATTCTCCTTTAGCCAAATAATACTGGCTCTAAAATGAACATGTTTAGAAATTTGATGCAGTCTAAGTAGGTATGACTAGATCCCATCAATTTCAAGACAAGTCACATTTTCCTTTGTTTTATTAATGCTAATGCAGGTATGAGAGAAAAGACATTTACAGGGACAGTCTCCAGTGGTTTGAAGGTTTTTGGACTTTTTTTGTCAGTTATATGCTACAGCTCCACTCAAATCAACTCCATATGTCATGTGTGTTTCTCATTGAAGGAGTAAGCTAGCTGATGCTTTAAATCCAAAGCCCCATTTCCACCAACAGGACCTGCTCGGAACGGGATGGGACTTAACTCTGACCTAGAAATCATTCAAGCATAGAAACGAGGCTCCTAAGTCTGTTTTAAGATGGATCTTTAGGCTCTTTGTTACCAGCAGCCTGACACAAAGAGACATTTTTTGTTCCTATTTCTTTAAAACCAGTAAAGATCAAACAGTCTGACAGAAAAAAGGATTTTAGCAGCAACAAGTTGATTCCCAAACAGCTGTTGCTGGAAACTTGGCTTATCTCAGCATGGAGGCAGAAACTGGACACGTGGAGGACAAAAGAAGAAGAGTCAGGTTTAAAAACCTTCTACAGCAGATGAACAGGATCTGAAATCCAGCAAAGACCTGAACCAGGACCTGAGAGATGCATCTGGACCTTCAGCTGATCCATCTACTGTTGGCCCAAGCCTCATCAGAAATGGTGTCCGTGGAAACCTGGCTGTCAGGAAGCCTTTCTTAGGGAAGGGAAACATGGAGAAAAGGCTGAGGTAGGTCACAAGACACAAGAACTGGACTGAAGATCAGTGGAAACAGGTCGAATGGAGGGATGGATCCTCCCCAGAAACTGGACCTCAACAGGTCTGATGGAGGGATGGATCCTCCCCACAACAGGAGATGAAGAGGAGGAGGAGCAGATACAGAGAAGACCAGAGAGCCATTAGACCAACCATGTTTGTGCACAACGCAGAAAAAAAAAAAAGAAAAAAAAAGTGTGGATGTGGAACCCTCTCAACACAGAAAGTATGGGTGCTAAACACCGCCATCCTCCACAGTCAGCAGGCTCATCTTTTCTATCTCGCCTCTAAAAGCCTCAACGTCCCGCTGTCATCATGGAGAAATTACAGATGTATGGGGCTTGTTATGCAGTGCATGTGTTAATTACATTAAAATGATTAATTACATAAATTAGTTACCGCCATTAATGCATTAACAGGCCTCGTAACAACATATGAGTAAAACCTGTTCATAAGTCCGCTGCATCTCCTTGTATTCCACACATTCTTCCTTCTCTGCCCAGAGTGGAATCTCAAGCAGTTTCAGCTCATCTGTCAGGATGCATCAACGTTTGTGGGTTAACTTTGTCGCTCCTTGAGGCATTTCTGCATTTCTTAGTGCAGCAGAAACAGTGAGTAAACCGAGGCAGGGAGAACTCTGAATGCTTAATGAATCTCTGAAACTATGCAGTCACATTCAGAGAAACACTCACCTGTGTGTGTTGTGTTGTTTGAGCTGTCGGTCCTGCTGACTCAACCAGAGTCCTCAGTCCTGAGTAAAAGACACATACACTCGATAAACTCCTGTCCTTGTCCCCAGAGAGCTGATTAAGGACCCAGGAAGTGATGGTGGTGTGTGTGTTTGTGTCCTATGGACCCAGAGAAAGCAAAAAAAAAAAGCCTGATCCTGCTAACAAAGAGGCTATGACCGCCTTCGGGCACCACCTGGGGCTATTTTGACTCTCCTGTCCCTCTGCAACACTCTGCTTTGCTGCACAGCAGCAGTTCAATGACTTCCAGGACAAACAGGATGCACTTCAGTCTGCGGTGGTGGACAAACACGTTGAGCCACTTTAAATTTTACTCCTCTGGTTAATAAGTAGCAAGCAGCCTCATTCTGAGGGGAGCAGGACCCTGTAAGGAAATCTAAAACATGATTACCCCTCGTTTGTGTTTCCACCACCAACACACCGGAAAACCGTAGCTACATCGGTTTATGATGTTGTGACCGCTGTGTTTAAAAACCCTGAGCTAGTTTAGTGCTTAGTCATCTCGAATGAAAAAGCTGTGGAGTTAAGCAGACCAGACCGGTGATATTAAAATCTTGGTATGCATAAAAACAGGACAAACTTGTTAAATGTCTTCTTGCACTGGTTTTCTCTGCAAAAACCCAGAAAACACCAGATAATTTATTGGGGCAGATTTTTAAGTGGTGTAATGAGGTAGGTCTGGATGTGGAAAAGAAAACCGGGACTTTAAAAATTGAACAAACGCCGGCCTGGCATCTGGTTTACCTTGACTAGATAATTGTAAATACAAGAACTATTGAGCCGTCCTTCATTTATTTACATTTCACCAACACAAAAGGAAATAGGTGCAGCAATTAATTAAAACATTTGAAAATAAATGAAATGATCCATCCCTCCATCAGACCTGTTGAGGTCCGGGTTCTGGGGAGGATCCATCCCTCCATCAGACCTGTTGAGGTCCGGGTTCTGGGGAGGATACATCCCTCCATCAGACCTGATGAGGTCCGGGTTCTGGGGAGGATCCATCCCTCCATCAGATCTGTTGAGGTCCAGGTTCTGGGGAGGATCCATCCCTCCATCAGACCTGTTGAGTTGACGGCTGACGGTGATCAGCTGGTCTGCTTTTCTCTCTTGTAGCATTTGTTTATGGTTCAGCTGAGAAGGAGGAAACTAACAGTTCATGGTTCATACCAGCACAAATTTACCCCAAAGTATTGTTTTTGGCAGGACCTTCTGTAACACAGTATTTTACAGGTGGTAGACATGGGTTTATACTTCAGCTATGCAGGGGCAGGTCTATAAAAGTTTTGATGGGGGACAAAGCAGGAGCACTGACCAGGAAAACGGGGCACAAATGAGACCTTTGTTATTTTTGCCATATCATCATTTTTAAACTGGATACTAACACACTGGCGGTTTTGTAATGCCCATCATGGCTGATTCAGCAAGAAAACTCAAAAAGATTTTATCAGAGGAAGTGAAGAAAAGAAAGTCACAGATTTAGTATCAACATCAGACTTTAATTGGCTGGAGAGAGCTCATAGAAGAGACAGGATGCAAGACAGATGCTGAACTGGCCATCGTTAGGGGGTGCCACAGTGCAAAGATCTGCCAAAATTCAGGCATAACAGCAGCCTCGTAAAAAGACTGTATTTAACCCTTGACTATGATAGTTTTCTAGCCCTTAATGAGTAAAAATATAGCCTAAACTCAAAATGACAAAAATGTTTAATTAAAGTTGTCTCATCATATTGCTGGAACACAACCTGGAAGCTGAATCCAGTTCAGATTCCACACTTTTTGGTTTTTAAGGGATATGGTGCCTCTTTTCTTTTGGAGATCAGTGAGTTGTGGTCATCTATCCTTGCAGCTGGGCAATGGATGGAAAACCACAACACTTTGATCCCTAGAAGAGAAGGGGCACCTTATGTCTGCAAAATAAAAGGAGTTGGGCCAAATGACTGAACCACAGGGGGGGAGCTGGGATTCTGTGGTTGAAAGTGCTGGCACCATCTGTCATTACACACTGCTTTGGACTGATGACAGAGAAAGTCTAACACATCTTATAAACAGACTAATAAAAGGACTATTTCTAACATTACTCAGCACATTTTTTCCTCTCTGCTCAGCCTCAGGATTCATATCAGCTGAATAAGTTTCATCCATCTCCAGCCTCCATCTCATCCCACTAGTTCAACCAACCATGAGATGTACGTCTGTCATGCAAATTAATGAAGTAATGAGGTTGTAGTGCCCAAGCCGTAAAATGTTGGTGTTTCTGAGGTATTTCTGTGGCTGGATCTTCTCTAATATTTAGTGATTACTGAGTAATTAGAGGACTATTTTTTTAATTTGGGCATTACAGGGTCTGACAGGTCAGTGCTGCCTCTGTATGGAGGTCACAGCAGCCCTAACAGCCCTGCTTTGTGTGCTGAGCGGCTCACAATGGACTTCCTGTGGCAGTGGAGCCGCTGTCCGCTCTGCACCAATCAGATCTCTGCACTGACCCACACAGCGTTCAGCACAATGTTGGGCCGTGGCCATGAGTGGCGGACAAGTGTAAGCAGGAGGGAAAAAAGAATGTTTGTTCAGACGAGGGGACGTTTAACTGGGACCTGATGGTCTGCAGCGATACAGAAAAACACACCTACCAACTTTTCCAGCCTGAAATGAGACTTTCAGGCTTGACTGCAGTAATATTTTTTACTTATCAGGTGGAGGAAAACAGCAAATGATTTAGAAGCAACCTTTCAGAGAATTTGGTGACAGATATTGAAAGAATGGACTGTTTCTACATTTGGTTTCTGTTTTTATACACTGTAAAAAAAAAGTAATAAAAATACAGTTTTCCAGGTTGTGTGCCGTTTACTTCTACAAGGAATCTTTTGTTTTATTTCGGATTTTTAATGTTTTTATGAGAGACATTGGCACATATAATAGCAATGAATTACCTATAAATACAGTTAAAGGCCTATAGTTGTTCACCTTTGGGTCCACCGTTTAAATCCCCTGGCCAAACATATATATATATATATAAATATATGAAAATATATATATATGATAATGTACATTAATATGTCTGCCCCCTATTTTTAAAAAAATAAATAAAAATGAATAAGTAAATTTACAGAAAAATGAACTGCATCAAAAAATGTACTTCTGTGAAATTATGTTAATTTTGAATATTTATTATAATAGTCTTTTCATGTGAAATTAAATTATTTTTCATTTTAAAAAAGTAATTTTTTATGTACTTTCAGTTTTTGGTTTTAGGTTTTTGTTCTTTTATATTAGAGATGTAAATTTGCATGTTTCTGTAGTTTTATGAGTATTTCCCTGTATTTAGATAGTATCGAGGAAAATATGTGAACAAATACAGACAAAATATATTAAGTATATATAAAATAAAATTAAGATGTGTTTTTTAACAGTGTAATTGTCATTAAATGTGAAGCCCCTCGGGTCCAACGACATCTCCTGTTACCTGTTTTCCCTTTAAATATTGAAATTTAAGAAAACATTGTGACACTGGATCCCTGCTGTGTTGATGGAAGAAGGAGAACGCTGCAGAGGAAAAATGTCAAATGCCATTCTTGACATTCATGCTGAGTTTCTCTGACCGGTAAATGTCTTTCAGACCTCCCCTTTGCTTTCAATCACACCCCCTCTCCCCTATTCATGTCCACATGACAAATAAGAAAGACTTTGAAGGTTTTTGCTCAAACATTTCTTTCCTGCCTCTTCATTTACATCCTGCAGGCTCCTGTGTTGCAGCTTCAAACAGGGACGTCTGTGTAGTCGAAGCTCAGCTTAAAACAAAGAGAGAATTTCAAAGGAGAACACACAAACACACTCACAGAGACCTCTTATGAGCTATGATGGAGCTCCGTCACCGATGGAGGGTCGGCATGGGCTGACAGCCAGCCGAACCCTCTCATCCTCCCCCTCTCTCTCTCACATCCACCCTATGTCTCTCTCTGCATCCCTTCTTCATGTCATCTAATTTCCTGAGCGAATGTGAGGACGCATGGTGACCATGCATCACAACAACATGCACAAACACACACTCAGCTTCACAGTGAAGCTGGATGTGAAGTAGGTCACACACTGATGAAGAAAAAGCAAATTACAACACGTTTGAGTAAACGTAGTAAACAACGTGAGGAAGTTGAACTGGAAAATAACACACAGCACCTCCTAATCCCCCGAGTTCAAATGCTCAAATCCACTGATCTACATTTCATCCCATAAAAACGCTCCAATGATTTCCATTACAAATCTTAGTTTTTCTCTTTAATTTCTTTTCTTAATTAACAGCTTTAAATTGTCATTCAATTCCTCTGAAATTTAGACACTCATGGTTCCACCATCCTGAATCCTGATGATGATGATGATTATCTAGATACAGAAACTTCTGAACTACCTGATGACTTCCAGTAAATTTGGAAAAAGATATTGATCTCCCCAAGAGGTGAAATATCTTTAATGCTTTTTGATGCTACTGTTGTACTCATGTCTCTTAAACAGCTGGGACACTGAGGCTAACAACAGCATGGAAGTCATTTAGAGCTAACTCAAACATCAAAAGTTGAAAATTAAAAAAAGTGCTAAACAACAGTTTTTATTGTGTTGTTTTATGCCATTTTTAAATGTCTAAAAAATAATTTAAATAAGGAAATTTTGCTTGTGTACCTCATCACTTTGACAGCATTTATGCTGCAGGTCTTAAGGCTCATTTATGCTCCACAAAAAAATGCGGATACAGAGCATTTTGTTTGTCTACGTGCATAATTTGGTCTGTTTTCGGGGTCTTTGAGGATGCGTACCATGATGGACAAACAGAGCAGTACCACCAGAAACCATGGGGGCAGTGTTGAGCAGTACAGTTGACATGGGACCAGGGAAAGAAACAAAGAAGAAGAAGCTGTATGTATTTGATATCCCCATAGCCCACCACCATCTACTGCAGGGGTGCCCAAAGTAGGGCCTGCGGGCCAAATTTGGCCAGCCAGCCCATTACATCTGCCCCACCAATTAGATATCAAAACTATTTTGAGTATGAGTCTGGCTATATTGGCAAACAACCATGTTAACCAAATGAAGCATAAAAGTATGAGGGCAGAGATGTTTGAAAGGGACGTACCGGTTTACGTATGTAATGGGAGTATTAATGAGCCTTAAATGAGCAAATCTTTTTTTTTTTTTTTTTTGCATGGTTGGTAACATCATTTAAATGCGACATCCATCCATCACACATGCGGAGACGTAACATCACATGCGACATGCTCTGCTTGCAGGGGTAAAAAATAGATGATAGTTGTTAGCAAATGTATCATTTTCAAAGTTGTGCAATCAAAGCCTCAGAAATGATAATAAAACATCATTCTGTCCATTGTCATTGAGTCACGTTTGCCTACGGTGCGAACAGAGCCTTTGAAAAGAAGAAAAAGGGTTAATGACTCATTCTGCACTTGGGAGCGTATATGTATCAGCTGTCCAATCAGAAGCTTGTTTAACTTTGAACTTCTGCAGACCTAATCAGCTGGGATGGTGGGTGGAGCCCAAAGAAGAGAAGCAAGCAAAACCCTTACAACACATCATTGTAGGGCGCTGCGGCCGAGGTTTCTTGTGAAATTAAACATGTATAAAATGTAACATGAACAAACTTTCTCAGTTTTTGCAGAGTAGAATCACTCTAAAGAAACAATATGAGCTTGAATTTACCGGCAGACACACAAATACAATTCACTCTGGTCAGTCTTTCCTTCTTCAGCACGAAGTGACTAAATGCCCTGACCTAACCCTTCACTTCCTGTCCCCCTTCCTCCAGTCAAATCCCCCGCTGGAATGATGTCATGCTCCGGCCAGCCAACCCCCCCCCCCAATAACATAAAGGGCCATCGACAAAGAAAGGATGATTTGTCTTGAGAAGTTTCTTATATCCTAAAAGCTGATTGTCTTGGTTACCTGACATTAACATTGTGTGTCTTTGTGTGTGTGTCTGCATTCCTGCTTGACTGTTTGATTTGTCCCATTTGTTGGAATGAAATGTCTGGCATCCTGTGGGAAAGCTCAGTGAAAAATGGGAATTTAATCACTGGTTACCAACTCTGTCCAGAAAGTGACAGACTGAGCTCTCTTTCCACACAAAGACCAATGTATCAAGAGTAAAAAGAAGACATGCACCCTTGAGAGGTGCATTTCCTGGCAAGACAGGGTTTTTAAAAATAACCTGTCCTTAAAAATACTTTACAAACCACTGTCACTGACACTGAGCTCACAGTGCTGACAATAATCAATGTGCTTATAAACAGTAATTACTGGATATGAAAGCTGAGGCAGGAAGTGAGTCTATCAACTGAAGGATGTTTACTGTGTGTGACTTATTGTGTTTGGACCCATTTTTAGATCCTAGCAGTTAATTCGCTGAATACGCGCTTATTTAAACAACCAAAGTTGTAAAAAAAAACACAACACAATGTCTCTACTGCGAGCTTTGTGTTGCAAAGGGCTGCTTTTAGCAAAGAAAAATAAACACTATTATCCTAATCAGATTTATCTTCATTGATTTAACTCATACACCTTAAGACGGGTATAAATCTCACATTTCAGGCTGCACTCGGCACATTCGATGCAAGTTATTCACTTCCCGGCCCTGGCTTTTATCACTGGTGTGCCCCAGGGGTCTGTCCTGGGGCCCCTTCTTTATTGTGTGCTTTTGAAGTTTAGGGCAAATATGAGTCTTTTTATTATTAAAATATAACCAATTATTGCCATAATACATAAAAAAAAATGTTTTTGAGCAATAAAAGGCACTTTGTGTTTATCTCAGGGACATCAAGATGGGGTATTGAACAGTTGAAATGAGAACAGGTTGTACTTGCGGAATTAGTTTTGCATGACTACAGTTTAATTCAGAGGAAAACAAAGCTGAAATTTCAGATACTCTTATCAAAATATCAAATTCATACCTGGTTTGCCTGTTTAATCTTAGGAACAGATAAATACAAACATAAATAAATAAAACTGTGATTCTGGACTACTACTCCATGTCTTTAACATCGCTGTCATAGTGAGATGTAAACAGTCTAAAATTTTGCAGATATGATATTTCTTTAAACTCAGTGACTTCAAAACTAAATGAGCTGCAGATAAATCAGTGTTTAGGTAAATATAAAGCACTTAAAGCCAGACGAACTACGTTGTTCATGTGGAAGTGGCTTAGACAGGATCCTACACAAACATGTGCACCTGCAGGATGAATACAGCTGGCGTGTAGGAGCACAATGAGAAAAGTGTGTGTGTGAAAAACAGAAATGGAAAGGGAAGACATTTTATATGGCAGACACACGTTTCTCTTTGTTTTCTTCATTCTTGATGCTTCTATTTTCTATTTGTGAAGGTGCATGAGTTAAAGAGAGAAATGTGGTTTTTCTGTCTATTTTCCTAATTAAAGACTCGAGACTGATACGAAGATGACTAAGCCCAACTCAACTCAGCTTTATTTATAGAGCACTTTACCACAACGTCAGTTGAAACAAAGTGCAAACTACAAAATAAAAACAGAAACAATTGTGAGTGAAATGATAAAACAATAAACTCAATAAAAGCAAGAGTCTCATGCTGATCGAAGGCCATAAAATTTTGTCTGTTCAGGTGGGTTTTAAAATTGGACAGTGATGGGCGTCTCTAACCTGCAGCGGCAACAATTTCCACAGTTTAGGAGCAGCGACCGCAAAGACTCTGTCCCCTCTGAGCTTTCGCCTCGACCTCGGTACCTCCAAAAGGAGCAGATCAGCTGATGAGGCGCCAGGATGACAAATACGGGAAAAGCAGCTCAGAGAGGTATAGCGAGGCCAGAACACTTAAGGATTTAAAAACAAAAAAATAAATCATAAAATGTACTGTAAAATGCAGGCAGCCCGTGAAGTGAAGCTAAAATAGCCATTATGTGGTCTCTCTTACCCTCTCCAACCAGAAGACGAGCAGCGGCATGTTGGACAAGTTGAAGACGAGAGAGAGACGACTATCTTACTCCAAGATAAACCCAGCAAGTGATGAAGGCATGAATTACTGTCTCAGTTAAAAATTATCTTCCTTAGTGAGTTGACGAAGGTTAAATAAGCTGGACTTTACCGTCGATTTCAATCTGCCGATCTAGTTTAAAATCACTGTCCAACTTTAAACCCAAATTAATGACAGTTGGTTATAAAAAGCTAGACAAGCGGCCAAGATCAACTGGGGAGGAGCCACAGGAGCCATGCAGCCCAAACACTGTAGCCGCCGTTTTATTCACATTAAAATTCAGAAAGTTGTGACCAAGAGCAGCCCTGTAATGATCATTATAGAGTCATGGAAAATGAACCCCTAACTCCTTCCTTCTTCCAAGAGAACCCAAAGTTGCCCTGTAGACGTACAAAACAACCACATGAATTCCACATTGTTTTTCCACATGTGATCACATGATGAAGGGTGGTGCCATGTAGAGCACAAGTGAATTTTATTTTTTAACTAAAGGTTATATCATGTTCTACATGGTGTAAACATGTGAACCACATGGTTTTAGATGGGTTGTGCTTTCCATGTAATTGTACATGACTTCCTGTGTGATCTGTAGTACATTAACAGATTCCCTGCACTGTGACGTTTTGGTTATGGCTGTTTGTAGCTGTGATGCTCCCCATGAACTGACAAGATCTGTTTACCACTTCTAAAAAGTCATGAGTAGAGTCACTGGTGAGGATGATTAAAGACTCTAAAAATTGGCACTAAGATGTCTTCAACAAGAGGCAAACATAAGCGGATCTACATCTTACCGACGGTAGAATGCAGAAATTATTCTGGCTGTTTTTGCTCCGGTCTGTCTGGTCCTTAACCTCCTTAGCATAAATTATGTCAGTGAGTTTACCTGCAAGGTCTATATTATTAGTCAGCTTCACCTTCATTCTTTCTCCTCCATCTCCGATGATAGATGGTGACGGGTACACATTCAAATCCTCCGAGCTTCTGAAGTGAGAGTATATTGACATCAATTCTTCTATAAGCATCTGACTGGATGACAAGTCATACTAGACCCAGGAAATGTCACCCTGAACTAACTGTTTGGGATTCATACTTGTCCCACGACAAAAAGACAGCAATAGCTATCAAACCAGAAGTTCAGCTTCTTTCTCCGCCCCCGTCTCCTGTCGGTTGGACAGCAGAAAGACACGGCGGTAGCTGTTATCTCACCGGGGTAATTGTCCCGATGTGATGCAGAGGGTGAAGAACTGTAATTATCAGCTGGAGATGGAAGGCTCTCTGCCCACCTCTGAGGCTGTCACCACGAGACGAGAGCTGCCACATGCCTCATCCACTCTCCAATTACTGAACTCAGCCGGGGTTCTGCCACTCTGCCTGCACACACCAGTTTCTGTTGTTTCACCAACAGTCTGGATGTAAGGTCATCACTGGTGTACCATCATGGCACTGCTTTATGCACACAGCTCAGGAGAAGGCTGAAAAGTTCACACTGGCTGTTGTAACTGGGTGTTCTCCCACTGCTACTTCCAACTGCATCCTTGGAAATAATCACAACTTCTTCTGTTACATAAGAAGTGGTTTAATATTGCTGGTGTCAGTGGAGGCTGGTGACTGGTGATGCTCTGGGTCCCCCATCTCTGCTCATTATCCAGGAAATATTGACATCAAAATGAGCAAAAATGAGCTGAGAAATGTTTCTTTTACTTCTGAGTGATTGTTTCTTGAAAAGTCCATTGTATTGGACTATTTAATTTGTTATTTTGTTGTCCACACGACCACCTTACAGTCAAATAAAGGTACAGTGACTAGCAAAAGTTCGCCATTAAAATAATAAGGCAAAAGAAATTTGTGACTTTTTTTTTGCCTTTTAAGCAAAATTGCTTGGGAATGGTTCTTGTTCTGATTGGTTACAGAAAAGATGTGCTGTAAATCAATCAACAACACACAATGAAGAGCTGAATATGGAGATGTTGTGATTTTTGCTATTTGTTGCTGCCTTATACTACTGAAAACTTTTTCTTTACACCATCTGTAATGTTTTAAATGTTTTATGTAAAGCACTTTAAATTGTTCTATACATGAAATGTGCTTTACAAATAAACTTACCTTACCTTCGAATAACTCATATGAAGGTTGTATTTGTGCTACGCATGATAGAAAACCCCTCCACCGCAGAATCCAAGCAATCCTGAATGAAGGTTTTTTCCATCAAACAGGGGGTTTGGTTTACATTTTGAGTAATCCTATGAACAACTGTCTCTTGGTTTCTTAGTTTTCTAGATCTAGACTTCACTTCAAGTGTTTCTGTAAACTCTTGATAACATTATACATTCTTCACAACTCTTTTCTTTCGTCTTCTAGTCTTCTCCAGCTCAATGGTCACTTTACAGCTGCTTAGGAGTCCATAGCTCTCCTCCTTCAGAACTACAACCAGAATATCTCTCTGATGCTCATACTAACCTTGGGACAAGGTGTGAAGATTATTTCCAATGAACCAACGACAGACCTCAAAGACCTAATGAAGCTGTGAGACTTCAGTCATTCATATTTATATTTTAGAGCTCGGGGCTCATACCTTTTCCCAGCACTCCTTTTGAATGCATGTGTTGTTAAAAAATGTTGAAATGTGAAGCTTTAGGGAATGTGATTTATGCTAGATTTCCTGCTGGGACAAGAGCATCATCAACACAAGGTAAGTAATGCACTCCCAATACCTCCTAGGATTTTGTTTTATTTACCAGGAGTAACTGTTGAATGCTAGGACCAGTAATCAACAAGTCAGTATTGTGTCAAAATCTAATCTAATGGGTAAGTCACGATATTGATTCATAATAAAGATATGTTTTAATGCTGTATGTCATTTGAAATTTGTTTTTGAGCATGCAGCGGACAGATATGTTTAACATTTAGTTAAGAAATGGACTGAAACATATCAAAAGGCTGACCACTTCATTTGAGCTTAGACCATCTTGAAGTTAGATTTCACAAGCGGCATATAAAAGACTCAGATTCTGTCTCAGAACAAGAAAAAATCCAAAAATGGCACCTAAACAACCCAACACATTACAAAACTTCTCATCTATATAGAAACATGTAAAAATAAGTTATTCGGCAGTTCTTGGCAGCTGCTAGCATACACAGCTAATAAAGAAAATCAAAAATTAGTTACCATCTACGCAGATGACACACAGATATTACAATGTCAACAGGAGACGAGTCCCTGTACAGGCTCTTGGTAAATGCGCTGAAGAAATTAATGACTATAGTAGTGTAGTGATGGCCTCAGACCTAAACTTTGAGAAACACATTAAGGGAATCACAAAATCAGCTTACTATCACCTTAAGAATAGATCAAGAGTAAAAGATCTGATGTCTCAGCAAGACCTGGAAAAACTAGTCCATGCTTTCATCTTTAGTCGGCTTGATTATTGCAACAGTGTTTTTACAGGCTCTACCTAAAACATCAGTCAGACAACTGCAGCTTATTCAGAACTATGCCACTCGCGTCCTCACTAACACCAAGAAAATAGACCACATCAGTCCAGCTCTGAGGTCTTTACACTGGCTGCCTGTTCGTCAGAGGACAGACTTTAAAGTTCTGCTGCTGGTCTATAAAGCTCTGAATGGTTTAAGACCAAAACACATCAGCAACCTCTTGACCCAGTATGAATCTACCAGAACCCTTGGGTCATCTGGATCCAGTTTCTTATCAGTTCCCAGAGTCAGAACCAGACATGGAGAAGCTGCATTCAGCTTCTATACTCCACATGTCTGGAACAAACTCCAAGAAAGCCTCAGATCAGCTGAAATACCAAGTTAAAATACAAGTTACGTATTATGCTATTATGTTATTATATTATGTGGGTTCTGTTTGGTTCTGAGGTATCTGAGTGTATAAAAATAAATCAATAGTAGAAATGCCGAAAATGTATTGTTTTTCTTCCTAATTACTGTGGGAGAATTCAATCCACCATTGCTCATTACACAGACCTAACAAGTTATACCTCATTGCAAAGATAACTAATCAGGCTTTCCAACCATGTATGATACAACACCAACTTAATAAAAGTATTAATAAAAAATGTTTTTCTAATTTTGTGTGTATACACAGATTATTTTCTGTCACACTGATTCTGCTTCAACATGTGGTTTGGGGAAACAAACCAAATTGCCAATCTTACAATTGGCATACGACCACTCCTCCTTCAGAGCTACATCCAGAATATCCCTCTGATGCTCCCACTAACCTTGTTTAATTTAGCTTAGATTGGGTTTAAAATGCTAGCCTCACCATGACAGAGTCAAAGATAACATGGCAGGTTGTCTAAGCAACAGATAACCAACACTAAAAGGTTTGGATGTCCAGTTATCGCTGTGTGTTACTAGTACAGTCCGAGTTACTGCAGCTTGATGGTGTCATTGGAAATGAAGCAGGCTGCAAGCATGGCCAGAATCAGCTGGAGCCGAACCAGGACTCATGTTCAGGAAGAACCAGGTTACAAATAGATGTATCACTCTACTGCCGTCTCAGACCTGGCAGCCCGCTGATAATAGGACTGGTTTCAATAGTTAGCCTGATCTGAAAGTCGTTGCTCAGATGCAGTCAGTAGGAGGTAAAAATGGAGTTTCAGTGCAGACATGCTAAGTTATGTAAGGTTAAAAATAATTCATTTCATGCTTCATCATGGTTTGCTCCTTACAATACAGACAGATAGAGAACCAGAAAGGTAAATGTTGGAGCTGATGGTAAGTAAAAAGCCTCCAACAGGAAGATTTGCAAGCATTTACTGTTTAGGAATCATTCTCCATGAAAATATTTAGTGAAACAGAATATTTCTTCTCTTTTATTCTCATAATTTACTCCCTTAAAGGGAAATAAACTCTCAAATTAAAGTTGAGACTAAGTCTATTTAAAAAAAATCAAAGTAAAATCACAATTAAAAATAAATTGTTTGATGTTTCTTTTATCTCAAACAGTTTGACCTTAAAGTAGCACAATGTAAATTTTCAACCTTAAAATTGTGTTTCTGACTCGTTTTGATGGCACACTGACATTTATTATTTACATTCCCAGATACATCATTGCTTAGTAGCATCCTGAGGCTGAGAAACCACACTTTACAACTTTAGCTTCCGAGATAAGTCAGTTTACAAATTAGTTTCATTTTACCCCACTGCATTATCTAGTAACTGTATATCAACAAACGGGCTGTTTTTAATGTGCGCAGTGCAGTGGTTAATTCATCACAGAAACATTACTGGATGAAGACAAGAAAAGAAAGTGACAGATCAAGCGATAAGACAACAGTCAACATCAGACTGACTTTTACTGGCTGGAAAGATCTCAGAGAAGAGACAGGATGAAGTTGGATGCTGAATTAGCCATTGTTAGGGGGCATGTCATTAAGAAAATCTTCCAGAGTTCAGTAGTGTTTCTTTAAGATATTTTATATTCTGTCTCAACAACTTCATTTTATTGCTTGATGTACATTCATTTCTGCATTTCAGACATGAAACATAATCCAAAAGCAGTTTGAGGGGCTTGAGGTCTAAGCTGAGGCCTGTACTACGAAGCGTGATTAACATACACCGGATTTCTCTCTGTTACCTGGATTGACTTACCCTGACATTCAGGATCTGGATAAGTTGTACTACGAAGCTGGTTATCAACTCAGTAACTCAACCCAGGGTTTTCCAATTAAGATTAGTGTGCGTTCACATAAAAGGGGTGGTGTTTGGAGGTTCTGACCAAACATGGACAAACCCTACAGAGCAGTGTATTTTACCATGGAGGAGCAGACTATTCTTCTTCAAAAATATGAAGAATTTAAAAATATAATTCAGGCTAAAAGCAACACTGCAGCAAAAGCCAGGAAGAAATGCTGGCAGAAAATTGCCGACTATGTTAATGCGTAAGATTGTCACATTATCCAATATTAATCAATGGGACAATATAAACGGCCAGCACTCAGATCACTGTATTACAGCACAAACGTTTCTGGGAATGCTTTATTTATGTCATATTTCCCAGTTCTTTAAAGGATCCACTACCATGTGAGCATGTTATGTGTTGGAATATCAATTCTTCCACTATGAATACACAGATAGTTGTGCGTTCCATAACTCAATGGTTCTGTACTTATGTCATGTGTGAAAAAGAATTATCACTATTATTAACCTCCATTTCAGAAGCAACCCCAGTGGAGCTAAAAAGGACTTGGGAGCAAGTAAAGAACAAATATAAAAACATAATTCAGAGCAGTTAGTGACAAGGCTTTCTTACTGTATCTGTTGTATGGATGAAAGCAGCACAATTTATCTGCGATGCACACTGACTGCAGGACAGTAAGCGCCCGACTACAATGGGTCATGTTTGCTACAGACGGATCCAACAGCTGACATATGTATCTCAGCCAATTTGTTGAAAATCTGTACCTTTGGTACAGTATGTCATCAGGAAAGTCCAACAGGTTGGATCTGTTCCTAAAGACTCTTTCTCTCCTATGCACTCTTCTCACTATAAATGCACCAACCTCAACGGGATCTTCTAAAAATGGGCTGGCCATTTTTCATGGGATCTGATTGGTCAGTAGGTGGCGCTGTTACACTCGCTGATCTCTTCTTCAGAACATAACCTGCTCTGGAGCACGTTAGCCGTTCAGCGTTTGTTGCTGCGGTGATACAGCATGGTAAGAAGTGAACCAGCATCGTAGTACAGAAAACCCAGAGTTAACCCTGAAGTTACCCTGATAAGAGAAAATCCAGCTTTGTAGTACAGGCCTCAGGACACAGTGATCTCTGATCCCTCAGACAGACCTACATCCAGAATTATCATTCATTAACAGCTGATACAACCACATGAACAAGGATTACAGTGGAAACCTTTTTCAAACTCTTTAATACAGAGTTATGTTCACGAATGTGTTGAATTCTCTGAACTCGGAGGCATCTGGAATGGACCATCACATAGTGGAAACCTGGATTGTGGTCAGACTAATCAGTATTTCAGATGTTTGTTGGAAGAAATGGAGCAAAGCAAAAAAGCAGCATCAGGACTGTTATCTTGTTAACCCCTGTACTATCACAGAACCCTGATCCAACCCTTAGAAAACAGATTCAGTTTGAAAATTGAGAGGAAATGTGAATTCTAGCTGACAGCAAACCTGACGTGTGAGGATGAATGCTTATGATAACATGATCCTCTGACGGAAAGTGTCTCCAGCATACTGCAAGAATTACAGCTCATGATCAAAACTTTTAAATCAAATGAGCTTAATCATAAAAATACATCCTAAAGCAATTCAAACTTTTAAGATCTAAAAATAACAAAGGTGTGAAAACATGTAGCTGAACTTTGTAGCTCCACATGAACCTTTTTCCTCGCTGCAGTCCGCTTTGTTTGACGCAGTCTGAGTGAAAAGAGTGTTTTTGTGTGGTCATGATGTCTGAGAGATGCTGCTGGAGTCCATTTCCTCTGCTCAGCAGCACAACCGACCAGACTAGACCCGGAGAACCGACACACTGAGATGGGGGTTAAAAGCTTTTGTGCAGATGGAGAGCTTTCATAACCACATGCTGCACTCTGCTTCTGCACAGCCTCCTCTCATGATTTTGCTGCTTGACCTTTATAATTTCCTGCCTCTCCTCACAAAAGGCACTATATCCTGCAGCTCATAATTCCAAATTTTCTCTATTAAACTCTATTAAACATGTGCTGCAGCAAGAGTCTTGTCCAAGACGTCAGATTTGACTATTCAGGCTGATGCATTAACTCCAGGACGGAGTTAAAAGCTATATTCATGCATAATGAAGTTCATGGTCAAGTTCCTTACTGATCATCACTGTGACTCTTCTATGCACACCTGATGGATGGCCTGATGGTGGAGCAGGTTCGCCAAGCCAGCAAGAATTTAAATTTTAATGTTAAAGCCAGACAGGGGCAGAAAAAATCAGGATTCCTTAAAGTGAAAAGAAAAAAAAAAAAGAATAACTCCACCTCCATTTCACCAAATTAATCAATTTCCGCCAACTCAGAGACCTTTGGATATGTTTTACCACCCGTTCAGCATCACACAGTTTGCACTGTGCACACTGCATTTCTCAGATAAGCAGATTTTCAGTTCCCAGATCCACACAGATGAGCTGATGACAACTCGTTCCAGCACACAACTTGCAACCATTTCAGCTTGGAGTAAAATCAATCAGTGCAACCATTATTCAGATTCCACAGAACAAACTGATCATATATCTGCAGCTTAGTCTACCGGCTCCATAAATTCCTCCATCTAATGAAGGCATCACAGGAAAATTCTTGTTTTTAGTTATTTTCTGAGTTTCATCACGGTGTAACATTTAGGGCAATCTGTTAGCATAAACACAACATTCATACAGTTTAGTGTAGAATGCAGAGTTCTCACTAACATAAACTAGTTTTATCACAACAACCGCCCTAGCCTGATTTATTTTCAACAGATGTGGTATAAACCTAATGCATGAAGAATTTCTGTCTATCAAATTTTTTTTTTCCAATTTCAGGATCTACAGGTTGAATGATGCATTTGGATCTTGAATTTTTGGATAACTTTGGATAACTCATTATGAGTTATCCATAGTTTAAAGTAAAATCCGATCGAATTAATTATGTCTGATGATCAACAGATTCTGTTCTATGAGGACCACATGGCTACATGTGGCACTGATGCTTTGAACTTCCTGACATCTCCAGCGTTTCTAACAGAGCCCCCCTCCCTGCACACTACCCCTGCAACTGTGACTTCAGAATGGAGAGATGGGGTCCCCGCAGTCAAACCATCCTCCCAGGGCCGAACAAAAATCCCCCCTGGTTACATTATCGTTCCAATTTAATTATCTCTTCCCAACATATCATAATCCTGAAGCAACACATTATTTTTCTGACTGTTGTATCTCAGGAGTAGCTACATTGATGAATTATATATCTACAGAAGAGGCTGAGATGTCCTTGCTGTCCTTAGAATCAGTCAAGCTTGAAGAAAAGAAAGATTTCACAAACAGCTACTGGGAAAAAAAAACAACTGAACCCAACCTTCCTTTTCTATCACACTGAGATGTATGCACGCTGGTTCCTGTAAACTAACAAATCTACACTCACCGGCCACTTTATCAGCTCCACCTGTTCAACTGCTTGTTAGCACAAATATCCAATCAGCCAATCATAAGGCGGCACCTCAACACATCTAGTCATGTAGACATGGTGAAGACAACTTGTTGAAGTTAAAACTGAGCATCAGAATGATTTAAGAGACTTTGAACGTGGCACAGTTGTTGGTTTGAGTATTTCAGAAACTGCTGATCTACTAGGATGTTCTATAGGGAATGGCCAGACTGGCTGGAGATGGCAGAAAGGCAAAAGGAAGTCAGATCAGCACTGGTTCCAACCATAGTATGCATCCATCCATATTCTGCGAGTCTGAAGACTCTCTATTTCAGCTCCACATTCAGATACTAGGCTCAGAATCTGGTGAAAACATCATGAAAACATGGATCCATCCTGCCTTGGATCAACGCTTCAGGCTGCTGCTGGTGTAATGGTGGGGGGGATATTTACTTGGCCCACTTTGGGCCCCTTAGTACCAACATGGCCTAGTTTAACCACCACAGTCTACCTGAGTATTGTTGCTGACCATGTCCATCCCTTTATGACCACAGTGTAGCATCTTCTGATGGCTACTTCCAGCAGGATAATGCACCATGTCACAAAACTCAGATCATCTCCACCTGCTTTCCAGAACATGACAATGAGTTCACTGGACTCCAATGGCTTCCACAGTCACCAGGTCTCAGTCCAGTAGAACAGCTTTGGGATGTGGTGGAACGGGAGATTCTTATCATGGATGCAGTCGACAAACCTGCAGCAACTGTGTGATGCTGTCATGTCAATATGTCTGAGGAAGGTTTCCAACACCTTGTTGAATCTATCACACCAAGAGTTAAGACAGTTCTGGAGGAAACAAAGAGGTCCACCTAGTTCTAGAAGGTGAACCTGATAAAGTGACTGGTGAGTTCAGTAATATCTGCTGTTTGGTTATATAAAAATGATTCTTCCACTATAAACATTTTAAACAATCTGTATTAGGTGCTCATGTGACTTACTGAGTTCCAGACACTGAGAATCATGTGGAAAATGACAGAATGGACTGGAATCAGGATGACCAGGTTGACAGTTGGCATGTGGGAATGAGATGTTGGGAGCAAGTTGTGCTGCTAGGTTTAAAAAAAGGTGGATTAATGGATGTGTTGAGAGGACGTGCAGGTGGTCAGGGTGGCGGGAAGATAAAGCGGACAGAAGGAAATGGAAAACTAAAGATTTGCTGTGGCGACGCCCAACAGCAGCAGCTGGAAGAATAAATGATCCGACCATAAGTCATTTAATGTTTGGCTTGTTTTATGCAAACAGGATCCAGATGTTATTTCTCAGATGGTTTTATGTGTGCAGCTGGGATGACATTTCTCATCTCATGTCCAGGTTAGCGCCCTCACCCCCGGCGGCTGGGTGCAAAGTTTTATTGATCGGCTCTGTCCATACAGACCAGCCTTTTAACTCGGTTAACTTTGTTTATGGCTGGACGTGAATGTCTGGAACGTTGCTGCTTCTCTGTGGAGACAAACAGCCGAGGACATCTGTGTCCCTGCCTTTCTACGAAATGGAAGTCATCATTTGATCAAGAGGCCCAGGGGATGAATCCTGAACTGTTAACCTGAGGTTTATGGGCTATTTTTATAAACAGGATCAGGAGGAAGAATCGTCTGTTAACAAAAGCTGATATTATTTAGCATCTCCCTTTTCATTGGTCCATGCCTCCTTTGCTCCAGCCTTTCAGCCTCTTATTGCCTCCGTCTGATCCATATGATGGATCGCAGCTGCCAGCTTTCCCAGCAGGGCTGCAGACCGGACCTTTAAGTGCAGACTCCTCACCGAGATAAAGAGACTCTCTCCTGCTGCTGCTAAAGCCACAGAATCTGGAAGTTCATCTTCTGGTTGATGCCGGTGAACAGAGCTGTGGTTTAATAAAGCAGCGCTGCAAGAGAAAGCAGACTGAAGAATACCGCAGAACCGACACAAACAGGGGAATTTCACAGAAATGCAACCGGAAAAAAAAAAAAAAAAAAAAAAAAGGACTGATCAACCATCTGAAACGTCTGTGTTAAAGCAAAGAAACAAAAGAGTCAAAGGCTGACTCACATCTCAGAAGGAAAGTGATATCCTGTCGTATTGATCAACTAGAAACAACCTCAGAGCTATGAAAGGACTTCCTGACAAGCTGGTCTAATGCCCATAATGTCCATAAGGTGTTTATGTGTTACAGGACATATGATCAGTGGTGTTCGGGGATTTCTGATGTGGATTAGCAGAGCGCCACCTCAGACCGTCTCAGAAAGAAAGTCAAATATGTTTCATACAGAACGTTAGAGAACCTACAACTGCGTCACTGTTAACAATATCATAAAAATAGAAATGCAGCAAATACCAGTAAATTAACCTCGTCTTTATGAGAGTGCCCTGTACAAGAGGCAGCATGAGATCCATGGAGAACAGAAGATGTTTGCAGACACTAGGAAGCAGCTATGCTAACGTTTAGCAGAGCAACATGACAGGGAGAAACTCAGCTAAAAAACTCTACCAAGCATCGGCATCCAAACCAAACACAGTTCAAACCCCAAGGAGTTATATGGGGATGTAAGAAAACCATGAGAACAGCTCTGCTAATTTCTCCACTTCACAAAACACATGTTGAAAAAGTCAAATCAAAGTTTGGATCCAACAAATAGGACCAACTACTTGAGTACCGTATGGCTTCAAAGATAAATTCCATTTATTACTGGTCAGAAAAAAGTGTTTACTGGATCAACAGCTATGATTGTAGCCTGGAATGGTATAAATCATTCACATCTCAAGAGTCTTAGCTTTCCAGTGGTGTATACAGTGTGGAGGTACCTTGAAGTTAGACTGAATAAAATACATGTTCATTTGTCTCGTCCCACCCAGGCGTCTGGTACCAACTGGTTAAACTGGCATTCACCGACAAAAATCTGGATGTTTTCAGATGTTTGATTGAACATCAACACAGCAGTGAGCCATATGTAGCAGTATGTAGTGTACATTACTACTTCCACGCTACACCGCCTACCACATCAGCACCACAAAGACTTCTATTGAACTCACTATGGTGACCAGACATATGACAGTTTAATCTAATTTTATGTGAAAGTTGTGTTGTTGCTGTATTTCCCTATAAAGTATTTGTGTTTGGTTTTTATAGGAGGCCTGTTGGCTCCCGTCAGCTCACGAGTTGTTTGCTATAAAAAAATATAAATAACTTCAGATCTTTAATCAGTGTGTTTGTTGAGGATGTGAATCACAACCTGTTTGTAATTAATAATTAATACCAATAACCAATTAATACTACCAACCTGCATTTAGAACCTGAAAATGAGCTCCGAACAGCAGCACAACAAGAGGAGTAACCCTTTCAGTCCCAGGTTAAAAAAAAAACAAAAAAGAAAACAAAAAAAAAACTCCTATTAGCTTCAAATTAGGATCTCACTTCCCTTCTACAACCTCAATCCCCAAAAAGTTAGGCTGGTGGATAAAATGGAAATAAAAACAGATTGCAATTATTTATAGTTCTCATCAAGCCAAATTTTATTCCCAAAGAACATTAACATCATATCAGATGTTGAAACTGATCAATTTTAGCTGCCCAAGGAACACCAGCATCCAGCCTTTTCCCATGCACACAGAGATTCCTTCTCATTCGCTGAATCTTTTGATATTACACAGATGGTGGGATCTCCAAAGCCTTTCCAACTTTTCTGAAGTTGCTCCACAATTTTTAGATCCAGTTTGTCTGGGAAGCATTTAACAACTAACTAGGTTAATTGGAGACAGGTCAATCACATGAAAGAGAGAGGCAGAGTCTCTCATACTGGGTCTAGAAATTGTGGAAAAAAAAAAAAAAAAGTTTCTCAGTGTAAAATTGTGAAGACTTTGAAGATCATTTACTGTGTATAATATAATCAAAAGATTCAAATAGTCAGCAGGAATCTCAGAGCAGGCTCTCAGGAAGTTAAAACGGACATTAAAAATAGTAAAATGTCTCAGTTTCAACATCTGATATGTTGTTTATGTTCTACTGGGCATAAAATGAGTTGATGAGATTTGTAAATCAATGCATCCTGTTTTTATTTACATTTTACACAGCTCATAGTGTGATTCGTTGGAATTGGGGTTTGTATTATCATACTTTCTCCTCATTTTCATGAACACTCATGCTAACATCATGCAGCAGCAGCTGAAGCAGAACCTGCTCCAGACCTTCAAAAACCATGTACCAAAACATTTCCAAACAACTCCACACCCACAGCTTTCACTGGAATTCAGCAAACTTCAGAGAGTTTCAGATGTAATCTTCAGAGATAAGGTTGGGCCCAGCCTCACCCAAACACACAACCCCATACACACTCACACAACCACACACACACACACACACTTCTGCACTCACTCTGGATCATTCTTTCTTTTTGGACAAAGCAATAAAAAATCTTACCTGAAAGGATCAAACAGCATCACAGGCAGACAGCAGACATGGAAGAGAAGAAAGAGAAAAAGGATTAGTTCAAATAAGCAAACCAAAATGGGAATTCTGACATTCACACATTGATGGTGTCGGGGATGATTCCTTATAAGGGCTGGCCTGGAGTGTTTGAAGTCCTTTACAGGACTGACTGAATATTAATGGAAAACTACCCACACAGCAGACATGTTGGGGCTGAATCCGGGCTGCTTGGCTCAGTTACGGTATTGGCTGTTGTTGTGTTGACCCAGAAGTGAACCAGATGTCAGTTGCCAGCCTGGCTAGGAGTATGGCAAGTCTCCTGTGGGCCACATGTGGTCCAGAAGTGGCCCTATACAGGAACTCTTCCTTATGGCAATTCCCATGTGGTGGTCATGTGACTGAGTTTCAGCAGCAACACTCACAATTAATCAACACCATAAGTCAGGGCCAAATTTGGGCCACAGGTTCTTTTGCTATCTGGCTATAAAATTAGTCCATTCTCAATCTGTAGCCCAAAAGCTAAAAAACAAAACAAAACAAAAAACAAACAAAACAGGTAACAGGTATTTTTTCTTCTCATTAGGATCTGAATAACATCCCGCTGGGTCCTGTTCAAATGACTTTAAATTTGGGCCCCTACCAACATCCAGCATAATTTCAACCCAATCTAATAAAAAAATCTACTTTTTGCTACGGTCCAGTTATCTATTTAATTTTTATATTCTAATTTCTATTGTCATTTTCTATTATGGAAATCTAATCTTACTTTGGTTTTAAATGTCAAGGTAAAGGTATTAGACGATAACTTGGCCTTTCTTAATATATTCTGGCATTTCATCAAATTAACCATGAAGTCATTCGTATAAATAGCAGACATATAAGTTGTGAGCATTACAATACTTCTGCGATGGAATAAAATGGCCATTCACTTGCATTTGTTTATATTGTTTGGCACATGGTGACAAATGGAAATAGTTTAATCAAATACAACACAAACGCCAACAAACTATGGTCCAATAAATGTGAGAAGGAGGACCTGTCTATTATTAGCTTTGTACTAAACTGATGAAATATTCTGTCAAGTGTCAGAATAAAAAAATACGAACTGTGTTCCAACCAAGTGTTCCAAAGGTCTTTCATAATTACAAATTGATAATTTTCAGTTATGTGCCAATTCATTGTTTTAATTTCCATAATGAAAGCAACTTGCTTTGATTCTGTCAAATTACAACCTGATAAATAAAAAGCTTCTACTAAACACAGAAACAAGTTTCAACCAGGTGAACATCAAGTCCTCCATTAAAACTACCAGATTTCTAATTGCACACAAGACACTTACAAAAATAAAATCTGGAGAGAAATGCTCTGTAGTTGATGTGTGTTATGGAGGCTAAAAATACTGTCAAACACAAACTGTCAGAATTACATTTACCACTTAATCAAGTCAACCTTTTCAACTTGTTAACACACATATCTAACCAGCCAATCACAAGGCAGCAACTCAACACATTTAGTCATATAGACATGGTGAAGGCAACTGGCTAAATTTCAAACTGAGCATCAGAATGAGGAAGAAAGGGGATTGACGTGACTGTGAATGTGGCATGGTTGTTTGTCTGAGCATTTACTGGGATTTTCACACACAGCCATCTCTAGGTTTTACAAAGAATTGTCTGAAGAAGAGAAAATATCCAGTTGTCTGGACCAGAACTGGTAGAAATGGAATTTATGGCTCTGTGAAGGGAACTGGATCCTGAGGAGCTGTTCCTTTCAAAAAGCCATTCAAAAGACTGGCTCATTCTTACAATATCTCACAAAATTTCACAATATATAAGAACATATAATCGAACAAATAATCAACATATTGTATGTACCTATACAAAACCTACTATACAAGATTTAAAAAGTATAGGAAAAATATAGATTAAAAAAGGATAAACCTGAGCAGTCACTGTTATTCTTGTAAATGTTTTGGACAGAACTAACAGTATTTGTTTCCGAACAATAAGATGCTTCACATGAATGGGGCGTGTTGGACATCAGACTTGCATGATGTCCAAAAGGTGATATAGTCAGTGTGGAAAATTTGTATTCAAAAAGAATGACTCACAAATTAACCGCTCACAGCTGTGACTTGGTTCCCATTGTTAATTTAAAAGAGCCGTTCAAAGGAATCGATTAATTCACGAACGTCACATCTCTACAAACTAGTTGGCATAGCTCTGTGGCTAACAGGATACTAAAGGTGTGTTCCAATTCGTAGTCTGCACACTTCGAAGTGCGGATAAGTCAGCTACATACATCATCGTGGTGCGCCAAGCACTGTCCCAATCCACCCTTCAAATCCGCACTTCGTTTGGCCTCAAATGAAGGCTGCTGGTAATGCATCCTTGGCGGCCTCTTTTCTCCCAGAATTCATTGCGCACAAGACGGTGGTGAATAAGCAACCAAGCTCAATTTTATTTTGTTGTTGTTGTTTTTTTTAACTATACTTTAGTAAAAATGTGACAAAACCAAGTACATTAAAACATGTTTGCTAAAGGGTGGCAATAAAATTCTGTAATATTTGATATTCATGGATTTTTATGGGGAAAATGAAGTGTCTACCGGCTGGAAAACAGCAGAGCGTCAGACTTTTCTTATTATTATTTTTTTTTAATTTTTATTATTACCCTGTTGGTGTTAATGTTTACTAAAGTGTCCTATGATATGCAAACTTAGTCATTTCAGAGATTTAAGTGATTCAACGTCCTACGTTGCTGCTATTGGAAATTCTTGTTGTCTAGGTGGGCTATCCTATTTCACGTATGTTAAAACGGACTTTGGAGTGTGGAAAGTATGTAGGACACTCCATAGGCTACAGAGTGTGCTACGTAGTTTCTACGGACACTTGGGAGTGTGCAGACTACATAGGCTACGGACTGTAGCCTACGTAGTTTATCACCATTAAGTAAAAAACAAAAGACAACAAATCTCAAAGCTGTCTCACATATCTGCGAGTCATTTCATTTCAGCAATTATGACTTTTTTCCACAAATATGGCCGATTAAAATTGGATTGTTTAGCACTACTTATTAGCTTTTTCTTACTCTCCAGCTGCTAGAAAATATGGGAAACAAGAGTTTTACTGGTTCATTTTGAGGCACCTATAAGAGAGAATATATTTACATTTGAACATTTTCATTGTCTGAAACTGTATATTTGAAGCTCTTGAAATGTACCAGATACTCCTGCCATCATAACAGAGGAATTTATTGCCTTATCACCAGTTAACTGGTGATCGATGAAGCATTACAGTGAGGCTCAGCATGTTTCATATGTCAAAGTAGTAAGTTAATGTTTTGCAATAAAAGGGCCCCAGTAAATCTCTTATGGTCTATGAATAAGCAGCTGAAAGGCTGATTTAGGACAGATCTTGTAATCTTTGAGTGGTTCCACCCACTCAGCAGGCCGCTGTTTTCTTAATGATCCACCCACATTGACTCTGGGAGTCAGTGAAGTTTATTTCCAGATTTCCTTTAGGAGTTTGCCACCACCTCTTTATTTCTGATGAGAACAATAATCATTCTCAGCTGCTCATTAAAGTTTAGATTAGACGAGAGTCACTGTATTCATACCAGAGCTGCAGTCATCTTTTCTCTCTTTACAAGAACTGTGATATATTTTGGAGGATTCTTTTGGATTATTTGTATTTTTCTTCAGTATCAAGTACATTAGTTTTGTTTCAGCCTGCATTTTTGTGTGTAATTTCACTGTGAATCAGATTAAAACACTGATAGTGAACTGCTTTCTGTTGTCTAATTAACAAGGTAAAAAAATAGAAGACAAAATTAAAATCATCATACATCAACATTTTTGCTGCCTTTTTTTATAAACGATTTAAACAACTTTAGACCTGTTCAAAATGACCAAACGATCAATCATTTCCAGACTTTTAACCCGTTAAATGCTAGTCCAATGACTACATAATATAACAGGCAAAAATAAAAGAAATCCCTGCATCAGCCTACAGAGGGGAAAAAAAAGTTGAATCTTGTGGAATCTAATAAAAATGTCAATATTAATACTTTTTTTTTTAAAAGAAATGTTGATTTTAGAGAATATTTGTTTTTAAACTGCAATGACTGTGAGATAAAAAAAATGTAGTGTCAATAAAAGTCAATTGGGCATTTTTGACCAGAGGTCACCAAAGGGAGTATCTGAAACTACATAAACAATACAAATGCAGTCAAATCAATTTTGCTGCTAATTTTTGACAAATCCAAGACTCTAATCACCACCAAAGACACATCCCACTGAAATTGGAAAATGGAAAATAATTCATGTTTTGTACATTTAAAAAGAAATAATCAATTAAAAATTTATATAATTAAACTACTAAATTTGAAAAAGAAACAATGGTTGAGACCAAATATAAATCTATGAAACTAATAACAATAACTCTAATTTGTGTCTGTTTGCTGTTTTAAAAAGGTTAACACATTATATTGACTTTTGTTAGCTTTAGCCAACACTGGATTCTTAAGTCAATAAAGTTTATTAAAAGGTTTGTACTGAAATGGGTAGCATGTTTACTTTTTTCTAGCCATTTCTTGCAGCAACAACAACAACAATGTCTTGTCACACACACACACAAAAAAAAAAACCTCCTTAGTAAATGAGTTTGTTTTCCTATGGCGTCCATTTCTTGAACAGCATATTGCCACTGATTGATCTTGGAGAAATGCATTTGAGCAAGCTCATTTTAATCCTTTTATCCAGATAGATCAACATGCTCGATCTGATTAACATGTTAATTCACATTTAAAGCCACATCCATTAACAACCTGGTGCTGCCATATGATGCCAACATGACTGAGAGGAGCCAAGTGTCTTCGTGCAACTTATTAGATCATTGTTCTACAGATATAACTGCACACTCCAAACAAAGAACAACAACAACAACAAAAAAGCCTCTCAAAATGATCCAATCAACAGTTTTGTCTCCATAAAGCCACTCTTCATTTTGACCTGCTTGCAGATGTGAGGTAATAACTTATTCCTGCTGAGAGAAGGAAAACCCTGGTTATTCCCCTGGCAGAACAGAGTACAGTAGATTAGAGCAGGGAGAGCTGGTGGCCAGAAAAGGAGAATGTGTGTCGAGATGTTTTTAGCAGGAGCACAAAGGATGAGTCAGACAAAACTCAGCCTGCTGGGACATTACGTCTGCAGACAAATACAAGGAGAAAGGGATGGGAGGAGGGAAGTTTTCCGTCAGCCTCAACAGAAACATCCACTCATTCATTGGTGGTGTACAGTGTTTCCATCTAATGGAAAAATACGTATTTTTGTCTTATTGTAGATTAGAAGCTGTCATTAGACAGCGTGGCTGTGCTTCATGCCAGGACGCCACATGGGGTCCCAACATGCTGTTTTCCCTGCAGACAGATGGCAGCTCACAGTTCCCTAGACCGAAGGCCAGATCCTGTTTGTTTTCTGTCTCCACGTCTGTAATTGTTGACGGCGAGGAAGAAGAAGGGCAGCTGTTGGCAAGAGTCCAACATGACGACATCCTGCTTTGCTTGCTACTGCACCAGAGCATTAACAAGAGCGGCATGTCATTGCTTTTGACAGGGTCCTACTTATTCCTCTTAGCAGCAGTCATGTCATCTATGGATGCAGAACAGGCTGTTAAAGTCAAAGGTTTGTTCAACCACACTAAAAGCCAGAGAATAAATGAAACTGTCAGCCAAGATGACCATGAAGAATGTCACTGCTGTTACTTGAAGGACTTTATTTCAACATTTTCCTTCTGAAGTGGTTACATGAGTTAAGTCAGAACTTTCATTATGGAGGCTTTATAATTAAATATTCCAGCTGCAGAGGATGACTACCACTGTCCTATTTCTTTTTCATTGCAGCAGGTCGAAAAGCTGACGGTGCGTTTGCTTTTAAAGAGAAAGTACATCCAACCAGCATATTTTCAAACTACAGAAGAGTAAAGGGTGTGGACACACTGACTGACCACAACTTTGCAGCGTCAATAATGATTGTGACACACATTATTGTGGTGATGGTAGTCAGAATAAATTATAAGAAGCCACTGAAGGTGGAGACCGACGAGCTTTAACAAACATTTAAATAACATTTCAGATAAGTCCACTGTCTTCTCGTGCAGCTCAGGATAAATTGAATCAGAGAGAAGATTTAATGCAATCTGTTCCTTCTTTTGCTAAGCTATTATTATTCATAAACTGGCTTTCATGAACAGATATATTTGGACTAATGGCGATCATATAATGGATTTGTTCTAATTAGATTATGTTTGGACTACCACTGAATTGGACTGTATTTTTAAAAGTCCCTTGAGGTGACTGTTTTGAATTGGAACTATACAAATAAGCCTATTATGAATTGAATTGAACTGAGAGCCAAATTAAAAAAAAGGTTCTAGCTTCAGGGATGGAGTAATGACATAACTCAGTGGGGCTATCTGAGTAATAACAACAGAGCTTTGAAATCATCCCCAGAACCCAAGAACCTGAAACTAAACACAATAAACTATGTAAAAGTGTAATAATGCTGCAGTCTGTGATATAAAGTGGACAGTTTGGCTGGTGGTGGTCAGGTTATTCTCCTAACAGTTTATAAAACTGGAGTTTAACATACGATTTGTTGGAGGAATAGTTTTACACCACAGACAGACACTGAAATATGAGGATTTCAGAATACAGAGTTCCTCCATAACTCTCCCCTGGCTCCAATAAGAAAGTAAGAGACGAATAAAACACATGCATCTGATATTTTAAGACATCTGGAGCACATCTAGCAGCACCATATTTTAGTGACAAGCAGCAGGAGTTTCAGACATGCTACCAGTTTTAAGAGCTCCCCATGTGCACATCTCAGTTCTTTCTTTGAGAGCTCATCATTTATGAATCACAAACATACAACAGAATTTATTTAGTGGTGGAAAATTAGTCAAGTACTATGACTTTGGTTTCACTTTACTTCCTTTGTTTAAAATTGCTCTTAAAACTTAAATAACCACCAGTTTAAGGAGTCTCAAATATGTTGTTTTATGAGTTCATGATGTGATTTTGGGAGTCATTTACAAGTTCATAGGCTTTATTTGACAAAAAAAAGAAATATCACACTGTGTATTTCTGCAGCAGCCTCTGCCTGAAACACTTGATTTTAGCCATAAAACAAGTCCTGAAACGAGTTGCTCACCTCACCAAGTCAGTTAGCAGACGAGCCTGGAGCTGATGTTGTTAGCACTTTGTCAGATGCTGCCTGTAATCAGTCTCTTTTCAGCTGGCCCATCACTTGCCCCGAAACCAGCTCATCAGTGACCAGATCAGATGCTGGCTGATAAGCCTCTACTAGCTTCTCAATCTTTTTAAACTGCTCCATGTGCCAGAATTTTTATTAAATATCATAATAATCAATTAAGCTAATCTAAATAAATCTTTTTGATAATCTTAAAATAATGTAAACCAGAGCTTTTTATTGATGGCTTAAAAGCGAATGAGCAAAGCTGAATAGTGTCAGTATATGCTAAATCAGGAATAATTCAGCATAAGAAGTAGTTGCCTTAATAACCTCATGGAGAAAAATAAAAGGAGGGGAAAATAAAACAACTGCTGTGGACATCCCCATGAGTTAAATGGAGTTAGCTTTATTTCAGGAATTACTTAGTTTCAAAGGAAATCTGGGATATTACATCATATCATAAGATACTGGCCAGTTTACAGTGTTTAGTGTTTGTCACCAGCTAAAGTAGGTATATAAACGTTCCTGCACACTCCTTAAAGTTTTTTTTTTTTTTTTTTTGGTTACAGTTTCTCCTCTCCTTTCCTAATTAATGTCTTTTAAATGACAAAATGTTTTTGGGGTCAGTGGCATTTTGACATCCATGGATTTTCTCTCAGAAAAAAAGTACCCAATTGTACTCTTAGGGGTACAAAGGGTTGTCACTGGGTGGTACCCTCAAAGGTTATGCTTGAAGTTTGTAACTTATAAATCCTGCTTTGTACCTCTGGAGGCTGTTTTGTACCATAATTTAACAATAATAGTCTTTATAAGGTACAAACTGCTAGAGTATAAGTACCAGTTGAAGGTACAACAGCACTACTTTTGATGGTACCATCCCAGTGACAATCCTTTGTTTAATTTAGTCAACCCCAAACCTGGTCACAAAGCCCACTATTCTGCAGGAATTAGATGTGTCTCTGCTGCAACACATACATTAAATGGATCTCTGACAAGCTCTGCACAAGTCTGCTATTGAGCAGTTCAACCTTAAGACTGATAGATGACTGATCCTGCTTAAATATCTAAATATCTAAGTACACAAATTCAAACTTAGTAAAAAATGTCTGTAAAAACATCTCATAAATCCACCAAGAAGCAGTGAAACAGCACATCATCATCAGCAGGAGCAGGGTGGATTTTTTCATAAAGTGATATTAATAGCTGCCTGTGAACATAGTTGGCATTTTAGCTCCATACAAGCGCTTTGTGAAAGGAATTAAAAGACTAACTGCATATTTCTGGTGGTTGTGAGTCTGTCTGGAGGCTGAAAATAGCTTCACTCCTCTCTCACATGCTTTGATTTTCTAACAGTTATTGTGATATCTTGATTCCCAGATGTCTTTCCAGCTGTGCAGACACGGATGCACTGGTCTGTTACTGTAAAAACCGTGATAACATGATTACACGGAAAAACTCTTTAGCAAGACTGAAAATCTCAGGATTTTCTGTGCATTTCTGAATCATTTAATGATTCTTATCACATTTTATCATTTGTATTATACAGGAAAGGCAATCATAACTTATAATTTATTTATTGAAAACGAGGGAAAACTGAAACTTTTTCCAGATGTTTCAAAAATCATAAAAGCAAAAGTAATAATGTAAGTCATTATATTGACTTGAATTAGTTCAAACTGCTTAGAATAAAGAATAGGAGGAAAATATCTTGTAAAAACAAACAGGTACTAAACAAACAAAACATGTTTTGAACCTGCAAACATCAATGAAATAATACAACTTTACTGTAATTTGACATTAAGTTGTTTGTGATTTATTGCCTGTTTAATACACATTAATAGATGTTGATTATTTGAAGTTGTGTCAGTTTTAATGAGCGATGTGATTGGCTTGTGCACCTTCGGTCTGCTTAGTAACATACAGGACGACATGTGCTGTCCAGAGAGGGGGATGGGTGTGATTTGTCGCTGCAATCATAATGAGTGTGAACATAGTTCATGTCATGCATGATGTGTTCTCTGACTGCACCAGTGTGACACATTTATACATGTATGAAGGGCATAAAATCAAAGTGAGAAGAGGGAAATCATCCATCCATGTGCAGCATGAGCTGCCAGCTCTAATGTATACCATTATCACGCCATTAGCAGTTTCATGTAGCAGAACAGAGCTGTATTAAACACACAGAAGAAAATGAAACTAAAGGAAGGACAGAGAGAATCAGAAGGAGGCAAATAAAATCTTGTTGCTCTGCTGCAGACCTCAGAGATCTCCCATGTCTGAAGAAGTGCCCCCTGCTCGCTGCTGTACAAACATGTGTTCATCATCCTCTGTGCACAGCAACGGAGGTCGGAGCGCAGAAGTAGGCCAGAAAAAACCCTGCAGCCCAAGACAAACCAGTCTCTGATGTTTCTGAGCTCAGCCACAGGTCCAAATGATTAAACTCTGAAGACAGCACAAGACATTTTGTTTTATTGTCAACAAATCTAAAGACCTGAAATACAGTGACTGCACACAGTGTTGCTTATTTACACTCTATCAGATTTACACTGATCTGCTGCCCCAAATAGTCACTGAGGAGAACTGAAAATAGTCCAACAAATGCCCCATTTTCTCCAGTTTCTTTAAAAAAATAAAAATAAAAAAATAAAAAAAAGATACTTCTGCCTACATGAACCAGCAGGTTTGGAGCTAAGAGCTCAGATGAGGGGAGGAAACCAGGATTTCCTGAGCTAATGAAGGTCCAATACAACTACAACAGCATTTTAAAGTAATAAATCATGTTGTTGAATGTTAAAACAAGCTACACACCTGATCACCAGAAACACAAATCTAAAGGTGTCTTTAGCAGGAAAAAACTAACATGAATCATGTTCCATTCATTTTCTATACCGCTTAGTCCAGTTCAGGGTCGTGGGGAAGCTGGAGTCTATCCCAGCAATTAGTAGGCGAGAGGCAGGTACACCTGGACAGGTTGCTGGTTCATCACAGGGCCAACACAGAGAGACAAACCACCACTCACTCACTTCTACGGAGAATTTAGACCAGTTAACCTAACATGCATGTTGTTGGATGATGGGAGGAAACCGGAGTGCCCGGAGATAATTATTTTTGACTCATGAAATTTGACTTACAAATTATTGTTTAGAATTTTTCAAAGCAGATGCTTCTGCCTCTGCAACACATCAGGGTTTATTTTAACTTGCAGATTCATCATTATATGTTGGGGGAAATCGTCTGAATTCAGTTTATGATGTCAATGTTTTAGCTCCGCCTCCTACAATACAACATCTGCACTGATTGGACAGCTTAATGGCTGTAGAGTTCAAGGCAGCAACTTATTCCTGGTTTGATGTGTATTTCCAGTTAGAAAAGCCACCAAATCCAGGAGTAAAAGCTGAACTAGAAGGCAGGGATTTTAGACCGTTCAGTAATAACATCCACAGGTGTAAACTTAGGGCTTTGTAATTTTGGAAAGGAGAAACAATCAACTGCAATGGCCTTTGCCATCCTTGGAGTTGCAACTGATATTTCAGTAAGGAGGTTTTCCCTCAGAGGTTGCAGCAAAACATGCAGGTATCGGCCAAGACAAGAAAAAAAGAAAAGATCAAATCTTGGATCCTGAAAATTTCTCAGATGGTTCCCAGATTCTGTGAAGTTTTCAGCCAAAGAAGCAAACCAAAAACAGCTACTCAGAACGTTTCTGTCTCCATTGTTGCTGGACCTGTGACATTATCTGACTCATCCATCGGGAGGATTACTTCTTCTGACTGGAAGCAGGATGTGAGCACAGAGAAGCGACGAGCTGTTAGACGAATCAGATCAGACATCTTTAAATCTGCTGCTTCAGCTGCTAATCTGTGATTCCACTTGAATAATTAGATTCATTCAGCGATGCTCTGCACCTTCGGGCTGCTTGCAACACACAAACTGCCCCAGGATGACCGCAAACTTGAACACTGCCTGGTCTCTGCTGCAGGGACGCCACATAGTACAAGAACTTGTATTGTGCACAAAAATACCACAGTCTGACTTCACATATCTAGGATTTATTATTATTATTTTTTTTAGAAATCCTCTTTATTCCAGTATTATCTACTCAACAAACAAAAATGAATTGTTTTATTTTTTGTCTGTTTCAAGACCTTTACACATGGGGGGGCCATAGGGTGGGCAAGACTTTATCAGGGGGGCTGATATACTATGAAAGGAAATGATTGAGTTCTTCTTTCTAACACAGCTGTGATTACTGTGGTCACATTAGAGAGACATGAGAAATAAAACATCTTTATATTATTAATCTGGATCACCAAGTGAAATATTTGCAATAAGTTCCAAAAGGTCGAGTTAGTTAAAGGTTTGGTTGTTTTGGATTGCATTATGTGGAGCTTAATGTCGTAGCAGGGGGACCAGTTCTGGTTTACTGTGCCTAGCTTCCTGTTGGCAGCTGCTGACCTTCCTCTTTACTAAAAAGTCAGAAATATCTCCCTTTATCTTCATTCTAACATCTTCCTCTACAAAATCAGACTGGTTCTAGGATATATTTCTCCACTTTTTCATGCTGTAGCTACTTTAAAACCAACTATCAGCCTTGTTGGCTCCTGTTTAAATTAAACTGGATCATGTAGCGCTAGCTTAGTCAGCAATAAGTAACGTGGATACTAAAATAGCCTACTATTTGAGCATCTTTATAGTTTATTTTCAGCTCCATTGTGAAAATCTTTATTAACTGAGTTGTGTAGTCCCTAAATACACCTACTGAAAACTAAATATGACCTGGTTTCCCTATTTTATCTTAAAGCTAATCTAGTTCTATCATATAACTAGATTAGCACTGCTACGTAGCTTAATGCTAACATCAGGTTAATAGCCTTACATAACGTTAGTAGATATGTGCAGCCAAATGTCAATATTTTTAAAAGATGACAAATTAGGAAATTACTTTAAATTTACTGATGATCCATGCAGGTCTGTAAAGATGTTTCTGTCCTCCAGTGACCTGTCAATCACCTGAGGTATTTGGGGTGTCATATTTCATTGGTGGGCAATACCACCCCTTTAGCTCTTCCCCTGGTTCTCCTGTCCTCATCCAAGTTTAATGAAACAGGAACAAACCAACCACAGCCTCTGCATTGAGCCTTTCTGCACAAAAAACAAACTATCTTTTTACAGTTTTACACTGTGTGGTGACCTCCGTCTTATCTTGTACCAGCCCAAACTCTACATCATGACACTAAGTAAAAACTAAATCCAATACCAAAGGAATTAAGTTCTGACTCAACAAATATCTTGGATTCCTGATTCTTAGTTTTATTTCACGTTGCATACAAACGCTGCTTGGATCAGCAGATCAGCAAACTTACAAAAACAAAACTCTAAATATGTTTTCTTCCTCCTTTGCTGGACTCTTGGTTTTTGCTGACTCATCTTACTGTAGCTTACTGAGCTCCGAACATCACTCCTGATTCTGAGACACTGCAGCTCAACGTTCACGTCTTACATTATGCATCTACATTTATTTTGCTTTAGAGAACATAATTTTATTTCAGAAATGCAGTGAGGGTGAAAGTCCCAGTAATTCTGAATAATTCAAAGAACAAAATGTGCAGTTTTTAGTTAAACTTCTGTTAAAGTTCTTACTGCAGAGTGGAACTTTAGATAAGCAAATCATCCAAAAGGACATGATTCTGCATCTCACATCTTACAACTGTACATATCAATTCTGAGGTTGATAGGACAAGCTCCAGCACAAAGCTATGTTTATGGTTGCTGTTGTTGCTTTAATGCACAACAACATGTGCAAAAAACATGCAGACCTGTTTTTTAGGTGGCCATGCACTTTTGATACCAGAGCAGCTGCCACACGTATAAAATCTGCAGCTAAAAGAAAGTCTGAGCAGGTCAATCTCAAGAATCTAAATTAACACCCACCAAATGGTGGTTAAATGTATTTTGGTTGGTAGAAATTAAAACTTACTGTCCAGTTTGGCAGCTGATGCATCAAGGGGTTCAGTCATTTGTTCTGGCAGCACTATCGTTGCATTCACCTATCTTACTTACATTAGCATGCCTGCTGTCGTTTATGAGTTACTACTTGAACAAAATGCCACTAAATGAAAAAAGAAAATTAATCTTTTAAAACCTGAGATCCCCCAACTGCAAAACTTTGAGAACGGAAATTGCCAAATGGACCGAAATGTCCCTTCATCAGAGCAGGTCTTTACAGAAACAATGTTCATATGCTGATCTGATGGAGGTTTAGAGCTACAGCAGTATCATTCCAAAATAATTTTCTTATTTACCCCTAAAGTTTTTTCAGGCAAGCCTGAAACTTTTTTAATTTGTGCTTTGTGCCATCTTCATTTATCCACAGGGTTCAAAAAGTGATATGCAGTAAGAGATGTGTAGAATTTGGTGTTTTTTCCATTCTCATTATCAGCTCCTCCTGTACAGCCAACCTGGCAGCCTTCCTTACAGTGGTGAGGGTGGTCTTCCCCATAGAGAGAGCCGATGATCCGGCCAAGCAGACACATATCGCCTATAGAGTTCTTCAGGGTGATGACACATTCTCTTACTTTGAGTTTTTAATACTTGCTATCTATAAATATCTAGAATCTAAAAAACTGTTCAGTACTGACACCCAGTACAGTTTATTGTTAAAAAGAAATGTCACAGGAACAATCATGACCTTCATGGAAATATATTCTGTGTAATTTTCATTGAGAATGAGAACACTTTGCAAAAGCTGAGTTTTAGATATGGAGCCAGGAAAAAAGAAGTGGGCCCAGTATTAAGCCTTGAGGTATACCACAAGTAAGAGGCTGTAAAAAGACTGTTTGAATGAAGAGGAAATGAAACCACTAGAAATCATTGAGCTTGTTATTAGGCCTGTCGCGATAAGCAATAAGTCAATTAATTGAACGATAAGAAAATAAGAGCACGATAAGTTTGCCGGCCGCGATAATTTTTTTTCGTCCCCCCTTTACCATAGACTGTGTATGACAATAGGTTTCACTATGGAGTATTTCGACTAAACGCTCTGGTTTCTTGCGGAGTGATCTCTCTAGTGTCACACTTGACTGCAGCATGTTGCAGCACGAGCCGGTAAGCCGCATTTGTTTTGCACGGCTGCCAACACGCAATGGCCGTGAGACTTGCGTATTTAAGTGGCTTCTCACGCTCTCGCGCTAAACCTCCGATTCTCATGCTGAAATATGTAAATAATAGATGCAAGCATCTCCTCTTTTATTGTTTCGCTGCTTCCCACATGTAAGCAGAACACACACATTCTAGCTTACGACGTCAGTACAAAGCCCCCACTTCCTGGTCTACCGTAATAACCCCTGTAATCCGCAGGCACATTACGCAAATAGAATCAGCCTATATACTACCGTATATGACAAAATACACATTAAGAGCAATGCCGGCTAATCGAGAGGTTTGGGAGGATTCCCAGTGGGCCGCATAACTTTTGGGCCGGTGTCCCGGCGTATGTGAATGTGGTATCCCAGCTAACTGCTGGGTTGTAGTTACTTATAAGGCCAACAGAGGGCAGAATGACTTTGTTTCACAAGCAGTAGATTTTGAAGAGCAGAAGAAGAACACGGGTTTTTGTTCGATGTAAAGTGCTGAAGTTTGGTTCGTCATTAAAACCGGCATGCTTGTCTACTTGTCTGGAGTTTATTTGAAGATGCAACAGTGAAAAAGGCGCTTTTATTTATTTAGTTTATTGACCTTTGAAAATGTGTACTTGCATTATTACGGCATATGTCACTATATTAGTTGAGAATGGTCTCAAAATGACACATTAGCGCTCTGCGCAATATTATCGTTTATCGCGATAATTTCTGAGAAAATTTATCGTACAGCTAAATTTGTTATCGTGACAGGCCTACTTGTTATGCTTCTTCTTCAGTAGTTTAAGGACACAGACATCAGCTGACATTTGTAGAACCCTGGGACTAGATGGAGACATCTGTAATGTTCTTTTGGTTCTTCACCCTTTCTTCAATGGTCAAAGATTGTCATGCTTGAGAAGATGTGGTTGAAAGGAAGACTACATTCATTTAATTGCACATATAATTTGGATCGTTTTCCACATTCAAAATGACATATTAGCTAAAACTAAGTTTTTGCTCCATGCAGATTCAACATGCAGAATTTTTACAAGAAAATCAAACTTATTCTTCTCATCTGGGAGCAGTTGGAGTATTTTGCCTGATTAATTTTTTTTTTTTTTAATATTCAGCTGCTGTAGTGGAGCAATCTTCTCTAGTGCTTTCAACCCATTTCTTAGTCTCTGTCGCACCAAAACAGTCTCACAGCAGACTGTCATAACCTGGCCTCTCAGCAGGAGTCTGACAGAAATATACTGCAGAGAGGCAACATCATCCAGATTCTGTCTTTACCCGCAATTTCTCTGTCATGCTGGAACATCAATCAACCGGTGTGTCGCCACACAGACACAGGGCTGCAGGGAATGGCTCCTCAACATGATTTAGGGGTTCATGCCAGATATTTGGGAATATATGTTTTGCTAAAATATGTCTCAAAACAAGGATTCGTTATGGTTAAAAACAATAAACTTGCAAAACATGATGTCAGATGTTTAGTTTAAGTCAAGCTTGAAGTTGGGATGGCCCATCCATCCACCCTGACCACTTCCAGCTTTAACAACATCACATTTCCTTCACCTGCACAATGTGAACAGTTCAACTACTACAGTCTTTCTTAGGAAAAAGTTTTCTGAACCTCATCTGAAAGTCATTGTCTTCCAGGATGTGAAGATTCAAGGTTGAATCCCCTGGTGGTGGTGGAGCTTTGCTCAGTTCTACCTCCAACAGTTTCTTTGCAGCTGCATCTGATTATCCTTGCTCTTCTTGGAGTAACTTCTCTTGTAGGCTTGAAGATCCGATTAGTGTGGTTGCAGCTTTGAAGTAAGAGCAATCGTCTATGAATCAGAAGGCTGGTGAATCAATTCCTGGCTTCCCCTAACAGTCTCTTTACCATTTATCTGATATTTGGATTTAAACTCAAATCTCAGCAGCTTTAAATGTAAAGTCTTTGAAGAGCCAAATGTTTTGGGTGGAATTTCTTCAAAGAGGAAAAACATCCAAACTTGTGTTTTCAGACACTTAGATATTTTGGTCATGGTGGATTTCTTTCTGCCTGGTAATATCTCTCATTTTAACAGTTTCAACAGTTAAATCCAGTCTTTTCCCTGTGAACTCCTGCAGCTCTTTAAGTAAAGAAACATCTGCCTGGGTCTGAGTTTCTGATTTCTTTTCCTACACCTTCTCACACCCACGCAACTCCTCAAATATCATGTGAACAGTCGGTTTGTGCAGCTCGGCTGAATGGCTGGTTTTCATCTACAGTAGAAATAAAAAGCATGTCTTCCTTTAATCGGTGAAATGCTGTAGATGAGAGCAGCAGTGAGAAAATTCACGTGTGAATTGTATAAAAGTGGAAGGACCTGCAGCAGCTTCTGTGACTGATGCTTCAGCGGATGGGCTATACATATCCTGCACAGGTTAAAAATAACCCTGCAGGGTGGCACCTGTAATTGAAAATGGATGTGATGGAACAGTACAGAGGAGGATGGAGGGTCTTTTTGTGTCTTTTAACTGGATCAGTCCTTATCTGTCCTTTTAGAGATACAGAGGACAAAGACAGATGGACTTTTGGGCAAAACAAGAAGCCGAAACAGCTTCAAGATGCAACAGCTGACTAATATGTGCAAAACAAATAAAATGAATAAAAGCAGAAAGTTTGTATTTTCTAAAATTTTGAGGTTATTTTCTTCACAATTTTAATGAGTTATTGTAAAAGAAATTGCCTCATTTCACCAAACTTGAAACCGAATTTCCTGTAACATAAGGTGGCTCGTCACGATGACATCGTTATCATTCCCGCCGCGTCCGAAATGATCTTGAGAAGAATTTGAAAACAGAAATTTGATCATTGCAGCACCATCTATAGGTGCAGTATCAAAGCTTTTGGCAGGTACAGAAAAAAAATACGTACAGAAGCTGAGAGCCAAAAGCTCGACTATGATTCTTTTTTTTAATCTCGAGATAACGAGATTACAGTGGTGATAACCTGGATAGCTCAGTTGGTAGAGCATCCATTTGTCATGAAGGAGACCAGAGTTTGAATCCCCCAGGGGATGAATATTAACACCTTCCAATTGGGTCCTTTGGCAAGACCCTTATTGCTACTGCCTGACCAATGTAAGTTGTTTTGGATAAAAGCATCTGCTAAATGAGTTTAATAACAATAAAAAAGAAAAGAACTCAAAAATGACAAGACTAAAAACCCGAACCAAAACCCACAGATCATGAGGTGGGTGTAAAGTAAAAGTGTTACACCAGAGTTTTTGGAACAAATTAGACCCCATGACAGCTGGTAGGGCAACAGTCATGGTGTAGATGTGTAATTCTATGAATGAGTGATGCTAAAACTTGATTGTCAGACTTGATAGAAGTAAAATCAGATTTATTTATCATCTTTGATCCACCAGTTGAAATGGTGGCAGAGAAGAAGATTATGGCTAAGCTCTCATCCATATTGACGGACAGCCCCCCTCCCCACTGCCCCACACCCCTCCCAAACACTGAAAGCCCTGCAGAGCTCCTTCAGATACAGACTGCTGCACCCAAAGTGTGAAAGAGCTTTTGCAGGTCCTTGATTCCTGCAGAGGTTAGACTGGAAACCAGCACTGCTCCCGACTTCCTTCTATGGTCCAAAGACATGCATATTTGGCTTATTTAAATCTCTATATTCTCGCATGGAGTGAGTGTGAGTCTGGCTGCATGTTTGACTCACTATGTTGGTTCTGTCGTGGACCAGGAACAGCTGGAAAAGGCTCCAGCACCCTCGCAACCCTGTGTTTGAATGATCCATCATCAATAACGAGAAAAATTATCCCGTTATCATGAGAAAACTGTGTTAAAAAGAAACAGCTTCCATAAAGAGAATTTTAACAAGAAAGACAAAAAAATTTGAAATAGAACCAAAGTAAATAAATTGCTGTGGTTTTACTGGTTCGGCTTCAAAATAAACACAAAAATGGGAGCAATGAGTCCTAAACCACAGCTTCAGTTTACAGGATGACATTTAACTAATTATGGCCAAACAATTAATTATTTTAGAAGCTTTATTTTGTCTATAGGTATTTTTATCAATCAAGGAAATAACCAGAACCAGAGGCCAGAAAACTCAGCAGCCCAATACTCCAATACTTCATATCTGATAGAGTTAAATGACAGCTTGCTTTAGTAAAATCTGCTTTTTGATTAAATTTTCTTACATTTAATGTTCATTTTCAAAATGAGCATGTTGTGTTTATCTTTTAGCAAGTGAAACAAATCCCCCTCTCAGGTTTTATTTGTTAAAAAGTCACCTTCTTCTGGTTTGTTCTGAGCTCCTCAGCAGCTCAGTATCACATTTACAATCAATACTTTTAGTCTATTTCCATCCTCCCTCTGCCTGGTACTGAACACCAACAGAAAAAACACAATGTGCCCTCCTCCGAACCACACAGCACGTCTTCTTTTCATCTCAAAGATCAGCTTTGAGAGATGAAAGTTAGAGCACTTAAAATTAATGATGTCCTGAATGTGGAAAAATTCTTGGCCGTAATAATGATGTGATGAACAGATAAGAGTCCGGCACTGATTGACTAAAAATTTGTATCTTGCAGTGCAAGTGGTCGCAGGAAATCAGGCACAAACTGTACCAGGCTGCAGAGTCAGCCTTACATTTTACATAACAGCATTTTCCTGCTCTGCTATAGTAAAAAAAAAAAAAAGAAAAGGAAAACATAATCCCTCTCTGTGGGGAGGGAGGTTGCATGCCAATGTGCAGATAAGATGAAACCAAGTTAAAGAACTGAGACAAAAATGTAGAACAGCCTCATTTAAATCTGACAGGATTTTAACGTCTTTTTTTTCTACAATTTCCTCCAATGATTACAACTACTCAGACCTTGTTGCAATCTTTTAAAATGGTCTAATCAATGGTTTTAAGGTTTTTCTTTGGACATTTTCTGTGTTTTTACCAATTTTCAGTCGAGTCTGGGTACCGGACCATGTTCAGAGGAATGAGTTTTCTTTCTTGTTTTTTAGTAAAGCATAAAAAGGCTCCAAACTCAAGGGATGAACCAGAGTTGTGTCGACACATAACAGAAAACTTACCCTAACCCTAAAACAAAAAGAAGCTATTTTAAATTGGACCTTTAGGCTTTTTAGCCCCATTTCCACCAAGGGGTCTGGCTCGGTAGGAATGGGACAGTGCCCATTTTTCTGCATTTCCACAGGGAAAACCTGGGAAGGGTATCAAAATTTCCTACAGTCTTGGGACCCTTCCATAGGGGTCCTAATCTTATGATCTGACTGTAATCCATTGATTGATTAAAATAAAATTTAAAAAAATAAAACGAGATCAGGGTTTACTGAAGCAAACTTCCCAATCTGAGCTGGGCCCTTTGGTAGAAACTAGGCTTTTGTTCTCAGCAGTCAGTCACAAAGACAAAGTTTCATCTGTGAAAACCAGCAAAGGTCAGACAGTCTGACACACAGAAAACAGGATTTTCCCAAACAGCTGTTTCCATGCTCTGCCTCCATGCTGAGATAAGCATGGAGGCAGAGACTGGACATGTGGAGGACAAAAGAAGAAGAGTCAGGACTAAAAACTATCTACAGCAGATTAACAGGATCTGAAATCCAGCAAAGACCTGAACCAGGACTGGGAGAGATGCATCTGGACCTTTAATTGATCCATCTAGTGTTGGCTGAAGCCTCATCAGAAATGGTCTCCATGGAAACGTGGCTGTCAAAACCTTTCTTAAGGAAGGGAGACAGTGAGAGAAGGGTCACATGACCCAATAACTGAACTGAAGATCAGTGGCAGGTCTGATGGAGGGATGGATTTTCCTCAGAGCTCGGACCTCAACGTTATTGAAGCCATGTGGGATCATCTGGACAGAGAACAGAAGAAAAGGCAGGAACTATTCCTGACTTTCTGTTGACTTAAACCTTTGGACCATTTCATTCAAACAGAGTCGAGGAACATGAACAAAGAGTGGATTTTTCAGTAACAAGGATGAAATCTTATTAGATACCCCCACATTCCACTTCAGCTTTCAAACAGTGAACAGAGCTGACAGCGTGGACCAGAACTGATTATTCCATTTATACAGTGTGATGTAAAGTACATTACACTGGAAAATGGGTTAAAATCAAGCCCAAGGTCTTCAAACAGCCATAATTCTCCACCCACAGCGACATTATTCATCCTCATTTAGCTCAGTGTTGTCGCTCCACTCAAACAGTAAATTACAATCATCATTTCTGATTTTCCACAAGTGTGGTTGGAGTCAGGAGGAATTCTTCAAGCTGCTTGTAAGTGAACGCTGCAGCAGATCCTTGAAGATGTGAGACCTGGACCTGGTGGACATCGCTACTGCAGAGGAGGATGTGACACGCCGACCACAGACGGCAGAGGCAAACAGATCCTGGACGCAGGACAACAGTGGATGCTGAGCTTGCACGACAGACTTTGGAAACCCCTGCCATAATAAAATGAGTACATCTGAGCAACCCAAAGTCTATTTGAATACTTTTGGAGTCATAGAAAAGGAAAAACTTGTGAGATCTATTAAGATGAAGCATGTGAAGCGAATGAGCTAACAGGAAGTAAAGAGGTCAGAACATACAAGGGTGTGGCGCTACAAAATAAGACAAGAAACCAAAAAAACAGAAGACTCAAGGACAACAGAAACAATACCGAAGCAACAACCTACAAACCATGACATAAAACTGCTTGGTTAGGGTGCGGAAAGCATTGTGAAGCGAACATTGATGTGGAGGGAGCTGAACTTAGGTTGAGATATTCCTGTTTATTCCAAAGCATGTTTGCAACAAAGGTAATGCAGAAAATTTGCACATGTTGTCGCCTCCGACAACATTTTCAGTAACTAGTTGTTTAGTCCACGTTCGACTTTTTTAAATCAAATTATCTCCAGATGACAGATATGACTCCTTCTTTCTGTGTCATCATGTTCACATCTACAGCTTCACTTTCTAGACTTTCTCCATCCATTTTCAGCATCTCCAATAACACGGCTGCTCCGCTGAACGTTTAGTGGTGCAGTAGTGAAAAAGGTCCCCCATCAGTTAGCTTCACAACGCTGCCTATGACGTTCAAACTTGTGTTTGTGGAATGAGACAAACTGTCTCGCACTGAGAGAAGGATGCAAAGATGGAGGAGGTGAACCTGTGCTGAGAAATCCTCAGCTCATTAGCATCATATCACCTGTAAGAACGAGGTTTGCTCACCACAACATGGAGGTTTGACCATTTCTGGGTTGATGAAAGAGACTAGGTGAGGAAGCATTGACTCGAATAACCAAAAACCTTTCCTTCACAGCCTGGAAGATGACAAACATGTCTATATTTGGAAGAAACAACAGGGAATGAAGTAGAAACTAGATTTAATAACCCAGGTTGTTTCACTCAGACAACGGAGGACAGAAGGAAGAAATTTCTCAGCATGATTGGAGCCACCAGCCTCTTTCTTTAGCTTCAGTTTTGCCTGATCATCTTTGTTGTCTGAGCGGAAATCTTTTCACTTGTACAGAGTGTTTGTGGTGGTGCGATGTTGTGGGTCATAAGGAGAGAGCAGCAGCAGGGTGAGCTGATCCCCGACAGCACCCAGATGGTCCGAGAAGGAAGTGTGAAGCATGAAAGAAGAGCAGAAGAACATCATCTGTCCTCAAAACTAACACAAAACTAACATGTTTTGTCTGTTAAAGGCTCCTCAGTTTAAAGGAAGAAGATCAACTCTGACAACATTCTCCACTGGCTTGGTCTGAACAGAACTAGGATGCTATGAGGCGAGGCGTCAAGTCGGGAGCTGACTTATTGGAAGCAAACAGCCACGAGAGAAAAACCCACCGCTGTGTCCTCTGTGCTGCAAACAGGAAATCAGAAACACGAGCGCCCCGCTGCCTTATTTCTGTTTAATGAGTTCAATATCAGCTGATGCAGAAACACTGAACACACGGCATCAATACAGCCACACAAATACAGCTACAACCTCTTTACGCTTGTTTAAAGCCAGTTAGATTCTCAGACTAATTACCAGCAAATAACTGGAGCTACTATCACATAGTCTTTTAAATGTTGAATTATCATAACTGAACTGACTTTGCTGATGTTACAATAAAGATTATATATATTCAGATATATATATCCAAATGACACATTTTAAGTCATCTAAAAACAGCATTTAACACTCATAATTATTATAAATCTGCAGCAGATAACTCAGGGGTAAAACGCAGGACCAATGGCCCCTTGGATTAGCATAGTTTACTTCATAAACTGGCTGAACAGGTTTCCTGTGAATGAATTCATTGGGCCTTATTCACCAACCTTAAGTCCTACTTACAAACTTTTAAGAAGATTGTGGCATTCCTGAAAATCTTTTTATCTACGAACATTTTGAGAACTCGTTTAAACAAAGTCAGCTCGTGTTGTCTGATCTTCAGTTAATTAAAATAAAATAATACAATTACACTGATGACTTGGTCAGATTTGAACTTGCAGGAATTTATTTTCTTATTTTAAAATAAACAGAGAGACATTGCAGATTGTGTCCTATCGAAATAGTAATTATTCTCAGGGGAAGAATAATCTATTTTTCCATTAAGTTAAGAACAGGTCACAATGGGATTTTATTCTATTGCTCATAATAAATGTCACTGTGCCATCAAACAAGCCCGGAACGACAAGTTTTAATGTCGGAAAGTTACGTTGTGCATCTTTAAAACACCCTGGCCAGATCAACCCCCAACCTCTAGAACATCCCTCTATAAATATTTAGGTCACCTGTGATTCCCACCTGCTGAATGTGGTCTTTAATAATTAAAATGGTGGCTTTTTATTATAGTGATTAGTTTTTTTTTTTTTTAGGAAATCAAGGTAATGTCTTTGTCACCTTTTTAAAAACACCTATCAGATGCAGCAAAAACTCAGCGAACTGCATCTTAAAATGATGCCACAGTAGATGGAAACTGGCTTTAGTCGCAGTAGAAGGTACAGTAGGTGTAATGAAAATTCATCTTACAGTGTAACTTTCCCCCCCTTATCCACGACCCCACAAGGATGTTTGTCCCGATGCATTCATGGGACCGGACTGTGAAGCTTTGTTTTAGTTCCATGGATCCAAAACTTGGACCGCATGTTTCTTCCTGAATTAACTCCTGTAAGCCTATAAATGGACTCGATCAGTGGGCCTCATTTACCAACATCATCTTACGAATCCTCCCAAATTCTTTCTTAAGTTGTATTTAAGACGTTTTTGGCGAAAACTTTTGGTAAGAGTCACGAACATGTTCGTTGATACTGAAATTGAACACCTGGTTTGGATGGAAACTCAGGGAGAAGGAAATGTTGTGCTGCTTGTTTCCAGGCAGACCAAGAAAACCTGAGTAGACTACCCATAATGCCCCTGTGGACTCCCAAAGCTGCCACCCTCCCTTGTACAAAACACACATATTCACACGCACACACCAATAAGGCAGAGTGCTTAACTCAGCAGACTGCAGGCCAAGCTGCTATCACTCATGTTTGTCCCTCTGCTCTGGTTCTTTCAGCATTTTCTGCTTCTGTGGATGTTTACAATAAGATCATAAATATAATCAGGAGCATCCTGCTTTAAACTGCTGCCTCTTTATCTGCAGGTACACAAGTTAAACACCAGAAAAATACTCCTCATCTCATCAGGGGCTTCTCTGATAGACAAGACTATCCTCCAAAAGACAAAACCAATACAACTCTGTTCACGCAGAAAATAACATAAAGTTAAAAGAATATGTGACCTCTAGTGGATGTGAGAGTAACTGCATATGAATTATAAAAATGGAGTCCATAAACATGATGGACATGAAGCTAAAAACAAAGAATGTCTCGCAGTTCTGAACATGATGCTTTAAACACAAACTCAGCCTGCTGTTGCTCAAACGCAGTTCCACAGTCTAAACCAGGGAACAGCAACTCTGGATCTCGAGGGCAAATGTCCTGCTGGTCCATTTATCCATTTACGCTTCACGCAGATAGAAGGACATTTTTTTCCATCTCCTGTGTCGTAATTTGGTTTTTGGGGACCTTGCGGAAACCACGGGGCAGTGTTAAGCAGGATAGCTGACACGCGACCAGCAAAAGGAACAAACCAGAGAAGAAGAAGAGGAACAGGAAGAAGAAGATGAAGAGGACAACAGCCGTACAGATGGTGTGAGATTTGAAGAAAAGCTGTGAAAGTGTGTTGAGTGTCTTGGGTAGCTAACAACTTTATAGTGATGCATTACTGCCACCAACCAGTGCCTGAAACTGATGTCAAAAGTAGGAATGAACTCTGAACTCAGCACTGCCCACTATAGGATGAAGAGACTGAACAACCATGGCAACGTAAAAGACGCTTGGAAGTATGAGGGGAGGCGATATATGAGAACGTTTGAAACGGACTTACCTCTTTCTTTTTTTAATTAAAAAACAACTAATTTTAAGTAAAAAAAAATTGCCATACCTACACTGCTTAAACCAAAGAAGAAGAAAATGTGAAGCCGTTTATACAAAAACACATTAAAAAGATCAAATCCGACTTCCAGATTGGATGTATGAGTTGCACCTGAACAAGGAACAGGCTTGGACGGACCGATGGCTCCTTGCTCAGCAAAACGTCAAAGGTGAGAGATGATTGACATTCCCGACAGCCAGCTGTCAGCTCCATGGGGATTTACACCAAACCTTTAAATATGCTAAACCACTGTCAAAACAGGTAAATAAAAAGCTAAAAAAGAAGTAAATGTAAGACTGCATTAATGATAAATCAGTGATAATCTTTAAGCTTTGCTTATTTACAGGTGTGTATTTTCTGGTTGCAGTAAACACAAACATGATGCTGAGCCAGTTTGGTTAACTGGTTATGGTCTGAAAAGTCATGTAAAACCTAGTTCTAGTCCTGTCAGCTGTCAGGGGTGGTGGGATGCAGCAGCCCAGTGGATAAAGCTGCTCTCAGTGTCCGGACCTCTGGGGCTCAGAGACGAGGCTTTCACCCCTGCTGGGACTGGGTCATACATTCAACTCTGGAGCTGCAGACACACTGCTGCCATCCAAATCCCAGTTTAATTCCAGGACATGACAGACTGATGGATGGGGGGGGGGGGTAAACCAGCAGGAACCCTCCCACCATTTCTACCAGAGCTGCAAACAAAGCTGGAGGATGATCCATCTGAGTGGGAACAAACTGAGAGCAGTTAAAGACACAAGGAGTGAGATTCACGGTTTTACTTTCTTGTTGCATGAAGAAACCTGCAGTGAGCTGCTCACAAGATGTTTTAAAATATAACCCGAGCACCAGAAAACTTCTGTGTGATTGTGCAGCTTACAGTTGTTTATAGTTTCCAAACCTCCTCCAAACACTCAACAGATGTGGAAAACCTTGGAAAATCCCCACAGACAGATTTCTGTAAGGACTGAACTGTACAGGCGTTAAAGTGCTCAGCAAAGGTGTAAATCATGATATATCGATTCAGTGGATAAAAACATATTTATCACAAATTCCACAATGATACCATTTAGAGCAGATCAGATTCCACATTTTCCTCATGACACTTAAGGAAGGCCGTTGGTTGTTGGAACAAAGAAAATGAAAAAAAAAAAAAAAAAAAAATCACCATAAGCATTGTAATCATATTTTAATTTAAAAATATAAGGACGATGCAGTGTTGAGTGTTTATTGAGAGTGGGTGGTAGCCTAGTTGTTACAGGTGTGGGCTTGAGTCTGGAGGATCTGGATTCAAGTCCCCGGTGTGACAACAAATGTGACCCACTGTAGAAGCTTGCAGCTCTCTTGCAAATCTAGCAGAGATACGTTAAAATTTCCCATTTGGAATTAATAATGCAAAATGTACTATTTATGTATTATTATTAAATGCATTATTAATATTATTGTTATTTAGTAACAGAATACACAGGCTACCATGGACACGGCCACTAAACGCTGCAGCATCGACTCTGAACAGAACTGCCCCCTTAACTTCCTGGCAATCACTGCAACTTTCTTGCATTGATTGACATGATTTCCGACATGTTCAGTGACACTTTGTGTCAGTACTACAGTTACAGAATATTTTTTATCGCAGCTAAACTGAGATTGTGAACACAGCAACACTGAACATGACACTTACGTGTTAACATTTCACCCAGTCTGTTCCACTATGAATTATATCCCTTTTTTGTACTTGGGGCACCCTAATGGCTAGCAATGGCACTGCTAATAAGCCAAATGAGGATCATTTCTACTGTTTTCTTACTTCAGCTCTTTTCTTGACTCTTAGCTTCTCAGATTACTTTTACTGATGGCTTTCTTTAAGTCACATCATCAGTAAACATGACAAACATGTCCACTGTTACGCTGACAACATCCTGCTCTATCTGTAAAAACTGATCATTTTTTATTTTTGAATTCACGTATAATTGATGTAATCATCCTTGGCTCTAAAGAAAAACATCAGAGACTTTCTTTCCAGCGATATGACATTACCTTGGATTCAAGGCAACAACAGAACAAAGCAAACAAACAAGTTTACATCGCCTTGCTTGAGTGCATCTTACTTAAAACTACTGTATCCATGTTTAATCCATGTTTGCAGTTTGAATCAACACTATTGGCTCATTGAATGTACACCCCTGGTGCTCAGAGATGCTGCCCTGTATTTGAAGAAAAATGTGCACCTGTCCAGGTGAGTCTGACATCAAAAGCATCTTTTTCAGCTGCAGGAAAGTGATGAAAGCCTTTAGGTTGTTTACTAGGGCTAAAACACTGCTGTGTGGGTGGAGTTTATTTATGTAGGTGGCGCTCTTGTTCATCTTTGATGTTCTGTCACATTAAAGTACGCAGAAATAATTCATTACCAACAATTATTTTACAGCCATGTTTTAAAATTACTAGTTAGGTACAGAATGCCATGATAAATTTAACAAATAACCAGAAGTTGACCTACTCCTGTTTCAATACAACTTAGAGGCTTAAAAAAATGCATCACATGGTTTATGTTTGATGAAGCTGCAGACATGTCGGGCTGAAGATTCACCTGCAGCTGAATCCACCATGAAGGAAAAAAAGGAGGCTTCAAAGGCTTGAAAACAATGGAGCGGACCATCAAACACCTTCACAGCTGCACATGCATCTGCACACACCAGCCTCAAGGTGCATTTACACAACGGTGTACAAGTATGACCTGTGCAGCATTTCATCCATCCTCCCCTTTGTTTTTTGTTTTTTTTCTTCCTCCAGCCTGCAGGAAGAGAAAACTGCAGACACTAAAACATAAGCACATCTCTGAAAATGTGATCAGTATGAAATAAAACAAAGGTGCCTGATGGACTCTGACCTGATTCAGCTCAGACAGACAGACACATGAGGACATGATGACATGCAGGGGATCAGCTGTGTGATTGCAGCAACAAATCGGGGACGCGTCTCTTCTCCAACAGAAAGCAGAACCCAAATCATGCTCATTCACGTGTCAACAAACTGGATGGCAAACTGCCGCCTGCTGCATCCAGTGTTTAGTCTGAAGCAACTTGGTTTTCCTTCATTAAGTTTGTATTTACCATGTGCTTGCTCTCAATGCATCCCCAATGAGGCTATAAAACCCAGCCTACAGCAGATATGGTGTATAGCTGAGACCTGTACTTATCTGTGCAGAACCTGTAGGGTCAGTGTTGCTGTTTCAACACATAAACTAAAACTCTCTTTCTTCCTCAAAGCGTGGCCTCTGCAGAGCCTCTTTAGTGTGAGAAGAGGCAGAATCATGCTGTGTATTGATTCTGTGGGTTTGGGCAGACTGCAGCGGTTAAACAGCAGGAAGTGCTGACTCTTAATGGACAGTTTGCTCTGAGTTTGAAGCTGCGCTCAGCTGCATATGAGCCAACAAGCCCAGCCAGGCTTACAGGACTGGATGGAGACAGTTTGATACTGACAGTGTAGCTGAAAAGCTGCTTCGATCTGAAAGTCAAATCCGAAGTAAACTGGATGTCGATGTGGGATTTATGGGAAAAAAACATGTTATGGATGTAAACTATTTGTGATGATTGATGTTCAGCTACAGCTGCATATAGTGGCACACTCTAGCAACTGGATATTAGGGTTAGGGTTAGACACTCAAGAGGACATTATCAAAGGAAGAGAGGAAAAGAAAGAGAGAAAGTGACAGATCACGAGAAAAGACGAGAGTCAACATCAGACTGACTTTTACTGACTGGAGAGCTCTCAGACAGGAGACAGGATGAAGATGATGCTAGATTAGCCGTTGTTAGGTGGCGCTAAAGTGAGAAAATCTGCCAAAGTTCAGTAGAACAGCTTTAAAAGGAGGTTAGTGCAACGTTAGTACAACATTATTGGATTCATCTATCCATTTTCTATACCACTTAGTCCAGTTCTGGGTGGCGAGGAAGCTGCAGTCTATCCCAGCAAGAGGCAGGGTACACCCTGGTCAGGTCGCTGGTCCATTGCATGGCCATGAATTGGATTGGATTAAAAACATGAAAAAAAAAAAAAAGAATAAACAAGTTGGTTCGAGTCACATGTTTTAGTGCGGAGTTTGTAAGTTCTCCCCGTGAAAGCGTGGGTTCTCTCTGGGTACTCCAGCTTCTTCCCATCATTCACAGACATGCATGTCAGGTTAACTGGTCACTCTCATTCTCTGGAGGATTGAGTGTGAGTGGTTGTTTGTCTCTTTGTGTTGGACCTGTGATGGACTGGCGACCTGTCCAAGTGTACCTGCCTCTCACCTGCTAGTTGCTGGGATAGACTGCAGCTTCCCCACAACCCTGAACTGGAATAAGCAGGTATCTAGGATGGATGGATGGATGGACGGACGGACGGTTGGATGGATGGATGGATGGATGGATGGATGGATGGATGGATGGATGGATGGTTGGATGGACGGATGGATGGATGGATGGACGGAGGGACGGTTGGATGGACGGATGGATGGATGGATGGACGGACGGAGGGACGGTTGGATGGACGGATGGATGGATGGATGGACCTATATTTGGCTTGTTTGGTGCTTGACAGAACTAATCAGGTTAACTGTTCACTCTAAATTCTGTTAGTCTTCAAATTGAGAAGAATTGCTGCAGTAGATTGGTGAAGAATACTCGATTCTATTGTACATTGTAAAAACAAAACATATTTTAATGTGTCTTTCAACAAAACTTAACAGAGTCAGGTCTTTGGCTGTAATGGTGTTTAAACTGGTATAAACAAAACAAATTTAATGACAAGAATAAAGTGGATTTCCAGTCTGAACTGGTATACCGTCCAACAGTAATCATGGCTCTGTATGCCGCTAACATCAATTAGCTGCAGTCAGTTCAAACTCATGTTTAACTGTCTTAATCTTAAATATCATCACTATCCTGTATTACATAACGTGAAATATATTCTATTTAGCTTGTCAAACTGACGAGTTCATTTCCAAAAGAGCTTTCTGGCCAACTGCAGCACTTCACACCTGTTCCTCTCCTCACTGAAGCTCCTCCTCCTGCACCCCCTCCACCCACTGACTGACCCCCCTGGCTCAGCACTCATCTCAGCTCCCTCTCCAGTCCCCCTAACCCACTTGGAATCAGTGAGGGAGGACCCGGTTGCTCCAGACAGAAGACCAGGAAAGCTTCAGGCCCAGATGGAGTGTCCCCCTCCTGTTTGCAGGTCTGCAGATCAGCTGACTACTGTCCTCACTCAGCTCTTCAACAGATCCCTGGAGCTGAGTGAAGTCCCCTCCCGCTTCAAGCGCTCCACCATCATTCCTGTCCCCAAGAAACCCACCATCACAGCACTAAATGACTACAGGCCTGTTGCTCTGACATCTGTAGTTTTGAAGTCCTTTGAACGCCTGGTGTTGAGCCACCTGAAGTCCCTCACAGGAAATCTGTTGGACCCCCTGCAGTTCACCTATCATGCAAATGCAGGGGGGATGATGCAGTTACCATGGGACTGCATTACATCCTGCAGCTCCTGGATCGTCCTGGGACCTATGCACGGATCCTGTTTGTGGACTTCAGCTCTGCGTTCAACACCATCGTCCCCCCTCCCTCTGCACCAAACTGTCCCAGCTGACTGTGCCACCTGCCTTCTGTAAGTGGATCCTCAGCTTCCTTACTGACAGAAGCCAGCAGGTGAGGCTGGGACAGTTCACATCCGACACCTAGACCATCAGCATTGGTACCCCCCGAGGGATGTGTCCTGTCTCCACTCTCCTCTGTGAAGCTCCTGAAGTTTGCAGACAACACCACCATCATCGGTCCTATCCAGGATGATGACGAGTCTGCATATCGACAGCAAGTGGATCAGCTGGAGGTCTAGTACAGTCAGAACAATCTGGAGCTGAACACGATCAAGATGGTAGAGATGATTGTGGACCTTAGGAGACACCCCCTGCTCTGCCCCCACTCACAGTCTTCAGTAGCACCGTGTCCATTGTAGAGAGCTTCTGATTCCTGGGCACGATCATCTCTCAGGATCTAAAGTGGGAGTAAAACATCAGTTCCATCTTCCAGAAGGCCCAGCAGTTAATGTATTTCCTGCTCCTGAGGAAACACGGACTGCCCGCGAGCTGCTGCTGCAGGTCTACCCAGCGGTCATTAAGTCAGCCCTGTGCTCCTCCATCACTGTGGTTTGGAGCTGCCACCAAGCAGGACAAGACCAGACTACAGCCACTCTGAGGACTGCACAGCGCATCACTGGAACCCCCCTGCCCTCTATTCAGTACCTGTACTCCTCCAGGATTCAGAGGAGGGCAAGGAACATCATACAGGACTCCTCTAACAGGCACCTCAGAACCCAGCAGACCAGGACTGACAGGTGCTTCAGAACTCCGCAGACCATGACTAACAGGCACCTCAGAACCCTGCAAACCAGGACTAACGGGCACCTCAGAACCCTGCAAACCAGGACTAACGGGCACCTCAGAACCCTGCAAACCAGGACTAACGGGCACCTCAGAACCCTGCAAACCAGGACTAACAGGCACCGGAACAGCTTCTTCCCCTCTGCAGTCACTTTATTGAACAGATAAACTACTAACCGGTTGCATCTCATCACTCACATGTTTAATTTTATACCTCTACTGCATCTACTGTATACAGTGTTTATTGATTTCATATTTGTAGTTGTATTTATATTTATATATATATTGCTCTGTATACAGTAGACACCACTATATAAGAGTCTGTTTTATCTATTACTTCCTACTTATTTTATTCCTTTACTTATTCTAATACTTCCACTAGAGTGACATGTGCCATCAAAAACAACCTTTTCTGTGTTCACACCTGGCGAATAAAGCTGATTCTGTTCACATCTTATAAACAAAACTTAATGTTTTTCATTTTTGACTGAATCTGAGGATTATAATTTGACTTTTTTAGGAATCATACATTTGGAAATTAAAAGTAAAGGTTGAATTTCTATGAATTTATCTTTACAGATGTTTAACAGTGAATTAATTCTAAATATTATTATAAGGCTAACACTAAAATGAGCAAGTCACTCTCCTGATCCAGTCTGGAAGGGTTAATTGTGGACATTTGAACAGTTACTACATGTGTAGGGAGAGTGGAGATGAATATGTATGAGTCCATTGAGAAAGAGACGTTTGAGGCGCACAGAAAGGAGGGAAATCAAGCCACAGTGGAACTAAACGGCTGCACGTTATGCTTTCAAGTCACTACCTCCGTCCTCATGGAGACAAACCACCAGGCCTCACACACATGTACAAACACACACTTATTTCTAAATCCCAACTGAGTTGCATTCACTGGCACCAAGCACATTTGGTTCCCAGGAAGTCACCTTCAAGTTCTTGTCCGGTCATCTTTTGGTTCCCACCAGAACAATGAAACCCAACATAATAACCACTGACTGCGTTGTCAGTGGTTTACTCAACTTCTGTCTTCATATTCATCGTTTTGTTAAGGTGGTTTTATGATATTGATGCTTTTCTGAATCATTATGCAGATAAAAGTTTGAGTCTCACAAGTTGGTATAGATTACATAGAACAATATCCAATAAATGAATAATTATAGTCCAATATTTATGGTTTTTAATTGGTTGCACTTGAATCCCGTTCTGCATTCAGTACAGAGATACATTAGCCTCTGAAAGGAGTTTGCAATAACTTTAAAGCTGGTCTGATATGCAGAGTGAAGTAGAGCAGAGTGTTTGAATAAAAATAAGGCTGTGTGATTTATTAAAGCTGGAAGGCAGTTTATGGATGATTGCAACATTATTAACAGATGAAAACAGTCTGTCATGCAGCCTTTTCTTGTCTGACATGACTGATGAGGAGGAGCAAATATGCTGGGTGGAGGGGGGAATTCTTTTTTTACTTTAACAGTTTGCTCCGCAGTATAAATAATGGGAAAGTTAGGGTGGGAGATAACACATTAATAATGCTTCATTTTAAAATTCTGCAACGTCTCCATTATGGAAGCCAGAAGGACTTTGAGGATGAGTTGCTTCAAAAAAATAGAGAGGAAAATGAGCTCATGCATGGTTACAACCAAACATTTGTTTCCTTTCCTCCCACTCACCAGGTGTGTCATCCTGCATCAGGTTGAAACATACCAACCTGCTGAAGCTGTTGTTCCACTATAAATGACCTACAAAACTGGCATTTCAAATACTATTAAACAAAGTACAGTCTCCCTGAAATAGTAGGCTCCCTCCTCCTCAAAAATGAGTACAACACATTAGTCGGTTTTTAGCTTTCCTTCCTCCTACAACCTGCCTCTGCTCTCGTTTCAGTTCCTCACAATGACTGGCTGTTAAACTTGTTATAAAGCTTTTCTGTGAAACAAAACTTCATATGAAGCATCGTGCTCCTCTGCAGAGCCTGTAAGCCGTCCTCCATTCCATAAATCACTCGACATGTTGCATAAATCCCTAAGCCTCGGCCGTCATCCAGCCAACACAGTGACGCGAGGAGAAATAGAGAGGCCTCTGAACAAGCGGGGGGATGGCAGCGGTAATAAGAGCTTATTTCGGTGGATTATAGCACATTTTTCCACCTGGAGTTCATTTATAGACACATTAAATAAGAGGGAGGCTTCCTCTGCTAAAACATGAGATTCAGGGGGAGAAAGCAGTGAGACAGAATTGCAGTCGTGGTTTTAATTACAGTGAAAATGAAGCCAGAAGAGAGGAAGGAACATGGATGATAAGGGATGAAGGCATCTTTCTGTATCACAGAAACAGGATGCTGTGATCCCAGAGCTTCATCATATCACATTGAGGTCTGACACACTGGGAGGGGGGAGGGGGAGCAGGAGGAGGACACAGGATTTACATGTGAAACCCCCACACCTGTAAGCTGTTGGAGCTGCCATGTTGGGTTACTAGGGTTACTACGCAATCCAAATGATGGTATAGTAACCCTTGTTAACAGTTGGTTTAGCATTCCAATAGAGGCAATGCTAACCCTAGCTAACAGTTAGGTTAGAATTCCAAAAGAGGTGGGATGCTAACTCAAGCTAAAAGTAAGGTTAGCATCCAAATGATGGCATAGTAACTAGCTAACAGTTAGGTTAGAATTCCAAAAGAGGTGGGATGCTAACTCAAATTAAAAGTAAGGTTAGCATCCAAATGATGGCATAGTAAATAGCTAACAGTTAGGTTAGAATTCCAATAGAGATGGGATGCTAACTCAAGCTAAAAGTAAGGTTAGCATCCAAATGATGGCATAGTAACTAGCTAACAGTTAGGTTAGAATTCCAAAAGAGGTGGGATGCTAACTCAAATTAAAAGTAAGGTTAGCATCCAAATGATGGCATAGTAACTAGCTAACAGTTAGGTTAGAATTCCAAAAGAGATGGGATGCTAACTCAAGCTAAAAGTAAGGTTAGCATCCAAATGATGGCACACTGACCTAGCTAGCAGCTGGGTTAGCATCAAATGATGGGATGTTAATTCTAAAAATAGAGTTAACAACCAAACAAGGGGGCACAGAATACAGTGGTCACTGCTTCTAAAAATACAATCTTAGTGTCCAAACGTGTAAAAATGTTAGTACTGCCCACCCTTAACTAGCAGCAAACCCTGCAGAAAGATAAAACCTTGATGAGTTCAGCTCTCCACCGAGGCTAAAGCTATATGTTGTTATTTTGAAGTAATCCAATTTGCAAAAGGAAAGCTCATTTAAAATTATTTGCTAAGCAAGTATTGAATTTTACTTGTTTGAATAAGAATGAGCTCAACCATATTCAGGCTGCTGCACAGATTTTAACTAGCTGTCACTAAATAATGCGTGGTTTTAGCATCTTTCCACTGGTTACCCGTCCAGTTTAGAATTAATTTTATACATCTGGTCCTTACTTTTAGAGGTCACAACAGTTACAATATTAGTTTTAATGTTGCTGGAAGAGACATTAAATATCCTGCTTCTCAACCGAAGCATGAGCAGCTACAGCTGTCCAATGTTCTTAAGTTGTGTTCATTCTAAAATCCTCAATCACACAATCAGAGAATTTTCAGTGGCTTTACATGTTTATCAACACAGGTGATGACAAGCAGAGCCAGGTTTATGGCTAAATCCCCATCTCATAAACAGATATGTGGAAATATGCAGAACTAAACCTAAAGATGCAAACAGAAGTTATACCCATGTTTAACTGCAGTATGGCACCAAAACAGCTGCAATGATTTGCTAATTTCTTTGATTTGTGTGGGACTCACTTCAGATTGAATGGAAAATAAGACTTTAAACACACATGGTGTAAAAACTGCTAATATGTATGAAGAACCAAGTCTTCAGTTTTTGACCTGACCCATGTCAGCTGAGTGTCCACAACACGAGCTGCCACAAGGGTAGTGCACTGCAAACAACACAGCATTACTTAATTGTGATAAAAACCACAGATACTGTTGATAAAACTTGCATTTTTTTCATTTCTTTAAAAACCAGGATTTTGTGGGTAAAAATGGTTCATAATGCCCTCTACAAGATAAAACCAGGTTATGTTTTTCGTGATGCATAGCTGTACTTGGTTCTTCTCTACATCACAAGAATTTTTTAAAAACCCTATAGCCCCTCCTTCCAGATGCAAACAAATGGGTCCTCGCCTAGCAGACACAGAAAACCACGCCCACCAATGCATCTGAAAGGATGTGAACCTATCTGGTGTAGATATGCTAGTTTCAGACTTCTATTCTTTCACAGAGTTTCTGATGAAATGTTCATGCAATCGGACGGATTTGTGCTTTTGAGGCGTGTAAAAGTAACACCAGACTTTATTCTTTACCTGCTGATCCTCATCTGGCGACAGACAGCAGCTGAAATCGTAGCAACGGCAACTTCCAGCAACACTTCCTGCAGCTGCCACAACCTTCCGCGAGTCTCTACAGCTTTCCAGAGCTGCTGGAGTTGCTGACAGGTCAGCGTAACAGCGCTAATGGCTCAGACGGTTAGGTATGGTTCAGGACCACCTTGTTCATGTGTAGCTGAGGAGATTCAGGAGGGGAACGTCTTCCACCTCAAAGACCGCTCTGTGGTGTAGCTGCTTTGTGAATCTCGCTCTGCATCTTGCCAGTGAGCTGAGCTGCTGCCTGTCAATCATTTCGGCCTGTGTATCCTCACCCGCCCACTCTCCGCCCCCTGATCACCCCACACCTCCCATCCCAACCCTTGTAGTTTCTGGCATTTCTTTTTTTTTTTTTTTAATTTGGCAGTGGGTGGGGTTCACACTTCAATGAGGAGCTGTCAACTTTGGCTGCAGTGAGGATGAGGAGGTTAGTGATAAAAACATTTAACAGGTCCTCCTATCTGGACTTCTGAAAAGAAAAAAATATTTTTTCTTCTTTAAAAGAAAAAATAGAGTCCTGTCCAACTCCATTTTGAAAGTAATTAATTGTATTATGACTGACTTTTAAATATCTACTGTAAAGGACCGCAAGTTCAATACTATGGTCATGTGACACAAACGTCATCGGAGCTACGTCCCCTGGAACTAGTTCTGACGCATATCCTTCTCTCTGATACACTCGCTTTATGTTACACATAAGTTTCTGTATTCTTTGCTGATTATTGCCTCGCATGTATAACATTATATGATTACTTTAGTTTGACTCGCCAATGTCTTTTGTATATGTCATGCTTGCTTTTCGGGGTAACTTTAGCCAATGTGTGTCTATAAGCTAACAGCGCCACATGTGGTTGCGGGTTAAAGCAAGGCTCCTCAAGCAATGATTAGCCCCCTTGGTAAGCGGAGCGAGGTATGATGTAACTGTTTCTGTAATATAAGACATGTGTGAAACATATGTGTTAAACAGTTCACTCAGTTTGTGTTGTGTGATGTAAATTGTTGCAAATGTAAATATTGAAGTTGCTAATGGTTGTATATTTGTGTAACAATATGTAGAGGGGAATTTACATATTTTATTGTGAATGTGAGTCCTCTCTACAACTTTATCTTTAATTCGGTTTAAGAATACAACTGTGTTTATTTTATTTATTTTTGTTCATTTTATTTTATAGTTTTCACGGTGTTCGAGATAAGAAGCTGGAGGCGTTCAGACTGTTCCTGTACACCCTAGAAGGGAACAAATAAACTGTTAAACCCGTTAGAAGCTCTCTTCTCCTTTATTGATGCCAAAGGCTGCTACATCTACTTTACTAATATGTAACACACAGATAAATAGAAGATCTAAAAAAGGCTGAACAGACAGGTGAAGAGTACATATATATTTTTAGAAAAAAAAATCAACTTTCTAAATAAAGCTGCAGCGTGCTTGATGCTGTTTGATGAGTCAGATGACAGCTAAGGTGTTTCAGCAGTTTTCAGCCAACATGAAGCATCATGTAGGTCTGCGTTGTGCAGCTGTTCAACTGCTTTGTGGATGTGCATGAACTGGTTTTCCTTTTCTTGCATGAAGCTGCATACAGCTGACTGTCGCTGCAAATTTGTGACTGCATAGGTGGTTGTGCCTGTAGGAAAACTTTCTGAAACCAGTGCAGAGTTGAAAAGTTTGGGGATGAGAAGAGATGTAATAACAGTTCATGTTTTCCCGTATTACTATAGGAAAAAATGTGAAAACTATTCATTACTGTCATCCAGCTTTACAAGGTCATTAACAGAATATTTGAATTAAGTTAACTGATGTTTTGCTTGCTAAAGACAGCACCAGTTAAAAGATGGAAACTGTAAGGTCAAAAGTGAGAATCCAAAAACACACAACCAAGCAGAAGGTAGGGACAGTAGAACAACAAGTTATTTTTCTGCAACTTGCACCACAACAGGAGAACTGAAGTAAAGGAAGCAGCAGATCGGGGGATCCAGGATAAAAAAAATAAAAAAAAGTAGGCAACGTCCACAGATGAAGAAAGTAAATCCAAGAGAACAAAAGCTAAATAACAAAAGGGCAAGTGAACACAATCAGTCACAAGGGTGGAAATAAAACTAAAAATGACAAGAAATAAACCAAATCAATATACAGTACTTGTAAAATGAAATAGGAAGAACTAAGAACAACGAAAACAGCTAAAACCCCCGCCAAGTAGTAAAAGGTCACCCGGAGCCATATTCCCCATTTTGAAACAACTTTATTGCTTTAGCAACAAAGTCATCTTAAGGTACTTTTAAAGATATGGACCAAACAATTTATAGTTTAGTTCAATTCACTGTACTCCAATTATAATCCAAGACCATCTAAATTGTGTTCATATAAACCAATTATTATAAAATAATCACCTTGCTAAGGACCTATAGATTGCATCAAATCTTTTCATCAATTTAGCCCAACTATCCTGAGCATGTACAGTGTAATAGGTGACAGTGAAGAGAAAAAGATCCCTTTAAACAAGAAGAAAATCCTCCAGCACACCCAGGAAGGGGGCTCATCTGTCTGGACCAGTTGGGGATGGAGAGGACAGGAAAAGGGATCAACAAGCACAGTAACGATAAACAAAATTACGCAAAATGGGTTTTTAGTGGGTAACCTATAAAACCGAACATACACATTCAGAAGTGCAACAGGAAACCCACATTGTTTTCCTAAACTTAATCCAGTAGACTTCATGCCTGAAGCTAACAAATTAGCAGCCAAAACCAATTATTATTGAGACGACCGGTTTGCTTCTCAGCTGGGAGCTTCACTTCTTCCACTATTACCTTCCAGGCTGCATCCATGTTGGCATGATCATAGTCTTAGCTGGAGGACACATACATTTGGTCTTCCTAAACCTAGTCCCGTAGATTTGTTGCCTAAAGCTAATAAATTAGCAACCAATAACTGTGACCGCTGGTTTGTTTTTCAGCTACGAAATTCACATGTTCCACTATTTCCTTCCAGGCTGCATCCATGTTGGCATGATCATGGTCTGGAGGATACATATAGGAAAGATTCCTTTTTATACATAAAATGCTTTGGCTTCCACAACTCTACCACGTTTAGGTATCACAAGTTATGTTTATCTGGTTTTGCTTCCATCTACACTATTCAGGTCTACTTTGGTTTCCACAGTGACACAAGTTGATAGTTCGTGACATTGTCAGAAATTTGTCTCTTGTTATCTTTTGTCCTCCTTAACCTTATTCAGTAGACTTGTTGCCTGAAGCTAAAAATTTAGCAACCAAAACCACATATTATTTAGACAACTGGTTTGCTTCTCACCAGGGAGATTCAGTTCTTCCATTATTTCCTTTGATGCTGCATCAATGTTGGCATGATCATGAACATATAGTTCGTCTTCCTAAACCTAGTTCAGAAGATTTGTTAACTTAAGATAACAAACGAGCAACCAAAGCACTCTTTAAACCTCCGTAGGCTGTCGTTTTAGTAGCTTTGATCAAAATATTTACCTTGACTCTTAAACCTTGGTCATTTTTAATCAAAGATTGTGGGGGAAAAAGAACTTTTTGGACCCAGAAACAAGGAGCTGACAGAGACCAGAGACAATGTGCACAGGAGTCCATAGATTAGATTCTTCTAATCTCATCAATAATTCTGCTTTTAGAACACTTTTGTCTGGTTAAGAATAAAATAAGTGATCGGCAATTAATAGAGAACTATTAGAAGACCAAGATGGAACAGGATCTGTGGTTTAAAGCTGAAAAAACAAGACAAATAAAGTTGAAAACAGTTAAAGGGAACTAAATCAGGATATTACAAAAAGCAAACAAGAAAAACAACCTCTTTATCAGCTGTGCAGACAGATCTCAGTAGTAATTGTTACCACAATTCAGTCAGCAGGCTACACACGCTATGCTCTTCCAGGAAGAACACCGGTCCCGCTGTTATTCAGTAGTTAAACAAACTATGTATGAGAGCGAGAGGCTTCAGAGGATCGGCTTTCCGATAAAAAAAATGAACCACTGGGTAAAACGTGACCATTTAAGGCCACTTCTTTCCTTCTGATTAAACACACAGGAGCAATTTGTGAGCAAAGCCTCAAACATGAGCAGACAGAGAAGCAAAGATTGTTTCCCACAAGGAAAAGTTACGGTTTTACACCCTGTCTAAGACAACAGAAACAGGGATTTGTACAATCAAGACAAATAAGAGGCAGTAGTAAAGATCACTAAGAATCGCACCGATTAAGTAAAACTTAAGCTATAAATTTAATCTGTAGGGGTGTGATGGTGGTATTTTTTTGGGAGAGGGGGGGGCTTCAACCACAGTTTCAGTGTTGGTGTAGTGGACTGCTTTTCTTACACTGCTGAAAGACAGCAAGGAGTCATTGATAAAATCAGAAACTCTGAAGAGTACAGCAAACTTGCAGAAATCAGCAACAAAGGGACGATATGGGACACAAGTCCTGATACTCTTATTTTTTTTTAAATATATGAGGTAATAATAAAGTTTTTCAAATTCTAAGGCGCTAAAAAGCTGATTCTTCAACACAATCAGACGCTTTCTGTAATTCCTTTAAGTTTTCTTCTGGAATAGTTCTCCAGGCTTCTTAAAGGACTTTCTAAAGCTTGTCCTTGTTCCGTTCTCGTTCCAGATAATCCCACAATGGTTCAATAATGTTAAGGGCCAGGTTCTAAGAAGGATGCATCCCTCCATCAGACCTGTTGCCACTGATCTTCAGTCCCGCTCTTGTGTCATGTGACAAACCTCAGCCTTTTCTCCCTGTTTTCCTTCCTTAAGGGCTAGGATATACTTGCTATTAGCGATGCGTCCGTGTATGTATCATGGCTGCCACATGTTCCTAACATTCGTTTTGCACATAGGCCTCTCGCATTGACGCAAGGTAATGTGTCATGTGTGCGAGTTGCAATATTGACTTGAATGCTAGAGGTGCTCATGCAAATAAGAGCATGAACTCGACACGTCTGATATAAACACAATGGTGGATAGTTTTTAATACCATCTCTCAGACCTTGTCCACAACTACCTGCGTCTGTAAGACTTTTCCTCCCTGTTGCACAGTGACAAAAACAGCTGGCAACCGACTGGAAACCTTGTGGGGAGTTGGACCTTTTCACTATTCCAGAGTCCAAGTGCTGAGCACGCCCGCTAGTGGTGACCTCCAGCATTGAGCGTTTTGGCCACGCTGTGCTTCTGTCGTTTGCAGCAAGTATTTACACAAACGTAGCAAAACGTTGACGTGTATGCTACAATAAGCATATCCCAGCCCCTAATGGCTTCTTGACAGCCACGTTTCCATGGAGACCATTTCTGATGAGGCTTCAGCCAACAGTAGATGAATCAGCTGAAGGTCCAGATGCATCTCTCAGGTCCTGATTCAAGTCTTTGCTGGATTCGTTTTTAGGGAAACACATTGTTGTTGCTAAAATCCTGTTTTCTGTCTGTCAGACTGTCTGATCTTTGCTGTTTTTTAAAGAAATGGGAACAAATTATGTGTCTTCATGAGAGGTTGCTGGTAACAAAGAGCCTAAAGATCTGATTTAAAACTGGGTCTTTGCTCAGTCTGGTCTATCCCTTGAGTTTGGAGCCTTTTTTATAGTTCAATAAGAAAAAAATGTAAATGGACAGGTACAAGAACTGGGCTGAAAAAGTAGTCAATGTTTGTTTATTTGTTTTTTCATAGGATCCCCATTACTCATCACTCCATTATAGAAGCAATGGGTAAACAAAAAGATGCTCAGAAAGTTGCAGAACTATTGCTTAAGACCACTTTGAAAGATTACAGAATGTGCAACTGAGGTTAAATATAAAGAAATGAGTAATGAACCTACACTTTTCCACATCAGTGTGTTTCTTCAGAGATGATGGCAAAAGGAGGCATTTGCAGGAATCTGGTGGACTCAAATTCCTACTCAAGAAACAAAAGTGCACAGTAAACAGCTGTAACACCTGAAACATCCTAAAATGTTTTACCACAGAAGACTCTGATCAAAACTTCTACAACTTCCCACCAAAGATCTTTTCTTTCTTTTAATTAGTCTTAATGACGGTGGACCGTTCAGGAAGCTGTGCAGCTAAACCAGTCAACACTCCATGCACAGAGGCTGAAAAGCAGCTGAGCACAAACTTCTAGTTGGGTTCCCTCCATAAAAAATGGTTTATTTCATGGGATGACACCCTGACAGGAGAATTATATTAACTAACCAGCTGACATGCCATCAGATTGGATGAGCATCATATATCTGCACCCAAACTCCATTTCTAACACTTCAGTAAACATTTTAGGGGCTTTTTCAGCTGCACAGCGGCTCCCTCCTGCAGCACCTTTGGTCATGGTTTTCAGTCAGGCCCTCACAGGATGACAAAAGCTGCTCCTCCACATGTGTTCGGGTTTGTCTCATCTACACATCTGGAAGGATTAATGGTTGCAGGGGCAGGAATCAGCCCTCTGAGAAGCATCCACAGCTGGGACAGCTCCTCTGCTACAGCAGAATTTTCAACACTTGGATGTGGATACTTATCAGCCAGCAGCTGGGACAGATTTACACCGAGGGTCAGGCCAGTTCACGAAGATAGTTACTTACACTGTGTCCAAAGAGATTACAGGACAGCTCCTTAAGAACTGTTAAAGACAACCTATATCAAGTTAAGACTAGGAAATAAAAGTGTGAACTTAAGCTACATAAAATCAGGCTTAAGATTTTGTGGAAAAATTATTGTAGGGTTTAATGAGTGGATCAAGAATCAGGATGAGGAAGCTTTGGTGGAATTATCTGCTATAACACAAAATCTCTGGTTCAGGTGGACTAAGTGGTGCCTGACCAGAGGAGGACAGCATCCAAATGAATGACGTAGCTTGAGATACCGGGGTTAGCCAGTTCTCTGGTGACTGTACCATTACTGCGTTTCAAGAAAAGTAAAGCTTAAAAGTTGCCCCTGACATGGCTGCAGTAGGAGCTGCAACGAGTAGCACTGGAGGAGAGAAATCCACCATTTATACAGCAACATATCAGGAAGAAATGATCAATATTATGGGTTAGGATTCAACCTGGTCACCACAGCTGCCATTTTACAGGCATACACAGTGTCTATGAGACTTATGCACCAGTTTGTTTTTCTCTTTTTCAACCCCAGCTCCAGCAAGGTTGGGATGCTGTTTAAAATGCAAGATAAAAGATAAAACCTCAAAATCAAAATCTCATCAAGCGATATTTTATTCCCAATAGAACATAAACAACATATCAGATGTTGAAGCTGAGACATTTTACCATATCATAGGAAATATGAGCTCATTATGAAGAAGATGAAGCTGCAGGATGAAGGACATCTGCTTGTTCCTTGTAGACAGTAAATATCTCAGTAGACTTTACTGTAAGCCTCAGCCATCGCAGTCTCATAGTTGAAAGGACTAAACAGAGACAGACAGGAAGATTCCTCATAGACAGACAATAAATTCCTCAGTTTTGTCCTGCAGCCTCCAGCCAGAGCTGCAGACATCTCGTCTTCCAGTGGGAAAAGATCTGAGAGTCTGCGTCCCACAGGACGGAGAGCTGAACATCACAGAGATACACTCCTCCAGCTAAAGAAGAAAATCCCACTTTAATCTTCACGGCCAAGGGCTAAAGGTTTTAGGAGACAGATCAAGATACTAACCTACCCACCCCCCACCCCCCAACCAACTCCAGCTCAGCTGCTTTTTTGCGCCACCGTGCATCAGAAACGTCTTCTTGGCTTTATTCCAGCCATAGAGGAGCTTTATTTTTCTTCTTTTCAGACACACATAGAACTTTCTGCTCACTGGTTGATCTTTGGCTGCTCCTGATTGGACATTACAGTCAATCTAAGCTCTCTGATTGGTGGAAAGTTTGACAGGAAGTGGCTTCATCATCATGTCCAGGTCTAAATAGAGGTCTCTTAGCAACATAGTAGTGATAGTGATGTTTTTATGGTGAAAATGTGATAAATAATGCTGTTATCATGGATCACTTTGTGAGGAAGGTTTCCAACACCTTGTTGAATCAACGCCACCAAGAATTAAGGCAGTTTTGGAGGGAAAAAAGAGTCTAACCTGGTACTAGAAGGTGGACCTGGTAAAGTGAGTCTGTATTTGTCAGAGCACTAACTGGTTTGTTAGAAATTCTTCAGAAATACCTTTTTATCAGAACATGAACACATTCACTGATTGGGGCAGCGATGCATCTTTCCTGTGAAATCTCAAGAGTCATGATGTTTTCTCGCTGATTAACATTAAAGTCCAGTCATTAATTAATTCTGTGGGGTTTCCCAGCCATGCAGGAAAAGTCTGTCACTTAGAGTCCCGAGGGATCAAACTGGGAACCAGCTCTGAGTGACAGTAAACTCAGCAAATAAACTTTCTTGTAAACTCTCATTTTCTGGTTGTTGGAGCTGTCAAACCTGCTGTTTCAGAGGATTGTAGTTTAATTGCCTGTAAAAGATATAATTTCTATTTTCATTTTTATTTCGGATTAAGTGAAGCTGAAATCTGAAGACGTATAACGGGATGAAGGACATTTTAAGGCTGATATGAGTAGGACCAATCTGACCTCCTGTCAGTGTTTACTCCCCTCTCCACTGACCTCTTTATCTACTAGTTTCAGTTTCTATCCCTTCACAAATCCTCATCATCTCCCTCTAAATCTCCCCCTCCCCTCCCCCGCCACTGCTCACTGCTTCTGGTGGCCATTTTTACTTTTTTCCCCCTGTAATTTATTCATGTATTCAGCTGCCAAACACATCGACATGCTGCAAAACAATGATGATGTCAGTCTGAGGGTCTGAAAACAGTCGCTCTTTAATTTAATTCTGACTTTTAATAGCAGTTTGTCATGGTGTCAGGAAGTAGTCGTAGCCCTGCGTTATCAGGTGAACAGTATTTATCTGTCAGCCTTAAACAGCTTGTCAGCGTCTGAAAGCAGCACAGCTGCTATCGGCAGGTCCACGTGCTTGAAGTTGGTTCAGAGGGATAAATCTGGTTTTACAACATTGTGTTTCAGCAATTATCTGCTTCTCTAAAGCTAACACAGCCAGCAGGTCTATTTGAGAGGCCAAACTGAGGCATTGTTTGTCTATCTGCACTAGAAACACAGTCTCTGGATGTTTGTGGGTCGAAGCCTCAGCATGTTTGTTGAACCTGTCAGAAAAGCTGTGTTAAAAGGTGAAAACAGTCCATCAGCATCCCAACCCCGTTCAGGTTATAAGAATTTCATACTTAAGTAGGTTCACTGGTCCTTTTATATAGTTAATAGGTACGTTCATGTGAAACGTCACCACCAACATCCCCTCATGAGTGCCTTATGCTGGTCTGGTTGTTAGGTTATGCATCTACTAGAGGGCAGTGCAGAGTTCAGTATTCACTTCAGTTACAGACATTAAACATGGCGACGATGGAGGAGATCATGATGCTCATTCCCAAGAAGAGATGTAAAAAGAGTCAGCACAGTAGATGGTGGTGGTCTGTGCAGCCATTAAAGGCTAAATAATTAGGATTTTTTCTGTAAAAATTATTTAAAATGTTTTCTTTTGTTGCGAGGGATAAAAGGAAGCTTCCATATAAACAATCTGTCTCTCTATATCAACAATGTCTTTGGCAAGCTTTTCTCCTTTCAAAATAGGAGTTACGTGACAGAATAACTTTGGTGCACTGTGTAGCTCTTTCCTACTTCCTGGTTTCTTAACCAACCATATACGACTCCCCACTGTTGCCAAAAAATGCAGCATTTGTTATTTTATGTCAGCAAAAGAGCAGCAGCCTGCAGGTATGGAAGCTAGTACAAGAAGTGGACCAGAAATAGTTTCAGAAAAACCTAAAAGGCTCGGCATCCTGTTAAAAAAGCAAATGACCAAAAACAGAATAAAACGAGGATCAATATTGGAAAATCTTTTAAAAGGTGGAGAAGTCTGAGAGACCAAATTAATTTCAAGATGGATGCAGAGCTTGCAAAGTTTCTCCTCATTAAGTAAACACCAGAATTTTGCTTATATTGACCAAAACGTTTACCTTGATTTACAAAGATTTTAATCTAATTTATTTCTCGACACTCATTAAATTAATTTGTGTAACTGTATGGATATATCAGTTGAGTGAATTGGTAGCGTATTAGTTTACAACAACAAATATAATGATGTTTGGGCCAAGTGAATACTGTGTTTGTCCTTATAAAGTTATGAAATTACTATCAAATTTATTTACTAAGCGAGACTAAGGGAAAACAGTCACTGCGTGGCATTTGTTGATTACCGTAGCTTTTGTTTACATTTTATGCTAACGTAAATTAGCACATGAAACTAGCACTAGCATTGCAAAGCAAAGGAACTTACTGTGTGTGAATCATCTTTGCTCGTCATCATGTTTGCTGGCGTTATGTTCTCTGTCCTTCATAGACTGTACATAAAAGTGCTGTCCTCTCACAAACTGGCAACCTGGCGAAACTCTCCAAGGGGGAAGGGGGACGCTCTCCTTGTTTTTCTCTTTCGACTGCAGTTCTGATTTGAAACACTAGGTGTCAATGCTACTTATTTTGCCTTTAAATACATCGCTCAACTGCTGCTCAACACTGCCCCTATGGTTTCTGGTGGTACTACTTCATATGCTACGCATCTGTAATCTCTCTGCAAATGGGCTGAAATACCCATGTAGAGGACGCAGAAGAATCCTCTAGTAACAGTCGTACTAAACAAGCAAGTATGTAAAAAATTACCCTCATGACAGGCCAGTCGGTTACACGAATAAAGGGTTATAAAACAAATATCCTCTCAGCTCAAGGCCAACTAGGAGTGAATGCACAACTGATAGCATGGCTAATTTAGCCTCTATAGTTAGCGCATGTGAAAGGCAGGTATCAACTGGCACAACTTTACGCAGAAATTGCTGCAGTTATTGTTGCAAGAAGGAGGCCAGACAATTGGCCTAAAAGATGTCCAATCCTTAGTTTGGTACTTCAACAAGAGGAATCCACAAAAATATAAGCTTCAATTGTCAAGACATGCTGACCACATGAGCTTCTCCAAACACACAAACACACCACACAGTGGTGTTGTCATGCCCACTCATGGGCTCTCACACAGAAAACAATCAGCACTCAGAGATAACAGCGATGTTGTTCCCTCCCTGCCCCTTATTCGGTCCGAGTCCCAGGCAGTGTCAGTATGACTCAGAGGTCCGCTGAGAACAAACGATGGCTTCCCTCCATCCACCCATCTGTTTACTCAGCCATAGGAGGCGTGAGCCCAGAAGACCTTTTTTGAAAACACAAAGCAGAAACAACACAGGGGAGAGGAGACAAAGGAAGAGGAGGCAGCATCAAGTTATTCTTGGAAACAAGCTGCTCTAATGTGGCCCAAACTTATCCAGTTCTGACCTTCATCCTTTATTGATTTGTCACAGTCAATCGTCAGATACCGCAGAGATGTTCACCCCTGAATACAGTTACAGTCAAAGTCCACGTTTTGCAACTGATAACTGCTTATGAAAGCTACTCGCTGGGTTCAGAGGACAGATGAGGAGCCTCATCACTGCAAGACTGAACCCCATTACCTCCAATAAGAATTCAGTCGCAGCGGCTTTCTATTCAATGAAACAACAGAAAAAACGGTTTTAAGTTCCTCAACCCTTTAAACTCCAGGAGGTGGCCCTCTCCAAGCGCGATCCCTCATATCATCATCAGTCTCAGGAACAATAGTGTGAAACTAAGTGATGGATAGTTACACTTTTGGTGATCTACAGAGGTTTTCCAGGCATTTCTATCCCATCCAGGAGGTTTACAATCCAGCCACTAAATATAGTGTCTACTCAGAGACTCTATCTGATAAATTCACAATGATCCATGATAACAGCATTACTTATCAGATGTTCATCATAAAAAGATCACTATCACTACTATGTTGCTAAGAGACCTCTATTTAGACCTGGACATGATGATGAAGCCACTTCCTGTCAAACGTTTCACCAGTCAGAGAGCTTAGATTGACGGTAATGTCCAATCAGGAGCAGCCAAAGATCAACCAGTGAGCAGAAAGTTCTATGTGTCTGAAAAGAAGAAAAATAAAGCTCCTCTATGGCTGGAATAAAGCCAAGAAGACATTTCTGATGCACGGTGGCGCAAAAAAGCAGCTGAGCTGGAGTTGGTTTAGTGAGGATAGCAGGTAAATAGTAGCAGAAATCACTGGAAATGAGGAAAAAGTGGAAATATTTTCTGTTGTGTGTTTGTTTCAATGCCAATATTTTTTTCTCCTGAAAGCCAAGACTTGAGAGAATGATTTGCAGATGAGAAAAGGCTTGGTCACTGTTGATCTGTGTGTTATTTCTACAAAGTTCTGTTAGTAATAAATTCTCTTTTCTTCTTCTGGTCAGCCTTTATGCTGCTACATCTATTGGTTAGGGCTGAATTTAGCCATCGACTATAGTCAGCAAAAAAAAGAAAAAAAAACCTACAGAGGGAGACCTCATCTTTTTCCCTTATCTCTGCTGAGAGTTGCACATGCGCAATAAAGTCTGCCAGGGGAAAGATATGGTGGCGGACCACGGAACAAAACGGCGGCAGAGGATGTCAAAAGTCTGGGATAATTTCACGTTAAACTTACAAAATAAATTAAATACATGTGAGAGTAAGTACGTCTGCAATGCTCGAACGTTTAAAGATGAGGAACATTGGACTCACATAACAACCTCATGCAAGATATAAAAGCTGAAAGTGAAATAGAGCCATTTAATAATTATGAGATACATAATCTGATTAGTCGACTAATCGTTTTAATAGTCGATGACTAATAGACTATCAGAATAGTCATTTGTTGCAGCCCTAATGCTGATACATTCATTTACCATCATTTTAACCTCATAATCTGACATCTGAGGCTGGAAACATCATGTTTGATGCTGACTGGGATTAAAAGCTCCAGCTGCTACAGGCTGGTTAACATTAAAAAATAAACCAGGCGGAACGAAAATGGCAAAAATTATCTTAAAGTTTTGAGAGTTAAACCTGTTGATTGAATCCTTCCATTCAATGTTAAACTAAAGAACAGTGGAAACAAAAACCAGTTAAACGCATCTTTAACAAAATATGCGTTAATGTAAATAAAGGCTGATTTTTCCATGAGCTCCATCTTGTAGTCATTACCGTCTTCATCCCATTATGGCTGAATTATTTGTGATAATGTGGATAATCTCAGCAAAGCCAGACGATGCAGCTGCAAACATCTGCTGCGTAACGTTCAAAGCTCTTTAGGAAAATAACCTGAAAAAGATCAACTATCCAAGCACACAAAGACATGCCTTTTCCAGCGTCAGCCTCGAGTGTGTCACAAAGACTGATAATAATACACTCAAGGCTGAGAGTCGCTCACTTCAGAATCACCAAAAAGCACTTTTAATCACAGTAACCTGAGTCAGAAGCATGCCTGATGGAAGTATCTGCACCATTTAGTTGTTAACAAAGCTTTGGAGGAATGTGGAGCCACTTCTGTAATTATCAAACATCTGCCGGTGAGTCAGACGGGGATTTGTGTGCAAGCTGAGACCACATGTTGGTTTGGTTCTGCTCCTGGTACCATGAAACTCTGATTCAAGCTGGTTTAAACTGTTCCTAAAAGATAAAAAGTGGTATCCGGCTCGGACCTGGAGGCCAAATTCTAAACAATTTGTAGTATTAAATATAAAGTCCAGTTTCTTTGGCGAAAGCTAAAATGGAACCCAGAAAGAGAACCAGCCAACAGTCCTCCGCCAGCCTCATGCAGATGTGTCAGCTCCATACGACCAGGTGTTCACTGTTCGGTCAGGTGTGGGCGGGAAGATTCACCCAAACCCTTCACCGCCTTGTTTGGGTCTCTTCCGGGCCCTCTCCTCCAACCTCCGCCCAGAAAAACTCTATAGCTTCTATGGTTGTTTCCATAAGGAGCGTCATTCAACTCGGATGGAGGTCGCCCTGCTCCCCTCCCCGATCCACCGGCTCAAAAATGTTTTCTACGCCCTCAAACTTGAGATGAGATCATCCTTACAGGAGTCTGCTGATAACCATTGCTACGAATAACCAGACAAAGGAATTTTCCTCTATCCCTGACTAGTCCACTGTTTTCTTTATCTCCTTTGGTCTTTTGGAGTTCTTTTTACTTATTTATTAAATATTTCTTATTCTATTCCTATTAACTATTATTTTCTAATTGCACATAGTCTTAATTTCCTAAAAAGGAAGTGGCTGGAGGTCTTTTTACATTTCCTTTGTTTTGTTTTCTTGTTGTGTTTGTTCTGCGGGTGCAGTTCATAGTGGTTTCCATGTATTATTGTGCAATTTCTGTCTAAAACCAAATAAAGTTTGGGGGAAAAAAGATGATGTTAATTTAAAAGAAGTATTTTTATTTATTCTGCTTTAAAGCAACAGCTGGCTTTGGGTGGGATGTAAACAGCAATGAGGGAACATTTTGTCCTGGAAGTTGAAGCATTATGGTCGAGGGTGAAATGAAAGGCTAGATGGCTCGGTGTTAGCTTCTCTACATCTGCAGCTTTAGGTGGTGTTAAATTTATTGTTTCTACGATGCATCGTGAAGCGGACGTAGACGATTCTGCATTGATGCAGTGACAACAATTGATTATAAGTAGTCAGAATTAATTAAAGTAATGTATAGTAATGATGTTTTCAGGCCGTGGAACGATAAAATTCTCAAGCTGAAAATAAAAACGTTGTTTACATGTTTATGTTTGTCATTTTTTAGGACATTCAGATTGATTTCTGAAATAATTGTATATAAAAAGCGAGTTTAGAATTATTTGACTGCTTTTATTCCTTCTTTTCTAAGGAAGGACTGACTGGTTTTCATTTACAACTCATGGTCTTTGGGCTGAAATGATGGAGTGAGTTGTTACAGCTAGCCCACATTTAGCTGGTTCCGCATGGACAAACCCACGTTAAAAACCTTCTCAGGTTCACTTTTCTAGATTCTACTTTTTCACAGTTACTCATCAGACATTATTTTACAAGTTTCTAGATAAAGTGAGCTGCTATTTTATGATTCAAAGGTTGTTTTTACTCTAAGTATAGCATTTTTCTTTGGAGCAGATTGAAAAAAATAATTTTTCTATGGTGTTCCAGATTAATTTTTTCAGACACAGTGACATGTATCCTTATTCTGATACTTCTGTAGTAATCTCACATGTCTCAGCTTTCTGTTGAGACCAAGATTCTACAAACAGCCCTGGTAGTTGTGAAGGTATAATTAGATTTTTCTGGAGATGTGATTTCAGATAGGAGGTCTCATAAAGAACAGACTTGATGCCAGAGTTTCCTCTCAGAGGCTTAGTGAAGTCCAAGTCTTGACAGATCAGAGTTGTTTTGATGAAACCTCTCCAACTTTAGGTAGATGGTCATAATCTTCTACCTGATACCTTTGCTTGGTGCTGCCGCTGGTGGATGGAATCAGTACTGCAACTACTAAATATAACTGACATATACACTATGTAAAATACTGGATGTATTGACCTCATCAGAAGTCATCTTTAGGAAATCACTGAAACTAACAGGAGGAAGAAGTAGTAACCAACTCACTTAAAAACTGCTATAATATTAGCTAGAAAATGTTGAAGTGAATTAGCCTGTGTCTGCAGAATAACGTAAAAAATCTCCATCTCATTATTTCTGGCAACTACTTCCTGCAAAAACAGTCCAGTTCTCTAACGTTGGTTGGAATTTCAACATGTAGAAGAAAATCTAAACATAAATCTGTCTCACTTCTCTTTTCTGGCCAGTTTCATCTCTTCTTCATTGACTCCTGCTGCAGAGGAGGAAACCTTTATAAAAGCTGTGAGGTGACAACCTGAACCTTGACAGCAGGAGGTCAGGTCGACTCTCACAAGTGCTTTTAGTGCTGCTCACTTCACAGAAAGGAGGATTTCAGCTGAACTGGCCTGTTTTAGATTTTTCTGCTTTAGTTGCTCAATGTATCCCAAAAAGTTCTACATAAACCACAAACATCGAGCTGAGACTTCCATTTTAAGTCATAATTTGCCTTAGAACGGCTACAATGACGAGGAGATTCTGGATGTTCAGCTGTGCACATTTCCTCAACGGACATGCAGTTAGTTGTAGGAAAACTTTTCATCCTCATTTCCAACATGTGCTCTGTCTACTGGGGCAGTAAGGAGGCACCATGGCGGAGGAGGTTGGAAGCCAAAATCAAGGCAACACAGATGGAAGAAAGCAAACTGTCAGAAGGTGCAAAAGGTACAGTCAGATGTCCATACCTGAGGCTCGGGAAACTCCCAAAAAAGACTCCAAGTACTGGCTGCACAAGGAGGTACACAAGGAAAATAGAAGGAAAATGAACCATCTGTCCAACCACTGAACCAGCTAAAGTGTACTCCCAGTTGCAGGTAATAAAACACTAGCTTACCCACCAAGGCATAGCTATGGGAGCAGGAAGCATCACATAACACTGAAGCACAGGGGAAAGAGGAAGAGGAAATTATAACACTGAGAGAGCTCAGTGCAGTTCAATAAATCCCTCCTTTACCTCCTCAGAGAAAACATCCAAATGCATCCAAGGCTGACATCAAGTTTAATTTGAGTGCAGAAATGTCTTGCTTACCTGCAGATTTAAAGCACTCAGCGCTCTGTAAAGTACAGTGCAGGTAGAAAACATCCATTACTTGTTGCCTCTATAAGTCACAGCACACAGCTGGGTCAGAATCAGCCTCCGGGATCAGTTCTGCAATCAGCCACAGGCCGGTTTGATTTCCATCTTCACTGAACGTTTGATGAGTGAATAACAACCTTAAATAAAAAGCTGTGATGTTTTTTTTTCTCTTCGAAACTAAAGCAGAGGGATGAATAGACATGTTCGTCCTTCTGGATGTACCTGACCTGTACATTTAAAACTGTTCCACTTGCATTTATTCATTTAGATCATGTTCGATTCCTTGTCCATAACCTACATTCATCCCAGTTTACTAATTTTATCCAAAACCAATGTCACAGGATTTCCTGGTTTCGTTGTCTAGGCCGCAGCGTAACCTCCTCATTCCTCAGCATCCAACCAGCAACCTCAGACGTTCACCAAAGGTGACGATTCTGCAGCTAGTCGCCGACCACGGGGATGGTGGGATGAAAGAGACAAAAAGCTCTGCATGCTCTCCACTGATTGGCTGAATCCACATTAACCCATCAGTCGTGATAACAGAAGCACTCACAGTGGTCTGAATAAGGAAACATTTCATGTCTGTGTTTATATTCTGCATCTGTTCTCCAGCCCTCAGGGTGTAACAGGGTTATTCCACCGTCTCCCTCCAGCTGGAAGCAACCGTCACTTCCAGCATCGTCTTTCTGTTGTCGACAACATTTAAAACTGGTCTGAGTTAAAACACCAGTTTAAGTATTTGTTCCATCAGACGATCACATTAACTCTTCGATTTCTGACCATTAAAAGACGAATTAAATATTTTCATCCCGACTTCCTTTGTGAATTTTCATCAGAAACTAAGTGATGAAATAACGAACGATCCCTCTTTGCTGTGCTTCAGCTCTGCCTCCAAACTTCATCTTGTAGGGGGGCTGTTTGTAACCATGGCAACTATACAAAGAGGCTGGTCCTGGCTCTGATTGGTTGTTTTTCGCAGGTGTGACAGATTTTTGCAAACTGGACACGGAGGAGCTGAGTTCATGATACGGTTGATATGTCATGTTACGGTTTTATCAAATATGAGAAAATATTAATTTCTATCTATGTTCTTTTTGAAGGAAGGTTCACCAGCGTGTTTTTGTTGCCATAAAAATCATGTGCACGGATATGATGCAGATGAAAGAGATGTTACAAGCCCACAGGGTCATTTTTAGCAAATTAGCAACAAATTGTTTCCTACCTTTTTTTTTTAATTCTATTTCTTTTATTGTATTGATTTATTTTTATTTATTTACCATAATTTGTAATTTTATTTAATAACTAATTTCGGCTGTATTTTAATTTATTCCAGTTGTTTTATTTTTATTTTTCCTTTATATGTTTTTAGTAATTATTTAGTTTTTTTGTGTATAAATTGTAAATAAGTTCTGGTGTTAAGGGGTTAAATAGGGCAAAATTTCTTTGTCAGAGGTGGTAAACTGGGGGTATCAGGTTGAATCTGAGATGTATTGTTGATATCTGCTGTTGCACCTCTGCAGTGAGCTAATTGTTAATAATCACACAAAAGTAGTGGATGGAAAAACGTGCAAGTTCATTTTGTTTTGCAGGTTTTTATGAAAATATAGTAAAAGAAATAATAAAAAAGTGTAAATCTGGAGACTTACAATCAATCTCAACTGCTGATTAAAAGAAGACGGGTATGTCCAGTTAGAGCTCAGCATGCACCTGTAAGATGAGCGCTAACTCGGTAAATCAGAGGAGAGCGTGCATGTTATACCTGCACATGCACTGTCCAATGATTGGCTGAATCCACGCTACACCTCTGCATCTGGTTTCATAACTCTGAAAGCCTCTCTTCCTCTGTGGAGCGGTTTCACTCCAGCAGACCAGGTTATATAAAAGTAGACGGTGCCACAGAGCTATGGACTTCCTGCTTTTCAGACTATGTCCTTCAAACGTCAACGCTGTCAGGAGGGCCTCCCCCCCACCCCCGATATTTATGTGAAAAATTCACACATTTTTATTTTATACCAAGTTTTAAAGCATTTAAAGGCAGCTGTGACTCGCCTTGGGACAGAAAAGCGGATAAATCTTTTGCCTGTTTTTCTACTTTCTTTTTTTACATATCTGCTGAATATCCTCACTTCCAGCTCAGCCAATCAGATCCAGCTGCTCACTGCTGTTTGTAATGTAGCGGACATGATTTATTTAAGCTGATTCCAGAGGAGCTGAATCCTCACAGCATCAGCTAAGTTCCTAAATATAAATGTGAACTGCTGGAGGAGGAGGAATAAGTAATCAGATAAGTGAAGGAGGAGGAAGAGAAAGGGAGGAAAGAAGAGCAACGACCGGGTCAGCTGTCAAACTGCTGGTGAACTGATACCTACAGCAGATGCACGCAATGAGGTTTGTCAGGACAAAGGAAAGAAGAACTGATGATAAATGAAACTGGTAGAAGCTCACGTTTAAAGAGAATTCCAAGAAATGAAAACGGTGGTTAAATCAGTGAGTGAATGAGCAGCGAAGGCTGCTGGAAGATGCCGGAGTGTTTTCTACGGCAGCCTGGTCTTCTGCATGTTGTACTACTGACCCCGTTCTATATTAGTCAGCAAGCACAGAACATCTACCGGCTGCTTTACGGACAGATTAACACGTTCAGGCAGGTCTGCTGTGGAGACGAAGAGGAAGAGGAGGAGAGTGGCCATGTTCAGAAAGCCGGAGGCCAACATCAGCTTCAGGAAGTAGAATCTACGGATCTACTGATAAGCTTGACTTTTACCAAAGACACACGAGCTGATCAAATTCTGGGAAGGACAACAACTAATGTGGACATAAAGTCCGATCACAAATTCAATGATTCACTATTTGCTGAAGTCACGAATTCTGCCACCAAATGATTTAGAGAATTTCACACAATCACGTCATAATTTTCTTCTTCAGTTCAATTAGACATTTGAATGAAAATCCGTCTGTTCCTTTAACACCAGAACAAAGCACGTTGTGTGTCGAGCTTTCACGTTCAGACAACTGAAGTTTACGTTTCCCCGAGATTGTGGACTATTTTTATTGTTGACTATTGTCAACAAAGTTGACTAATCATTGCAGCCCAAGTGTCAACAAGTTGGTGTCTGTTACTATGCCTGAGTAAACTCCAACAAAACAACTCTCCCTGTCAGGATGCATGGTCACTACCCGCAACAAGATCATTTCCAAACATTCATGTTTGCACTGAAATTCACCAACAGCTGAGTTTTGTGAACATTTAGGTCTAAACTTTGAGCAAGAGTTGAAAATAAACCCCAAAGTTCTGTTTTATTATGTTTAAAAGTAGATCAGGGAAATCCAGCTCTGGTCCTCAACACCACTGTCCTGCAGGTCTAGATGCTCACCTAAAGACAAACATGGGTATTTCACATGTGATCCTGTGTTTTTTGTTTTTTTTTTTCACATGTGTTTCACATGTTTGCACATGGGAAACAAGGTTTTGGTAGATTTTTATGGGAATCGTGAAACCTGTGTGGTTTTATTTGGTCACATTTCATGTTATTTAGCATGTAAATGGCTGTACAAAACCACAAGTTTCACATTATTATATGGGTTTCACGTGGGAATTTACACGGGTTTACATGTGATATTTTATATCACATGTATATTTTATATATATTGCACATTTCACATGTGCAAAATATGTTTCTCATGTGTCAAACCACATTAGGTCATATGTGAAACACTTGTGGTTTCCTGCTCCTACACACCAGCTTGTCAAGTTCTATGCAAGCCTATTAATGATCCACTCACATAAACCAAGTTTGTGTCCCTAGAGGACTGGAATCTACTGTAGTAGATGATTATATCTGTTTTTCGGCTCTTATAAAGGCCAAATCAAAGTTTAAGGGTTAACTAATTAATGTCTGTTTGCTTTAATCCAACTTGAAATAGTTAATCACATCTGAAACACAAAAGCAAACACAAACATAGTCGATAGTAGGTGTAGCAAGGTTACCATAGCAACAGTAAACTAAAGCAAAAAGAGTAAATCAGGATAAATAAAAACAAACGTGTAAGGGACAAGTGGTGAACAGATAAAATCTCACACACTATATGAGAAACAATCATGCAGAAACCAGGTTTTACGGTTTGTTGCTGATATAAAATAAATGCTTGTTTTCAGCTTGATGCGACCCAGATAGTCGGTCAGAGGGCCGACACCACGGCTGTTTTCTGAGGCGTGGACGGGTGACTGTTGTTCCTGGTTCATACTGCGGTTAATAACTAACGCTGCTGTCGACTCAGGAGGAAAATTAACAGCACCGATCCCGTTAACTGTTTTTAAACCGGATTTTACTTCTAATGTTATTATTGCATTAAGTGATAGATGAAAAGGCCGAAGGTTTTTTGCAAATATCAGCGATGACCTGCCCTGAAGTTTATTTAAACCCAGAAAAAGCAGCTTGTTTGTCATTTATTACGCTAACCCAGCTCTTAAATGAATTGAAAATTGATTTACTGTAAATTAGAGGCTAGAATTGATGATCATGACTCTCAGATCTGCTGTCAGACATCAGGATGAGGCACCTCTGCAGCCTTTTAGTTCCTGTCTGGTCTGGATGCTTTTGAGCTTCTGGAAAAGTGTCAGCATCATATTCTGACTTATGATTCTGCAGATCTATGATGATGTTTGGATTATTACAGAGACATGAACATTTTCATTCAGGTGGATGTAAATCTGCTGGTTTCAGCCCTCATTCGGAGTGTGAAAGGTCCTGCTTTCATCTGCAGGTCTGGAGGCCAACCATGATCCCCCCGCTGGCTGTTTATATCAGCAGTACTTTTCCGCTGACCTCAGCAGCTCCTCTGTATGTGGCCGACCTTGAATCCAGACCTGAGCGTGGACTGAAAGCTTCCTCGGGCGTAAACAAACAAAAATTTGTTTTCAACAGCGAGCCGAGCAGAACCAAGAAAAAAAAGTGTCAGTAGTTAAAAAATGTCTGAACACCACAAACCTGCAGGATCTTTGTCTGACTTAACAGTCTACAGCTCGACCCATCTGACCAACATTTTCCTCCTTTGTCAAACTACAAACATGAAGAGTCAGAATTGTCGAGTTAGCGGCTTCCTCAACATTTGGAGGAGGTCAGGAGGTCACATGACAGCAGGAGCGCTGCTAAACGGGACAACGTAGACCCAACCTTCACTAAAGCCCATCTTTTATCCCGTCTTCATATGTGTCTGAGGAGAGCAATGAAAACCTCTGCTTACTTTGTTTTCAGGGAGGTGATGTGAAGTTTTTTGTTGTTTTAAAACTACAAAAGGATAATATAAGATAATCCTGTCTTAGTCCCAAAATTAGTTTATTTTAATTTATTTTCATTAAATTTTTTTTATAGAAATGTTGGCTTGTTTTTTAGTCAGAAACCACAGAGACAGCACAACGTGACGAGGTCACTGAACGTTACATTACACGCATATTCTACATTTGTTTGATTAAAAATAAAAAAAATAAGTCTTTTGTGACGGACAGTTTTGCTGTTCAAACATAATGGACCCAGCATGAGGTCCATGGCTTTTAGGGTTAGTGTGCAATGGTCATAGTCCATAGCAGAAACCAGATATGTGGAACTTTCTTTATTTCTACTGTTCCAGGATTATTTATGTGTCAAACAGCAGCTACTCTGCTAAAGGACAGCTGGATGTCAAAGCTAGCTTCCTGCTGTCTAAAGAAATGTTCAAAACCATTTATATAATGTAGTTTCCAGAAAGAAGTCCAGCTAGAGGTCCTGTAGCTTTCCATGTGTTCATATGTGGGATTTATTTATCCTTTACGCAGCAGAGAGGATGTTTGCTTACTTCTTGTTATATGATTTAGTTACGTGGCCATCAAAAGATGGAAATAAATAAAACTTAAAGAGCTATGATGAGGGTTGGTGTGGTTTTACACATACGCAGAATAATAGTGTTATTTGTAAAATCAGGATATTTTTCTGTGACAATGATCTTACCAAAAAAATCTGTAATCTTGACATCCCTCGTCCTCACACAATGATCATAACCGTCATAACCGAGTCTGCAGGTCCTAAAGTTTTTCTGGTCTGAGTTTCGTGATGGTTTTTGCAGAATCAGGATTTTAAGGGATTCAGGTTTCTACCCACTCTGCTCATACCTAAAACATCCATTCAGGTGGGTGAAATAAAAACTGAGAAAAAGACCAAGCGAGCTAGAGCCAGAGCTCTGATTCCAGGTGTTTCTCCGTACAGGGCCTCATGACCTCCTGCCCTGCATGTTTTAGATGTTTTCCTACTCCAACACACTTGATTCAGATTAAAGGACCTCCTCATTGAGGTCTTTAAAAGCCTCTTAATGAGCCACCTATGTCATTCAGGTGTGATAAGTACAGAAACATACAAAACATGCAGGGAAGGGGGACCAGGACCAGGACTGAGAATGAGGACTGAGATGAGGTGGGAAGGGGAGCCTGAGGGCCAGGACTGAGAAACACCGCTCTATGAGGTATCAGTCCATTTGGTTTGTTTCTCTTTAATCTTTCAAAGTTTGGAAAAAGGAACTTCAGACGTCTTCCTGAGTCTGTGCTGCACAGCAGCTTCTCCTCATTTTTCCCACTCAGAGGTCATTCAGTGCTTTTCTGTCCTTGCTGACGTCACTTTAAGACTACGTGAAGCTGCTGCAGCTGAAAGACACAGTTGAATGAGGAATGATTCTTTACCGAGCCAAAACTCAACCTGTTCCTCCAAACGGGATTTTTAATGCTCTGAACTGGTACCAGACTGCAGCTGAACTGACTGTATTTAGACATAGAAAGGAAGACAGTAGGGCAGAGGGTGGAGGAGGGCGTGCATGGGGTGTTGGGATGTTGTTTGGGGTCAGCGGTGATTGGAAGTCTCTGGCTTTGTTTGGATCTCGTCAAGTGTGAAAAACGGGGGCAGGCCTGAGGCCCCGAGCATCGTCTCTGCGCTCAACAAGCAAACATCTGAGCCGAAGGAAAGGATGGGCATGGCTGTCTGCAGCTCTGCGTCACGTGACACAGCAACAGAGACCTCATTCACACTTTTACAGTTTGGAGAAGCCGGGAGGGACTATGAGCATCACTTCATGTCGGGATCAACAGCAGAACCAGCAGATAATGATGATGTTCTGCCTCCCCGGAGAGCTCCATGTCAGACTGCTGTGACACAAACAGATCCCAGAATAGTGATGAAAATTAGTCCCAGAGCTTCGGCTTTTATTGCTGATCAGATCTGGATGAACCAAACTGTCATTAAACCCATCACCACATCCGCAGTTGTGTTGACTTGCTCTATTACCTAACAGTTTTTCTCATATTACTCTGCATTTTACCCTGCATCTACAGACATTAAGCTTAAGTATAAGACATTGTGTAAGTTTAGGTAAAGCACTCAGGTTAATCACTCTGCATCTATCTGTTAAAGTAACGTTTAATACCTTCCAACAGCTCTGCAGAAATCACCTCTAATCTCCACATTTGGCAAAGCGCACGGTGTTTGAAATCTCCCAAATCTGGAACTCTCTTAATCATTTAGACAGTTCTAACTAACATTATTTCATTATTCTTTAATCTTCTGATGCCTTCCTTGATAAAAGCTTTGAGATATAAGACAAGTCTGCGGATTAAAAAGCCAGAATTCTTCTCTTTAAATTGACTTCCAGCTCTAATCCAGTTTGACTGCTTTTTCGTACACATTATCAGACACGTTATCTTCATGACACCCAGTTAAACCTTCAAATAAGGATCTTTAAACTCTTTAAAGCCCAGCTCAAGAAAAAATGGGGAGAAAATGACAATTTTTAAAATCTGGTCTTTTTTTGGCCTTTTAACGAAATGTAAAAAACTTTTAAAAAAAGGGGTTTTTGTATATTTACTGTTTATTCCTATGTGATGTAAAACATATTGTACTGTAAAATGTGTACCAGGGGGCAGAATACAAATATCAGATTGCGTACAAACAGGGTTTTGGCCAAAGATTTTACCATAAAGTGATGAAAAAGGTCTTAGACACTGGTCTTGAAATTAAAGGGTTAAATGTTCTGTTCTGTTTCTGCGTTATTTATATTTTTTCATCAAGATTCACAGCAATGTATGAAATAATCAGAAAAAACTTGTTTTTTTATCCAAAGACTTGGGATGAGCCTTTCAAGAATAAATACTCTGACAACTGGCTGAAGAGTAAGCAACTTCAGTGTTAGCTAACACCACGCTGCTAGCACCGTTACTTGCCCATTAAGGACATGTCCACACGGAAATCAGTTTAGGTGTAACTGCTTAGCACAGTTTCATATCCCTGTTTACAACCCATGCACATCTTTCCTGAACTGATGATGTCATAGCTCCGCCTCTCCCTTAACCTGCATGTGCAAACCTGCCACCAGCTACAACACTGGAGGATTACAGCCCTACGTTCAAAGCATGACATGGTGTTCACAACTCCTGGTATTTAGTTTGATTCTCAACCATCATCTTCTTCGTTTTTGTTTACATCGCGTGAGCTTCCGAGCATGCTCTGTGGCTTCTTCTCTGTTTTTGGTGTATTTCTTTCAGACACAGTTTTCAGAGTTTTTGTGTGGACGCAAACATTTCTTGGAATAATTCTGTCTTTATGGAAAACAGCTTAAAAAACTAAATTGGTTCCAGCTCCATGATGTAGCCTTTATGGTGCATTCACCCCAGGATAGTCATGAAATGCCTCACCTTCCTTTGGCTTTGTTTGCTTTCACACTGCGTTTTACTGAAGTGGACCAAACCACCTGGACAACGTCATGCAGTTCCAACTACTCCTTGCTAACCAAGCCAAGCCAACTTTATTTAAAAAGCACTTTAAAAAAAACAGCAGCAACCACTGACCAAAGTGCTGAATATAGGCTTAGTAGCAAGTAAAATAAATAAATAGTACAAAAACTAATAACAACCACAAAAGCATTCAAACAAAAGACAAGCTAAAACAAAAAAGTCAATACAGAATCCACAGCTCAGACTGGGTGGAAAGCCAGACTAAACTGGGGGCAGATATTTCCAAAACAACCCCTGACCAACAGGAAAGAAGAAAAAATCCAGCTCATCGATTGGCCAAGACCGAAAACAGCTTATTTACTGCAAGTAAACAATGGAGCCACGATAAATTTATTCAGTCTGATTTCTGTTTTTACTTTGATGTTCAAACCTGATCCACTTTTTAGCTGAATCTGTCCAGTATGTCTTATATTTGTACTTCATTAACATCCAACCACATGCTGGTTGACAAACAGTTTGGTAAATTAACGCCACCTTGTGGTGGCAATAATGAATTACTAGCAGGTGCTAACCCACTCTCGGACTCCAAACTACCTCCAGCGGCCTTCAGAACTGACTTCTTCTGCAGCACAAATACAAAACCACAGTGGTCTCCATGTGTTTTTGTATGCATTCAGGTTGGAACTAAACTATAATATAATTTTAATGTTGTTTTCATTAATAATACTTATTTCCCAAAAGGCAACAGAAGGCAAAGAAAATCAGTAAGCAGGAACATCCCAAATGTGGAACCAAAACCAGAAGAAATAGAAACTGGAAGAAGAACTGCTTAACGTATGAAAGGGGATCTGACCTCATACTGGTGACCAACAACAGGCGGTTTGTGTTTCATATTAAACACGGAGTTTGACTCCAAACAGTTAAAAACAGGAGGTGTAACAGCCTCCACTGACCCGATTGATCGAGGACAGTTACAGTTTAACTTACAGTCAAATATGACCTCCTAAAACGACAGCAGCTCCTTCAACACAAATATGCATTTCCTCTTTTTAGTTTCTGTCAAACACAAACAGAAGAAGAAGGAAGGACGCAGTTCTTAGGAGTTCACCTGAAACGTTCATGTTCTGTGCTAAAAACGGCCTTCCCAGCTCCTTTAGCTTCAGTGTTTTCTTTCTGAACCATTTAACCTCTTATTGACTAGAGCCCCCAGCATGATATCCATGGAGAACAGAAGATGGTTGCAGACACCAGGAAGCAGCAATGCTAACATGTAGCATAACATCACGACTAGCAGGAAACATCAATGCTAATGTGTAGCATAACATCATGATGAGGAGAAACTCAGCTCAAAGACTCTACCAAGCATTGGCACTGAAACCAAACACAGTTCAAACCCCAAGCAGTTATATGGGAATGTAAGAAAAACATGAGAACAAGGCTCTGCCTTTGATTGAAATTATTGATGAAGGTCCTGCTGGTTTCCATGGAAATGGGGGAGGTTTTATAGTGAAGGATTCACTCTTCCTATCATAGACTATCTTGGGCTTCACTTCTTTCTTGATCCTCATGATGTTTCTAAGGTGAATGTGGGGGCTATCCCTGGATCCTCCTGACTCTGCCAGTGATGAGGTGTCCATCATCATCATCGGCTGATGGCTTCCTGAGATATTTTCCTGCATAACACCTCTATTAAACACCTGGAAACCTGCTCAGGTTCACTTTTTACCTTCTACTGTAGCACAGTTCCTCATCAGATATTACTTCCCTCATTCCTAGTATTACTTTACTCATTCCTAGGATTACTTCACTAATGCCTAGGATTACTTTACTTGCTCCTAGGACTACTTTACTCATTCCTAGATGAATTGGGCTGCTATCTTCTGGTTTCCACTGACAGTAATGTGGTTTTCTTTTAGGAGGAGGTAACATTTACATTTTCTACTGTGTTCCAGGTGAAATTACTCTGACACAGTAACACATATGTTGATTCTAACACGTCTGTAGTAATCTCACATGTCTCAGCTTTCTGTAGAGACCAAGATTATACAATACAGCCCTTGTAGTTGTGAAGATGTACTTAATTTATTTTGGAGATGTTATTTCAGACAGAAGGCAGAAAAAAGTAGGCCTGGTGAGGAAGTGGTTAAATAACTTTATCTCACGTCGTCCAAATTTGCCTCAAATTTACAGAAAATCTGCACAACATGAGCAACAACTGCAGCATGTCTGGTCATTTTTTCACTCTCAGGAAAACCCACAAAGACTGATGATGAGGAGGAGGAGGAGGAGGATGATGATCATGCTGGAGGCCAACACCCCTCTCCCCTCCCACCGGCCTCGCCCCTCTTTCCTCTAGCCTTGATTGGGGATGCTGGGGCTCATCATTATTCTTGGACTAGGCCACACACACACACACACATCCATAAGCGCGCGCACAGACGCACATGAACGCGCTCACGTCGCGCACCATGCTACAGAACCCCCTGAAATTGCTTCCAGCTGTCTGAGTAAACCTGGTCCCGGCAGAGCGGAGGCAGGAGAAACTGCTGCAAACAAAGCGCGTCTCCTCCAGCTGTCCTGGACTCTGCAGTGCGGCTCGCGCCAAACTAACTCACTTCCCGGCTTCAGCTCCCTGCAACTCGCGGCTGATTGAGGAGCTTAATGAGGAAAAAGGCAAAGCTGCAGCTGCTGGGAAGTCCTGCCTGCTGACAGGTGAAGGTCGGACCTGTTTTCTCTACTTTACACCAGATGATGAGGATGGTGATGATGATGCACGGTGCGTCCCAGTCCTGCCCTGCGCATCCTCAGCGCGCACCAACCAAAAATAAATAAATAATAATAATAATAATAATAATAATAAGGAGCTGCGAAAAGAGGAGCGGGACTCACCAGTCGGTGTCGGAGGTCTCGTCAATGACGTCCTGGTAGGCGGTCAGCACGGCCAGTCTGTTCTGCGCGAGATTCACGGCCATGTTTCTGTCCCTGCGAGCATCCACACCGCTGCGGATGGAGAGAGACGCGGAATGAGGCTACACAGAGGACGGTCAGCAGCAGCAGGAGGAGGAGGAGGAAGAGGAGGAGGGTCCGACCAGTGGAGACAAAGAGGAGAGGAAGATGTCCGAAGGGTCCTAGCGCCGGCGACTCAGGATGACGGGTCCCAAAGCCGAGGACTCAAATTCAGCTGCTGGTTGAAAACATCGAACCGAGAGTAAATAAAACACCTTTCGTGCCTAATTTCTGTAAAAACCCCAAGGAGGATGTCGGGAGGTGTTATGGAGGTTCCCTGTGCTGTTCAGCAGGACTGCACGTGGTCGGAGGAACTGTTAAAATGTCCAACACATCGTCATAAACCTAAGGAGCCCCTCTGGTGACATTAATAAAAATAATAATTATTTTAAAAAGATAAATAAATAAAAGATGCACCAGCATGTTGCCCAATGTCCGCATATTGTTTTTGTTTCTGTGCATCTTTAGCACCTTAAGTGTCTCATACTTAGCAGGAAATAATTGAAGGTATGGAGCTAGGAGAGGGACATAACTGCAACTTGCATCTACATTTTTAAATTCTAACAAGAAAAGTTACAAATTAAATTACAAGTATGGTTTTATTCTACAATTCAGTGTTACTAGTAATAAACATTTGTATATTTTACACACCTAATCAAAAACCAAATATCTCAAACCCTGGCAAGGTAAGTCATTTTTATCAGTATGAAAATTGTTTTTATAAATAGAAATAATATGGATTATATAAAGGAACTGCTCTGACTAGATTTTAAGTGGACCACAAAAAAATGGATTCAATAGAACTGTGTAAGACTTCCTTGAGATCAATAAAGCTACATTCATACAAATTAAGCTAAAATAAACTGAATTGAATTGGAATGAATTGATTTGAATTAAACAAAATCTAATGGAATTAGTTTAACTGAAATAAATTGAATATGATTTTTTTAAACTAAATTGAATTCATTAAAATAAATTAAAACTAGTGGAACTAAATTGAATTGTACTGAATTGAATATGATTGATTGAACTAAAATGAATTAAATTAAATTAAAAAAAATAACTGAATTAACTGAAGAGAATTAATTTAAATCAATTTAAATTGACTGAATATGACTTATTGAATTAAACTGAATTAATTATAGAATAAAATTAAATTAAATATGACTAAATTATATTAATAATATTAACTAAATTCAATTGAATGAATTGAACATATAACATTAAGTTAAAGCATGGCTGTACTATTCTGTTTGCTCTCTGGCAATGACTTTCCTAAACTCTAAAACAGAACTTTTATCTTGTCATGGCTTTTAAAAATAGTTAAGCCACATAGTTAAGAGTTTAAAAATTCAAGCTTCCCTAAACAATTCAATTTACTTCCATACTTCAGGTCTGAACAGTAAAAAACTAAACGACAGACGTGATGAGGGACTGAAACTGAATAATTTTTCAGTCATGTTTCTTTATCCTAGTTTAAAATCTCTAACAAAATCTAATCGATACCGCTTTAATCATTCAGTCCTTTCTTTTCCTTTTTCTTTCCAAGATGGATGAGCATCAAGGCCAGTACAACAATTAAAGCAGAAGCAAAATGAAAGTGTGAAGTTTTTAAAATACTGACAGATGTTTTTAACCGGGTCTCAGGTCTGAATGGTTGTTATTCTACAGTCATTCTGCAGATCTATGATAGGCCACATGTGCAAACAAAAGCTCCACGGACATCTGATATGAACCTCCTTACTGGCATCACATAAGCACCTGTTGGCTATAAACTCACCTTGCAGGTCCACCTTCTAAGGTTGGACACGTTTTAACTCCAGAACTGTCTTATTTTGTTTATATTGTTTTTATTTTATTGTTTTTATTGTTTTATTTAACTTATCTTATTGTTATTTATTGCATTCTATTTGTGCTTTTCTTGCACCTTGTTGCCTCTATTTTGCATATTGTGTCTTGTGCTTGTACTGCTTTACTGTTGGTCTTGTATTGCTGCTGGTACCCAAATTTCCCTGAGGACTCTCCAAAGGAATTAATAAAGTATTTCTATTCTATTCTATTCTACCTCTTGGTGTGATAGATTGAAGAAGGTGTTGGAAACCTTCCTCAGACGTTTTGCTCCATATTGACATGACAGCATCACACAGTTACCTCAGGTTTGTCGGCTGCATCCATGATGAGAATCTCCCGTTCCACCACATCCCAAAGCTGCTCTACTGGACTGAGATCTGGGGACTGTGGAGGCCGTTGGAGTCCAGTGAACTTATTGTCATGTTCTAGAAAGCAGGTGGAGATGATCTGAGCTTTGTGACATGGTGCTTTATCCTGCTGGAAGTAGCCATCAAAAGATGCTACACTGTGGTCATAAAAGGATGGACATGGTCAGCAACAATACTCAGATAGACTGTGCTGGTTAAACCAGGCCACGTTGGTACTAAGGGGCCCAAAGTGGGCCAAGAAAATATCCCCCCCACCATTACACCAGCAGCAGCCTGAAGCGTTGATCCAAGGCAGGATGGATCCATGTTTTCATAATGTGTCCACCAAATTCTGAGCCTAGTATCTGAATGTGGACCTGAAATGGAGACTCATCAGACCAGCAACGTTTCTCCATCTTCTATTGTAGAGGTTTTCAACATTTTTCAGGCCACGGACCCCTAAACAGATGTAGAAATGCTAGCTCTATGTTAGTTTAGAGAAAATATCAGTCAGATATGGTAAATCCAAACTTCAGGTCTTGACTCTTCTCATTTATCGTGCCACATCAGCTGCAGGTTTCCTTTCACCGCTTACATTTTCACCTGTGGTTCCTGAGGTACAGGGTACCTTTCTTGTGCTCATGGATTGCTTTAGTCAAGTTACAAAGTTATAGTTTTTGCTCATACCAATGTCCATATGGCAGGTAACAGCTGGTGAATCACAGCGAATCTAGCAGAGCTAGCTTGTAACATTCAGCCTTGTGATTGGCACAGAAGCAACAGGGTCCTCCTATTTGTGTGTAGGAGGATTGAAGGGACAGGTCTAGGTTCATTTCATACTGTGAATGAACTGGTTCCCAGCATGAGACAGCCACTGTGTGTCGATAAATGTGTCCATTTCTAACTAAAACATATCATCCTCTGCCTCCATTTATCCATTTACTATGCTGGATTCAGGTTAATATTCAATTTGTGAGGTAAAATATATTTATTTAAAAAATTGTCTATTCAACCAAAAACTTCAAGAAACCCCCCACAGGACATCTGCGGACCCCCTGTTAAAGAGCCATCATCTATTGTCCAGTGTTGGTGAGGCTGTGTGAATTGTAGCCTCAGTTTCCTGTTCTTAGCTAACAGGAGGCACCCTGTCTTTCTCGTTTTTAATTGTTATACAATTGTTGAGGTTTGTTGTCTAGAAGAAATAAAGCCAGCTTCTTTGCAAATAATAAATCTTTAAGTTCTGCTGCATAGATTAAAACACTTGTTTTTTCCTCTTGGAGCTGGAGGCTGAGTCAGTGTGATCTCCACAGTTCAGCCCTCACAGGCCAATTTGTCCAGTCAGAGCCTCCGTTAAGAAAAGGCAGTTTAGTGTCAGTTTGCTCTGCAGGACACCATCTCATTTAGAGGAGATTTGCTCTCAGAGTCGACCTCATCCTCTGCAGCTGCTTCACTCCTCTCAGAGAAGAGAAGATTCTCATCCTGTGAGTTATTCAGGCTGTCATCATCGAGGATCCCCAATCTTCCTCTAGTTGCAGGCTCCGCTTCACCTCATTTTCTGGAGGTTTTCATCACTTTTCACCACATTGTTAGGCCCTTCAAGGTTTAAAATTTAATGTTTGCATGCTTTCAGTGAACATTATTGACTGAGAACAAATCACATTTGCACTACACAGAGAAAAACAAGAAAGAAAACAGAGCGTGTGCAGGAGATGAGGACCTGCAGGGTGAGCAGAATTAATTAATGTGAACATACTAAAGACGGCAAGGGGATGCACAGAGGCCCTGTGTGGGAGATATTCAAAAACTTTAATAACCCTTTAAAATAGCACCATGTAACTATGTTGGTACAGTGACTATTATTATGTACCTTATAGCATCCTAAAGAAGTTGGGAGAAACCACTTCCCAATTTTTTCAAATTACAGCAATCTTCAGTTTTACTGTACTGCGTCACATGCTAGCAACTGGATATCAACACACCGTTTTGATTGCACACCATGGTTGATTCAGCTAATAAACCCAAGAGGATGTTATCTGACTTTTACTGGCTGAAGAGATCTCAGAGAAGAGACAAGACGAAGAATAATGCTGTGCATATCATATTTGATACGTACAGTTTGCATCACCTCATGGTAAAAACTTTGCTCAGAACTTTGTTTACAATCTGATACTTCTCTTCTGCCCACTGATGGATACATTTTACACTACAACATCTCAGCTGGTAATAATGGCTCAGGTGGCAGAGCAGGTCGTCCAGTGACCGGAAGGTTGTTGGTTTGATGCTGAGCTCCAGTTGTTTCATAATTCTGAGATTCCGAGAGTAGGGTCTGCTAACGTCAATAGCAGACCCCTTCGCTGCACCACATTGGGAGATGGATGGATGGATGGATGGATGGATGGATGGATAGATAGATAGATAGATAGATAGATAGATAGATAGATAGATAGATAGATAGATAGATAGATAGATAGATAGATAGATAGATAGATAGATAGATAGATAGATAGATAGATAGATTATGATTGGTGTTGTTATTTTACATTAAATGTCCAAATAAGGACTTAAAAAATAGAAGATAATTTTCTGCCCATTATTTCTTGAGTCAGGCTTTTTCAGTGAGGTGCCCCCTAACAACAACTAATCCAGCATCATCTTCATCCTGTCTCTTCTCTGAGATGTCTTCTGCCAGTATAAGTCAGTGTGATGTTGACCCTTGTCTTATCTCTTGCTGTCTCTTTCTTTTCCTCTCTTTCTCCAAGAACATCCTCTTGGGTTTCTTGATGAATCGGCCACACCGACGTACAAAACGGCCGGTGTGTTGACATCCAGTTGCTAGCTTCTGACATGGTGCCTTAAAGCTAAACTTAGCTGAAACATGATGCTCTAGGCTGGAAGAAACAACTGTGAACCGTACCATCAGTGTCAGAAACACAGAGTTTTATAGTGAGACAGTTACATAGTGCTACTTTAAAAGGTTAAATCTTGTAGAAGTTTTTTACACACTGATTCTACATTTTGGATTTGTTTTTGTTATGTAATGTTATGTTATGCTCATGATCATTGAAAGTTGTATTTATTTAATTTAAAGACCTTTTTCTTCCTAAATCACACCCCCATAGATAAAGTCTGCTTACTTCTTCCTGAGCTTTTGATACAGACGTATCTCAAAAACACAAATATAAAAGATTTAACATTAAATCACTGATAAAAAGGATTATCAGATGTTCTTATTATGTAACTGTGCTGGAGGTGCTGCGTTTATCAGAAACAGGTTTTGCCTACAAACTAACCTGGGAACAAATTGTCTCCATACTCTGAAAGTCCAGAAAGGGATGTTTTGGTAATTATTCATGACTCTGATGCACAAATACAGTAAAAACTAAAAGAAAAGCATCCCTAGTACATTATAAGTGCCAAGGATTTTTATTTATGCTGAATTTAAATCTAAAGATGGTTGGCTTGTTTTAAAAAGAATGCTGGCATTATTTAGCATGCAAATAAAGAAGTGAGGAATTCCATCTGATCTGTGGATGAAGGGAGTCTCTGCAGCTTCATGATGGCTGTTTGTACCAATTAAAGATCCCAGCAGTGTCACCGCCCCTCCTCCATTATCCTCCGGCCTCAGTGTTGAGCTCTGAGAGCCGAGGGGAAGGTATGTGGGCTCAATGCCAGCAGCCAGGGCCTGGGAGACAAACACTGAGGCAGGTTACCGTGGCAACCATGCACCAATGACAGGCTGAGGGGGAAAAACTACTAAATGTCAACTTTTCCGGGAAACAGAGAGAAAAGAAGCTGGTTTTTAGTTCATTTCTCACAAGGTGCACAAAAAGGGCTAAAAGAGGAATTCCTAGACACCAAAGTCATCAGATCCAGAAAATAAAACAACTTTATCACATTTTTATCTTATTGGACAGTTTTTTTTCTGTTGTTGTTTAACAAACTAACAGAAGAAAACTATTCATTTTTGGGGGTTTGTTAAAACTGGTAAATTAGATCTTTGTGTTTCTTCTTTAGTTTTAGGATCTCCCCATCCTCCTAAGTGGCGTTGATTGATTTATTGATCAGGTTCTAAACTGGGATGTCAGACAGGGGGACAGATGGAGGACATCTGCATCCTTTGTCTGAGAGTGATTATCTCTCCTTTTGTTTTTCTTCCTGGAAGTGTCTTATTTTTCTTTTGTCCTGGTCCTTATGTGACAGTTTGGATAAAAACTCTGGACACATTTCCTCATAGGAGGTTTTTACAGCAGCTCACTTTCTAATTCCCCTTTTGTCCAGCAGAGATAACTGAGAAGAGACAGAAACTCCTGAAGCTTCAACATGAAGTCTGTTTATCTGTGTAAGAGGTGAAAATGCTCTCTGAATGTTTCCACCCAGGAACAGATGTGGATGTGCTGGATGTGAAAACAGATTAGAGAAATAAAAATGTGTGGGGGTGAAACAAAGTGAGGATTAGCTGCGGATGCTGAGCTGCAAATCCATCCCAAGGCCTCTGTGGACTGTAAAGCTGTATAACCGCAGATTAATAAGAGATATTGGTTAGAAACTAAGTCGTTTAAAGAACATCACATTTTTACAAGGAAACAGACACTCAAACTTCAAAAAATTAATTTATAAAATGTTCCACAATTACAGCGTGTGGGTTTTTAAATGGGTAACAGAAATATGGGTTTATTTATTTTATTAATAACATAAAGAGAAAGAAAAAATATTTTAAAAGTTTAAAAATAAAGAAATTGATTTAAATAAATGAATCAATATCAAATTTTTAAATTACATCCAATTCAATTTCGATTAAATTGAATCAGATTTTTTTTTTAATTTAATCAAAACAGGCTGTTGGGAATTGAATTGATTTATTTGTTGACTGGTTTGTTAGTTGGTTCCTCCAATAGAGGCAAATACAAAACATTATAGATAAATAAATAAACTAGATAAACCAAATAAACCAAAAGGCTAAAGGCAGCAATAAAAACTTATTTAACGCCAACAACTGTTAATAACAGAACACATGAAGTAAAATTTCAATTTAATAAATATTTTCCAAGAAAAATAAGTAAACAATTTAAACCCAAGTCAGTTTTATAACCTCTCGAGGTGTCTCATGCATCAGTGTAAAGAACAATTTTTTAATTGTTATACATCATTTTAAATTCTTTCAAGAAATCACAATTTTTTTCAGATTTTAAGGACAATCATTCCAGAGTTTTACTCCCGGAACAGAAACACAGCGAGAATGAATGTTGCTTTTACAGAAATATATTACAATAAATGAAATATATCAAAAGTAAAATAAGATCCTAAATAAAAATGCATCACTGTTTATGTCTGAGAAGTAAAATATTGTATAATTGATGCATCAGAGGGTTAAACATGTTCATTTTTGTTGAAGGTCAACCTCTGCACGTCTGCTTCGCTCTGATTGGAGGAACACCAGGAAGCAGAAAACAGAGTTAGAAGAAAGAAGTGAAGAGACTCATTATTTCACCGTGTAACTTATACAACATTGTGATGGACTGGGACCAGTCCAGGATGCACCCTGCATCTTCCATAGCTGCTGGGTTAGACTCCAGACCCCCACCACCCAGCAGCAGGTATGGAAGATGGATGGATGGGTTTACTCTTTAAAACTCCAAGCCTTTTTTCTTTCTTTAATATAAACCTGCACGTAGAAGCAGAACTCTTCTCAGCAGGTGGTTTCTGTTTCTAGCCTCATTTTATCAGGATGTGGTTTATGTGTTTCTCTGAGTCTTAGTTCATTGTGAGGATTTTAGTTTGTCTTACTTCCTGGTTTGTTTTGTGGAGTTAACCCCTTGTTTGTTCAGTTAATCTTACTTCCTGTTCTTGTCCCCCCACACATATCTGGTCATCCTTCCTCAGTAGATACTGCTTGGTTTACTTCGCTTGTTGCCAGATCCTTGTCTGTCTTTGCGCCGCTTTAACTTCAGCTTTAACTTGTCTGTTAGTCCATCAGGAGGTTCCTTTTTCTTTACTTTTGGTCTATTTAGTTTATCCTGCCTTTGTAGCAGCATTAGCTTCTCTAAATAAATCTTAGTTCCTGGTTCCACCTGCATCTTGTCTGTGTTTGGGTCTTTTCTTCTCATCTCTACTGTGGCCCATACCGATGCTTCTTCAAGTCCTTGTCAGAGTGGACCAGTCCAAACTGGATGGGCCATGGTTTGGATGCATCCATGAAGAGAACCTAATCTACCGTTCCACCACTTCCCAAAGCTGCTCTACTGGACTGAGATCTGGTGACTGTGGAGGCCGTTGGAGTCCAGTGAATTCATTGTCATGTTCTAGAAAGCAGGTGGAGATGATCTGAGCTTTGTGACATGGTGCTTTATCCTGCTGGAAGTAGCCATCAGAAGATGCTACACTGTGGTTATAAAGGGATGAACATGGTCAGCAACAATACTCAGGTAGGCTGTGGTGGTTAAACCAGGACACGTTGGTTCTAAGGAGCCCAAAGTGGGCCAAGAGAATATCCCCCACATCATCACACCAGCAGCAGCCTGAAGCTTTAATCCAAGGCAGGATGGATCCATGTTTTCATGATGTTTCCACCAAATACTGAGCCTAGTATCTGAATGTGGAGCTGAAATGGAGACTCATCAGACCAGCAACGTTTCTCCATCTTCTATTGTCCAGTGTTGGTGAGTTTGTGTGAATTGTAGCCTCAGTTTCCTGTTCTTAGCTGACAGAGAGATGGTTGTGGGACAATCCCTGGAAATCAGCAGTTCCTGAAATACTCAGACCAACAGCCATGCCACGTTGAAAATCACGTAAATCCCCTTTCTTCCTCATTCTGATGCTCAGTTTGAACTTTTTCGACCATGTCTACATGACTAGATGTGTTGAGTTGCTGCTACGTGATTGGCTGATCAGCCATCTCTGGTATTTGGTTAACTCTTGTGTATAATAATTGACTTCTTCTTCAGTGAAGTTGTGTTTGCTTTGACTGATTTGCAGCTGCTGCCTGAAAACAATGAAATCTGATATTGCAGATTTCAAGAGTCAGAACATTTTCGACCGCATCGGTCATTCATTTTCTAACCTGATCACCCGGATCTGGGTTACAAAACATTACATAAGAGTCCTATAAAAAATGCGTGAAAAACCTAGTTAGCATTTACATAAAAAATCCATGAGGATCTTTTGGATGCCTCTTATTATAATTATTAGAGAAAAACTGCAGTTAAAAGGCAGATGATGATCATCTGGAGACTGTTTTCACACAAAGATAAAGCTGGACTCGCTGTGATGTCACTCCCACGTGTCAGAGGTCAAACCTGCAGATCTTATGTTACCAAGAAGTCCCTGCAACCAAAACAGGACCTTTAACACGGCGATGTAACAATGCTCCTGCTGCAGACTGAGGAATGTGTTCATTTCCTCCTCGGTGTGAATGTTTACTCTCTGGAACAGACTCAGTTAAAGTCCTGCAGGGAAGGAATGTGGGTGTGTGGGTGGGTCTTGTCATGGGGGCATAAATCTGTTTACACTCACATTACTTGGACAAAACAAGCCCTCATAACTTTAAATCTAGGATAATGAGGTGATTTTAAAAATATGAAGAAGTTTAAAGGTCTAAAGTTAAACTAAAGGAAACACATTTAATAACAGGCTGAGTTATTTTTTTTAACTCATTTGGGAAAAAAAGGTGATGAAACTAGAAAAATACACAATCTTCCTGATTTGCCAGATCTCTGTCTCCCTCTAGTGGTCAATTCAGAGAATGACAAGAAGTTTAGGACAGGCCTCAAGAGTTTATAAATGTTCTTTTTGTGAGGTAATTTTATCTCTTATTTGCAGGAACACAACATTAACAGTTCCAAAGAAAGTTGTGACGCTGTGTAAGATGTAAATAAAACTAAATACAATTATTTCCAAATATCAACTCATATTTCATTCCCAATAGAACATAGACCGCATATCAGATCTTGAGATATTTCACTATTTCTTGAATAATATGAGCTTATTTCTGGGTATAAAAGGAGCATTTCAGAGAGGCAGAGTCTCTGGACAGAGCTTCACCAATCTGAGACAAACTGGGTCTAAAAGTTGTGGAAAGACTTTTGAAAAAATCTGAAGTCTCAAGATCCCACCATGTAGTGTATAATATCAGCATATTTAGTAAAACAGGAGGAATCTCTGTGTGCATGGGACAAGGCTGGATGTTGGTGATCTTCTGCATTAAAAGCAGACAAGATTCTCGACTGGAAATCACTGCATGGACTCAGGAAGACTTCCAGAAAACACTGTCTGTGGATACATTTCACCCTGGAATCCACAAATGCAGGTTAAAGCTCCATCATGCAAAGAAGAAGCCAGATGAGAACAGGATCCAGAAACAGCGTCGTCTTTTCTGGACCAAACCTCATTTAAAATGGTCTGAGGCAAAGTGGAAACCTGGATGAAAATGTGAACTAGTTTCTGGAAAGCTTGGACGGAGTGTCCTGCAGACTAAAGTCCAGCTTGTTATCAGTGGACAGGTGAAAAGCTGCATCTCTGATGGTATGGGGCTGCATTAGTGCCTGTGGCGTGAGCAGCTTCCACATCTGTGAAGTTTCATCAATGCTGAAAAGTACATGGAGGTTTTGGAGCAACGTCTCTTTTAGGGAAGGCCTTGCAGATTTCAGCAAGAACCACATCCTGCATCTGTTTACATTTTAAACCCGACTTCTGATCTGGGATGGTACATCCTGACTGCTGCGTCTCACAATGAAACATCACTCAGATATAATTACCAGATTATTTTATTATAAATATACAGTGTTAAAATGGAACGGTACCCATCAGCTGAAAGAAAAATCCAGATCTCCTGCGGCAGAACGCAGAGCATCAGTTTACACGATGGAGTCAAACCTCCAAACTCCTCGCTACGACGCCGAGCCACAGCGTGTGGAGAGAAGCAGAAATTTACAGCTGATCTGAAGTCATGGTGGGGGAAAAAAAAGATGAGAAAAGGTGTGGAGTGTTTGGAAAGGAAGATGTGGAGGAGACATTCATCAGCTCATAAAGGTGCTACATGCTGCATTTCTATCGTCCCATGAGAAGATTTTAGACTAACTCAGACCTCATTACCCACAATCCCCTCTGTTTAGACCCTTTTCCCTCTGAAGTCCAAGTCAGAGAGCCACCATTGTTCTGACAATGAGTCAGCAAACTACCAGTAATGTGCAACATCTCCAGAAATCAAACCTCTATTCAGGGAGTTTTAGCTGGTTTGTGTTTAAATCAGCTGATTTTCTTCGTCTTTATCCAGCTGATTAGAAACTGTGGACGGCATTCCTGTTTCGCCTTGTAGTCCACAGATCAGCAGCCAGGTTGTAAAGACATCGTCTTTAAATGCTTCTATCCAGCAGTCTCATGAAGGTTCGTGAGGGGCTGGGTTTAACGTGGCTTCCTCTGACTTTGACCTCTATATTTTTTTTTTCTTGTGTTTCAGGGAACTAAAAACCAGGTGTTTTAAACTTCACCTTCTTCTTCCTAATCTGCTTTTTCTGATGCAAAAAATGCAACTGAAAGCACCTCAACATGAGATCAGGTGGAAAATCTGAAGGATTTTACAGCCTTTTTCTTCAATAATCTTAACAGTTTTTACTTGTTTTCTATGTGTAGTTATTTTATTTGTTAACATAAATCATATTAATCTGATCCTAAAATTTGGTTTTATTAGTAAAAAAAAGTTTATGACTTAATGGATAAAATTTTTTTTTAGGTAATTTAACAACTTTTAAGTATAATGAATTGAACTGGATAAAAATGTAATTTTATTTAACTTCCCGGTTAAATGAAGGTTAAAAAATGTCGTACAAATAAAGCAGTTCTAGATTTTTATCAGCTTTTTATCAGCAGCTGAAATAATTCCCAGAATAAACTGAAATTTAAGTTTATTTAGAAGTTAAGATTTGCCTCTGTTCCTTGAAAAATCAAATTTTAGAGAATAAATCTGCAGAATATTTAGATTTTTAAAAATCCTGAAAACAACAAAATTCAGAGATAATAAAATGTGACATGTAGCACCTTTATTCTGCTCCATTAATGTCCCACCGGCCATGTAGTGTCCCCGGTTATCCAGTCCTGTAGGTCCAGTTCGCTCCGACACGCGGTGCTGAGCTCATCATCATCATCATCATCATCATCATCATCATCATCACCTCCATGAGAAACAAACAGCCTGCAAGGCTGTAAAGTCCAGCAAAACATCCAGGAGCTGTTGATCAAGTCACGGACGTGAACAAGTTCATTTACTTACAAACTTCCACTTTAAGTTTCAGGCACTTTGACATTATGTCTGTAGATGAGCAGAGCCGTTCAGGACCGAAGCCGAGTCGTGTGCAAAACACTGGATATAAGCAATCTGTTTAACATGCATAACAGGATGTAAACATTTTAACATTTAGAAAAGGACGACAGAACGTCTAAAGAAACTTTTACAAACTAAGTTTAAATAATGAAAAGAAAGTAACTCATACTGGTTTAACATAACCCTCTCCTCCACATGTTGGCAGGATCATACAAAACATGCAGAAAAACAAACAAGTAATGCAAAACATAAACAAAAAGATAAAAACTGGTTCTGTGGAAATGTGGTTTAACTGAGAGGCTCCCAGTTTGAGTGTGGAGGCGCCAGCGAACTTCAGAGGAACATGATGACAACAAATCAGGATTTAGTGGAATGTGACAGAAATGTTAGACAAAAGGTATTTTTAGGAAGTTTCCCCTCAACTTAAAGATTTAAAGTGAGGTGTGACATTTTTAGTCAATTTCCCTTCAGCAGACGGCAGTCTGAGCGCGCTCAGTTTGCAGAATCAGGAGTTTCTGACGGGTAAAATCTGAAGAGGCCGAGCAACTCAAAATATAACTATTTCCTACAAGTTTGAATGTCATGTGGACTTTGACCGTTCTGCATGAGACGGAGTGACGAGGTCGTAGCAATGCGAACTTTTCTACAGCCTAAAACTGTGTAAAGGCCCATTTACGCCCTGCCCTCTGGTGGATGTACTGGCTAACAATCATGCCAACGGAAAGAATGCACAAACGTGTGAGACAGACGTACCTA